>NC_090924.1:421786554-422099768 GCF_040938575.1 Ambystoma mexicanum | reverse complement strand
TGTTTCGGGGTGCGCGGGTAGTTCCACACGCCATTGGCCTGGGTACGTGTGTTTCGGGGTGCGCGGGTAGTTCCACACGCCATTGGCCTGGGTACGTGACGCCATTGGCCTGGGTACGTGTGTTCCGGGGTGCCGTGAACTTTCACACGCGATTGGCTGAAATCCACGTGTGTTCTGTCATCACGTGCAATGAGGGATACTCCCTCGCACGTCACGTCACAGACGCGCTCACGCGCTGAGGGCCTTTGGTCCAATGAAAATGCGTATGCGTGCAGACGCGCTTACGCGCTAAGGGCCTTTCCTCGAATTACACGCTGACGTGCAGAATTTTCACGTGCCAAATCACTCCGTATCAAGCTGGCCACGCGTAAGCACACGGAAGACCACGCTCCTGCCCAGAAGGCCGAACTACTGCCCCCCAGAGCCCCGAGCACGCTCCCACCTGCCATCTGCTGCTGCCTGACTGCCTGCTGCCCACGTGCCCTGCCATTTGCTGCCTGCACATCAGCCAGGGGTGCTGTTGGTGTGACCACCCCTGCTGGAACCAAAGACTCCCGACTGGGATTCCATCGCTCCACAGCCCAGCCCCAGGACCCAGTTGCCCACCCACTCCTGCCTCTGGGGTTGTCATGTCGGGGCAAACTCCATCTGTGACCACTGACAACCCCCGGCCAGAGAGGCAGAGGGGCACCAGCTTCAGTGCCACCGAAGTTGGTGTCCTGGTGGAGCAAGTCCTGGGGCAGTATGATGCCCTCTTCGGAAGTTCCCGCGCCGACAAGGAAGGACGGACTCGGATCTGGACTGACATCGTGACTGCCATCAACGCGGAGGGGGTGGCAGTCCGCGACTTCCAACATGTCAAGAAGCGCTGGGAGGATTTCAGGTCCAGGACCCTGAACAAGGCCCGGCGCCTCTTGAAGGCAGCGGATGCCAAGGGGCGCCGGGGCCACTTGTCGGAAGAACAGATGGGGGTCCTGGAACACATATCCCCAGCGCTCCACGTCCAGGTCCTTGAGAGGCAGACCCGTCTGGAGTCGAGCGGTGAGTGTACATGCATCCTGATTGTGAGCAGTGCGTGTGGTGATTGTTCAGTAGTGTGCAGGTTGCACATCTGTTTGTATGGGGTCGAGTATGGGTGCGGGTGTACAGGTCCGTGGGGCTGACACATGCGAGGGCTGTAATGTGTGATACATGGATGGTGCCTGTGTGTGTGGGCTTGCATGCCAAATGCAGTTGTGTGGGCACACAAGTTTGTATGAATGTGTATGTGAGTAGACATGTCCGTGATGTCACGCATGTATGTTGTTTTCAGCTGCATGTATCAGCGCTGTGTACATGTGCATGTGTGTGTATTTGACAAGGGTGCAACAGTGATGCAACATGGATGCATGTGACAGCGGTATGTGGAAGCCTGATGGGCAGATGTGACATGGATGCCCGTCTGAACACTGCGACACTTGGCAGAGGTGTACACATGCATGCAAGTGTGGTGGTGTGTGTACATGTGTGGTGCACTTCCTGTGTTGCATGTGATGTCTGGCTCACCTTTGGCTGCTCATGCTGTTGGCAGTTGCGATATGGCTGTGGTATGGCTCGTGTGTGCGAGTTGTAATGACATGTGTGTTGGGGATCGTGATGACATGTCTGAGGTTTGCCAATGCCACTCATGTACAACTGTCATGTGTGTATGTGTCCATTGTACATTGCCCTGATGCGTGTGTTTTGTTTCTCCCTGTCTGCAGCGTCAACTGATGAAGAGGGCGGAGAAGGTGCTGTGGAGCACAGCAGCGGGGATCCCACCGCCAGCCGGAGACGCAAGGCCCGGCTCCCCTCCCATGTTGTCATCTCGTCGGGGAGTGAGGAGTCCGGTGCCGCGTCCCAGGCCGCAGCTGCCGGGGGGAGGTCCAAGAGGCGGAGGTTGCAGTTGGACTCCTCGGCAGCAGAAGGGGCAGCTGGGACCCCACAGGGCCCAACGGGGGAAGATGGCACAGAGTCATCCAGGTTGGTGGGGGGTTTGGTGGAGGAGGAGGCCGTGCAAGCACCAGAGACGGGGTCTGGGGGTGGGGATCCCACTGGTGCTAGTGGTGCAGTGCAGGACCAGGGACAGGAGGCAGCACAGGCCGCCGCGGAGGTGCCTGTGTGAAATCCTGTCCCTGATCCTGTCCCTGCATCATCTTGCACCAGCAGGGATGCCTATGTCCAGACCAGTTTTCAGGCAGGGGATGAGCTGACGTCAACTGGCCTTCCTCTGCCTGCGGACGTGGCTATCCAGGCCCGGGTTGAGCCTGTCCTGGCTGGTGTGGCGTTGCGTCAACGGGCCATGCGAGGTGACCTGCAGTCTTTTCATGAAGAGACTGCACGTCATCTCGAATGGCTCGTTGACCACGTCAGCCTGCTGGGACAGGTCACCCAGGCCGGATTCCTCCGTCTGATGGGGCTTGCCACGACCCCCTCCTCAGCTGGACCCCCTACGCGCCAGTCGTCCTCTGTGCCATCTTCCCACCCATCAGTCACCTGGGTGCCCTGTGGAGCTGCCTCTGACGGTGCGGCCAGGCTGGTGGAGGAGGCATCCCTGCCACAGTCGGGAGTCGGACGTCCAGCAGGGGTGGCCACGTCAACGACTGCACCCCAGCCGGCGGAGGATGTGCAGGCAGCAGGAGGCAGTGCAGGGGCAGAGGCACAGCAGCAGCAGCACCATGGTGGGAGCCATGAAGGCTCGGGGCCTTCGACATCGGAGGGGCAGGCATCGGCCGGAGGGCAGGAGGACCCAGGACAAAAAGTGTCTTCCGTGTGGCAGCGGTTGGGCCACGCCATAGATGCGGAGCGGCAGCGGGCGGAAGAGGCACGGCTCTCAATGGTCAGGGCGGAGAACTCCATGCAGAGGCAATCCGCAGGGGTTTGGAGGTGGACACGTCGACGGCCCTGCGGACCCTCGGGGCCATGGAGGAGGACCGGCTCCGGGACATTGAGGAGGAGTTCGATGATGCCCTGGCCCGGCACATCCAGAAGTGAGCCGTGGAACTAGCCCGCTGCCCTTGTACATAGTTATGTAGGTAGTGTTAGGTTTCATTTTTGTTTTTGTTTCATTTGGACCTTTTGGACATTGGCCACATTTTTGTATATATTTTTTTTATTAGTTAGTGTAGTTAGATAGGTTTCCTTTATTTTGTTGGGATAATGGACCCTGGCTTCTTGCATTGTACATAGTTGTAGACTTGTACATACTTTCTTTTTTAACATTCTCCATGGATCAATGGCTTTTATTTTTATTTCCCATTGGATTTTGTTTTGTGGACATTGACTTTGTACAACATTACTTTGGATTTCAATATGTTTTTATTTTTTTTGTTTTGAACGGACATGCTTCTTTTCATTTTTTTACATTCACATTTCTGTTTCTTCATTTTTGATTCTATTCATGTTTCCTTTAATACATTATTTTTTTGTTGAACTTCAATGTGTGGTATCTCATTGTTTTCATGCATTTCATGTTATGTGTTTTGAGATTCACTGACACCCATTGGGTGTATGTGAGGGACATGTGTTTGTTTCGGAACTTCCAATTGGTGTTCTGTGATGTGATTGCAAATTATGAGTGGGTGGATGCAATACTCGGGTGGGTGTTTTGCATTTGGGGGCTGACCATAGAGACCAGGGTTCTGGATTGTGATGACATGTTGGGTGGGGAACATGAGTTGGACATGGGTGGGGGCCTGGTGGAGGCTGCCCCTGCACTGCTGGGGGGTGGGGGTGCAAGGGGACATGAGTGGGACATGGTTGGGGGCCTGCTGGCAGGTGCCCCACAGTGCTGGGGGGTGGGGGTGCAGGGGGACATGAGTGGGGGCCTGCTGGGGGGTGGGGGTGCAAGGGGACATGAGTGGGACATGGTTGGGGGCCTGGTGGCAGGTGCCCCACAGTGCTGGGGGGTGGGGGTGCAGGGGGACATGAGTGGGGGCCTGCTGGCAGGTGCCCCACAGTGCTGGGGGGTGGGGGTGCAGGGGGACATGAGTGGGGGCCTGCTGGGGGGTGGGGGTGCAGGGGGACATGAGTGGGGGCCTGCTGGGGGGTGGGGGTGCAAGGGGACATGAGTGGGACATGGTTGGGGGCCTGGTGGCAGGTGCCCCACAGTGCTGGGGGGTGGGGGTGCAAGGGGACATGGTTGGGGGCCTGCTGGCAGGTGCCCCACAGTGCTGGGGGGTGGGGGTGCAGGGGGACATGAGTGGGGGCCTGCTGGGGGGTGGGGGTGCAAGGGGACATGAGTGGGACATGGTTGGGGGCCTGGTGGCAGGTGCCCCACAGTGCTGGGGGGTGGGGGTGCAGGGGGACATGAGTGGGGGCCTGCTGGGGGGTGGGGGTGCAAGGGGACATGGTTGGGGGCCTGCTGGCAGGTGCCCCACAGTGCTGGGGGGTGGGGGTGCAGGGGGACATGAGTGGGGGCCTGCTGGGGGGTGGGGGTGCAAGGGGACATGAGTGGGACATGGTTGGGGGCCTGGTGGCAGGTGCCCCACAGTGCTGGGGGGTGGGGGTGCAAGGGGACATGAGTGGGGGCCTGCTGGGGGGTGGGGGTGCAAGGGGACATGGTTGGGGGCCTGGTGGCAGGTGCCCCACGGTGCTGGGGGTGCAAGGGGACATGAGTGGGGGCCTGCTGGGGGGTGGGGGTGCAAGGGGACATGAGTGGGACATGGTTGGGGGCCTGGTGGAGGCTGCCCCTGGTGACTGGAGGGGTGGGGGTGGTGGGAGACATGGGTGGGGGCCTTGTGGAGGCTGCCCCTGGTGACTGGAGGGGTGGGGGTGGTGTGAGACATGGGTGGGGGCCTGGTGGAAGCTGCCCCTGGTGACTGGGGGGGTGGGGGTGCTGGGAGACATGGGTGGGGGCCTGGTGGAGGCTGCCCCTGGTGACTGGAGGGGTGGGGGTGGTGGGAGACATGGGTGGGGGCCTGGTGGAGGCTGCCCCTGGTGACTGGGGGGGGTGGGGGTGCTGGGAGACATGGGTGGGGGCCTGGTGGAGGCTGCCCCTGGTGACTGGAGGGGTGGGGGTGGTGGGAGACATGGGTGGGGGCCTTGTGGAGGCTGCCCCTGGTGACTGGAGGGGTGGGGGTGCTGGGAGACATGGGTGGGGGCCTGCTGGGGGGTGGGGGTGCAAGGGGACATGTGGCTTGGCTGGGGGGCATGCCCATGGTGGATGGGCTGCCTGCGGGACATGACCAGGGGTGCAGGGTAGTCCCCTGTGGTGTGGGCTGCCTGCAGAGGTCGTGGAGGGGGTAGAGGGGAGACCTGGGAGGACCCACACTGGCAATTCACCTCTTCAACTTCCCGCACACCTACGTAATACACTGCCCCACTCGCACAGGCCCAATCGCGTGTAGGATTTCTCGCGCACCCCTGAAATCCACGTACCCAGGCCAATCGCGTGTAGAATTTCTCGCGCACCCCTGAAATCCACGTACCCAGGCCAATCGCGTGTAGATTTTCTCGCGCACCCCTGAAATCCACGTACCCAGGCCAATCGCGTGTAGAATTTCTCGCGCACCCCTGAAATCCACGTACCCAGCCCAATCGCGTGTAGATTTTCTCGCGCACCCCTGAAATCCACGTACCCAGGCCAATCGCGTGTAGAATTTCTCGCGCACCCCTGAAATCCACGTACCCAGCCCAATCGCGTGTAGAATTTCTCGCGCACCCCTGTAATACACGTACCCAGGCCAATCGCGTGTAGAATTTCTCGCGCACCCCTGAAATCCACGTACCCAGCCCAATCGCGTGTAGGATTTCTCGCGCACCCCTGAAATCCACGTACCCAGGCCAATCGCGTGTAGAATTTCTCGCGCACCCCTGAAATCCACGTACCCAGCCCAATCGCGTGTAGAATTTCTCGCGCACCCCTGTAATACACGTACCCAGGCCAATCGCGTGTAGATTTTCTCGCGCACCCCTGAAATCCACGTACCCAGCCCAATCGCGTGTAGGATTTCTCGCGCACCCCTGAAATCCACGTACCCAGGCCAATCGCGTGTAGAATTTCTCGCGCACCCCTGAAATCCACGTACCCAGGCCAATCGCGTGTAGAATTTCTCACGCACCCCTCAAATCCACGTACCCAGGCCAATCGCGTGTAGATTTTCTCGCGCACCCCTGAAATCCACGTACCCAGGCCAATCGCGTGTAGAATTTCTCGCGCACCCCTGAAATCCACGTACCCAGGCCAATCGCGTGTAGATTTTCTCGCGCACCCCTGAAATCCACGTACCCAGGCCAATCGCGTGTAGAATTTCTCGCGCACCCCTGAAATCCACGTACCCAGCCCAATCGCGTGTAGATTTTCTCGCGCACCCCTGAAATCCACGTACCCAGGCCAATCGCGTGTAGAATTTCTCGCGCACCCCTGAAATCCACGTACCCAGCCCAATCGCGTGTAGAATTTCTCGCGCACCCCTGAAATCCACGTACCCAGCCCAATCGCGTGTAGATTTTCTCGCGCACCCCTGTAATACACGTACCCAGGCCAATCGCGCGTAGAATTTCTCGCACACCCCTGAAATACACGCTCCCCGCTCTGCGTTTGCTGCTGCCCTTTGCGCTGGATTGGGGATTTTGATGGCTTTTCCCTGCGCAAGGGGCGTTCTTGGGGGCGTAACTGACGCTGCTGCAGGGTCGCTGCGCCACTCTGCGCCACGGCTGGTTGTGGATGTTGGAATCCATGAATACGCTGTGCGCCTGAATGTGTTTCGGCGCACGCGGCTGGCGCAGACTACCGCACGCGCACACTGTGCGCCAGCCGCGTGCGCCACTTGTGCGCCGAATTCTATGAATTGGCCCCTAAATGTTTCGAGAACATTCAGCGATTGATATATTCAATCAAAATGGAATTTTTTTCTTTGCTCTCGATCCACAAAAGTTTATTGTGAGTCACGCGCTGTTCCTTTTTGGTACACAGGGTGTTCGTTTTGGGTAAATGAAGCACTTTGGTCGCACGGTGAATTGCAAGGCTGGTGCATCAACTTGGCACTAGACCACCGTAAAGGTTGTTAGGTTGCTCCTAATCGCTGGTACAGCGTAAGGGCATATTGGCCATTGTCGATCTTCCCAAAAAAGAGTCAAATAAATCCAGTGATTGACATGTAGCTGCAGCTGGCGGTTGAAGAAACCGTCGGTTGGGGTCTGGAATAGATGACAATCGCAGAATGGCAGGATGTACCTGTTTGCAGAACATAAAAATAGAAATGTGTCTCAGTAGCCGATCTTTATTAAAATGAAACATTTTATTTATTAGCGCAGAGGTGACACAATGTGAACCTAGAGAACACAACATGGAATATCAAAGTACTCTGCTATTTGCTTCCGAGGATAGTGCAATGGAGTATGTTCTGCTCTAAACGTAATGCGTAAACTGAGGCAACAATTCGAGGTGCACACACAATATAATGATTTATAAGCGTTGAACCAGGGGAAAACAAGTGGTGGTCTAAATGCGTGTCGATGCTGAACTGCCCATGTGCCCGGTAGAAAGACCAGCACACAAAGGTTGTACTTGCACTTCATTGCAATATGCCACACAGAACGCACAAGTACAATGTAACCCACCAATAACGGTCAGCTATTCGTATTTGGACTACTTCTGGTATAAAATCGTCTAAAGAGAAACGTACGTTATTACACCCCTCCTTCAATTCAATCCCTTTCGGAATGGTCCCTGTCTCTCAAGGTCAAAAAACAATAGAACCTTATACTGTGTGTGCGACGCGTGGGCCTCCCCAGCTCCCAATCAAAAATTCAAAGCTGGTGACCTTCACTCACAATGAACATACATACTTAGTTTGCAACATCCCGTGTCAACGCATCCATGAGAACTTGAATTTTGAAGCACGGTCCCTGGAGGGAAAAATTGGGGCTGTCAATGCTCACTGTTCGTGGCGCAGCTGAGGGGTTGGGGAAACTTGCCAATGACAGAATGCGCCCTACTCCAAAATTGTAGTCGGTGAAACACAAAAACTGAGTCAAAGTGTGTCTAGTTATAGGCCCACCTCTGCTTATCTCACGGCCTCCTACCCCATGGCATGTTTTCACAGTCAGTACTTCTTGCGTGCCTAGTATCTTATGTAGCCTAGGTCTCATCCCTTTTGTGTGACGAGCAGATATTCAGCTGTTTGGGGAACTGTATGACAAGGCAACTGCCAAAACCCAAAGATTCTTACACACTGTTATCCATCGGGCACTAACACGATACATGAAGGTCCCACAGTAGCTCGACTAAACTGTCAAATGTGAAAGCAGTGTTACATTAAAAAAAAAGGACTAAGAGGATAGATTTGAAAAGAAAAAATGCATACTTTATTAAACCATGTTATAAAAACATTTTTGGCAAAAATAAAAACAGATGGTAATCATTTGTACCGGGATTTGAACTGTTCAACGAGCTCTGCTTTGGGTGGACATGGCACGTTGGCAATGTTTTGTAGCAATGTATGTGTGCTCTGAACATATTCGCGCGCAATTCCATGAGTATGCATCTCAACGACATTAATAAAAAGATATTTAACAAAATCAAATTCCATTTCCTCATATACTGGCTTGACCACCCATATTTTGCTTCTTTTCGTAAAGGCCATAGTGTAGCGAAGCATCCCTAAGTTTCCCACAGTCCTAGATTGTTCACGGCTTATATTCTCCTTATACGCTAATACTGCTAGTAATGTCCTATATTTCATGCCCCCGATGCCGAAATACAATCTCTTTGGCCTGTACTTTTGGCACATATTGTGGAACACCTCCAAATCTCCTGTGTGACAGAATTTTGTGAGTCCCTTCAGATCTCTTGATAGAGTTTTATCAAACACAATATTTTCAAGGGCTTTGTGTGGAGGTGAAGATGGAATCAACCACTTCTTCTTCGTGCCTGCTCTGGGGACAATGGGCCATGTTCACATAGGTGGAAATGTTGGTTTTCTGTCCAGTGATGAACGTTGGAACAGTGGTGCATTAGTGACCGCCATTTTTCCAGTACAATTTCCACAGACCCATCACATGTTTTGGAGCTCCACCAAAGATGGTTGCTGAAAGACTGGCACCACTGTGAAATACTTTCCAAACATTTTTTTTCCCCTGCAGCTGAGATCTTTTTATTGATTGATTTGGCAACATGCCATACATCAAATTGATGTTTACTATTTGAAAACTGCTCTCTCATTGTCTTGGCTATTGAAACATGTCTGTCCATGGCTATGAGGTTGATTTGCATTCCCCTCGATTGTAGATCTTCCAGTGATTTTATAAAACCAAGTTTCTCCATGGCCACTGAGGATTTACATTCGGACACCTGCACGACCACCAAACTCACAATTTTCTTACTTTCCATATCCTGAAAGTGGTATATGCAGTACTTAGCAGAAAATCCGGGGCTGTCACACTGCCCGTCGCCGGCTAGCCTGAACCATTTGTCGGAGAATGTACTTTCAATAGACAATTGTTCAATTTTCCAAACTTCACTAATGGCAGGGAATAGATAAACAAGTTGGTATTTGCAGTACTGCGTTTTAGAAATGAAATGGAGTCACACAAACAGACAGAAACTGGATAACTTCCTGAAACCAGAGCCACTGAAAAGTAAAGCTGCTGCACACAGTAGATTGCCAGCTGGCAGTTTCCGCAGCATCAGTTGAGCGGACCATGAAAATGTTTTATGTAATTTTTTAGAGGTGGCATGTATTTTGAGGTTACTGCCTTGTGTTAGACGAGTCACATTCACCAATGGCTTCCCACATACTTCCCCTCACAATGAATGCACACATTTCAGCATCTTTATAATCTCCATCAAGCTGCTGTCGAATACTATGTATTTGGCCTCTTTTATTAGACTGTCATCCTGCATCACTGTTGTTTCAGACTGAACCGTTGTGGACATATCAGCCAAACTGGACATACTATAGTTGACATCTTTGTCTAGTTCGTCGGTCAATTGGGTTGATGCTTCAGTCTCTGTCATTTCAACATCTGTTACTTGACTGTGGATCGGAGAAAACATCAATGTCGATAGCTTCTTGGTTGGGATTTTTTTGGCGGGTGTCGATTGTTTCAAGTGCTCTGCGAGCAAAGTAAAACTATCTTCTATACATTCAGTTTCATCCTTATCTGGCGCAGCAGTCGCATTGTAGCAACGGTCCAAAAACACTTTGCTGGATTTGCCGGTCCCATTAAATTCATTTTCTGGCCATTGGACAAAGGCATCTCGAGTCTGAACACGCTGCGCCTCAATTAATAGTTCCTCCATGGTGAAAACAGTTTGGCAAGCAGCATCTCTCATTTGTGTCGCTGTCTGTGTCTTCATAGTCTGTACTCCATCGGGCAACTACAGGACAGATAGGAAAAAGGATGTTCAGTGTAAATCCAAAATACAGTATCGTACAATTTACATTAAAAAAAAGCATATAATGAAGGCCTCTGCACAAAACAATTGCTAAAAACATAAACTGTTTATAACTAACCTTATTTTTCTTTCCTTTCTTTGAAACCTTTTTTACTCCAACATCACCATCAGCAAGCTGGTGCACCGACTCGGATCCGCATGCCTCCCGTTCAATATAGGGATCTTGTATACATCCCTAGAAAAGAGTATCCATTTAAAATAAGTCATTTGCATTACACATAAAATTAGACCGACTTTCTTTCATTAGAGGGTACTGTCAGTACGCATACCTCTGGCTCCGGATCGACTACAAGGTCTGGCTCTGGATCGACTACAAGGGATGATGTAATTGTAGAGGACGCTCCAGCAACTCTCTGAAAAACAGTACTTGCATTAGTATTGATTAAAATATTGGAAACTGAACACACACTTTGGGACGATGACAAAGGTACATATCAGTAGCAAACCATGAATGAAACATTGTGTAAAACAATTACACAATATGTAAATATGATCAGATTATCTCGTTCGATGTAACTGCCAGTTCCTATACATCTGGATCAACTACAAGGGATCTTGTAATTGTAGAGGACGCTCCAGCATCTCCCTGAAACACAGTACTTGCGTTGATAAGGATGAAAATATTGGAAATTGAACACGCACTTTGGAAAGAGGACAAAGGTACATATAAATAGCAAACCACAAATGAACCATTGTGTAAAAGAATTACACAATATGTAAATATGATCAGATTACCTCATTCGATGGAACTGTCAGTACCCATACCTCTGGCTACGGATCAACTACAATGGATGTTGTAATTGTAGTGGACACTTCAGCATCTCTCTGAAACACAGTACTTGCATTAATAAGGATGAAAATATTGGAAATTGAACACACACTTTGGAAAGACGACAAAGGTACATATCAGTAGCAAATCACGAATGAAACAATCTGTAAAAGAATTACACGCTACGTAAATATGATTACATTATCTCAAATTCCATGCATAAAACAAGTCTGGAACATAATAGCTAAGTAAGATTACCTGATACGCGCTCGAAGTGGTTGATGACTCCAGGCAAGACATGGATGTTGAATCTTGTTGCTTCATGCTCGGTGGATAGCCATGGAGTTGTAAAGGGAAAGTATTATTTGATTTAGAAATGCTAATATTAAAAATTAGCATGTAAGGAGACTGAATATGAGAAAATGATGCTTATGTAAATGCATAATGTAGCATAGTTATTTGTGCCCATAAATCAATTTTCAATTAGGGTTCTAAAAACAAGGACTGATGTTTAGCAAAATGGTCATTATTTAAAAAGCTATGCAATCATATAAATATCGAAAGTGTTATAAGTGACATTTACACCTAAAATACCAATCAATCCATTTGGTTACCTGCACACTACCGCAAGGCCTAAAACTAAATCCGGAAGCGTGACTCACCTGTGGTGGCATCTGAACGAATAGCGTCGGAATAGCGTTTGGGAGCAATTTTCGAGTCGTTCTCAGTTGATTCTTCTTTGTGTACAAGGATGTGTCATACATATTCAGGGTAAAGTGCAGGCTGCAGATGCAGTATCGATCACCCCTCTTGTCCTCCAAGACTTTTTTGACTCTACTTTCAAGCTCTGCCGGTTCATATCTGCAATATCTGACCCATTCTCTTATTCGATCTACAGTCTAAGGGAATATATGCATTGTAGTGCCTTCAGATTTGTCATGGGTCTTCGAAGGGCAACTGAAAATCGAACATGCAGGCATTGTTGTAAATTCTGCAAAATAAAGGTCAACATTATTCGAAATTTATTTTGCATAAAAATGTGAGAAAGAAGGAATTAGACCATATATTGTTCAATGCAAGCTTTGTTTTGGTCACCACAGCAAAACCAGTGCAGCGTGGGCGGCTGTATTATAGGATAACTTTCACAAACAATTCATTGATGTGATGAAAATCAGAACATGTTACTCGTCCCTTGAATGTACTATTGTGCATGAAAAGGAGACATGCTTATATGATAGACACGGTCCGCGAAGGATGCAATTCGATGCCAATTGACACTGATGAAAATTGATATATGGATAACATAACAAATGAAACTCAAGTCAATAGCAATGAGACCAATGAACATAGCACTACTGAGTACGTTACTTCAAAATAGATAGAAATTTACAAATGAAGGAGATATGATTAGGATACATGCCCTTACCTTGACCAACAAACAGTTAGATTCAGCAAGCAGAGTAGTTAGTGGCAGGAGAACAGGGAGATGTTCACAGGTAGCACACTGACGAGTTGACTCGAAGCGGTCACAGAAGTTCACAGATAGCACGACGATGAGCAGATTAGCATCGGTCACCGGGGTTCTCAGGTAGCACGTTCACGAGTCGACTTGCAGTGCTCAAAGATGTTCTCATGATAAATATCAAGTGGTTTATAAAGAATTACAAAAAGGGGTGTGTTTGTGAATGAATTACATGTATATGTCGTGGTATTAGGTGGATTGCAGGGGCACGGCCTGCTTGAAGGGGAGCCTGCCTGGAGACACAGGGTCTGAGGAGGCCATGTGAACAATGACCCCTGCGTGAAAGATAGCTTTGAAGTGTACATGGTGTTTGGCACCTTGGCCGTTTTTCACCCCTGACAGCACCCCTTGGCAGCGCCCATCCACTGGTGCGAACTGCCTTTGATAGTGGAGGGGGGATGGATGGGTCTGGGGCATGCAGACAAGACACCGGAACACTGCTGAATGGAGACACACCTATGTGGATTGCAGGGGCGCGGCCTGCTTGAAGGGGAGCCTGCCTGGAGACACGGGGTCTGAGGAGGCCATGTGAACAATGTCTCCTGCGCGAAAGAAAGCTTTGAAGTGTACATAGTGTTTGGCACCTTCACCGTTCCCGCCCCTGACAGCACCCCTTGGCAGCGCACATCAACTAGTGCAAACTGCCTTTGATAGTGGAGGGGGGATGGATGGGCCTGGGGCGTGCAGACAAGGCACCGGAACACTGCTGAATGGAGACACACTTATGTGGATGCAGGGGCGCGGCCTGCTTGAAGGGGAGCCTGCCTGGAGACCCGGGGTCTGAGGAGGCCATGTGAACAATGACCCTGCATGAAAGATAGCTTTGAAGTGTACATGGTGTTTGGCACCTTGGCCGTTCGCGCCCCTGACAGCACCCCTTGGCAGCGCACAACCACTAGTGCAAACTGCCTTTGATAGTGGAGGGGGGTTGGATGGGCCTGGGGCGTGCAGACAAGGCACCAGAACACTGCTGAACGGAGACACACTTGATTCACTTAAAAAATGAAACAACCTTTGATAAAAAATATGTTGTTTTTTATTTTGTTTCTTACTTTGATGGCACAAAACTACTACACATCGTAAAGGTCTGGTTGTAGCACAGCGAGGGAAAATCCCCTGTACCGACCACTGTCACTGGGGAAAGTTTCTCTAATGGCACCGACGACACAGGCGGGTATTACTCGTCCAACGCGGTGTCCAAGCCTCCCATGAAGCCACCATGTAAAAGAACGATAGGCCACCAGCCGATACCACCTGTGAAAGAGAAAGATACAAACTGTTTTTAAATGACCAAGATAAGTGTATTATACCTTAGTTGTCAATGACAATTCTTGTATCCAATGGCATTTTTTGCCAGGACAAATGCTAACTAGACACTGCACAATATTGAATGACTTTTATGCGACTATTACTAGAGATATGCAAGACTAAATTGATATGACAATGATATATTGAAGTTACGAGAATATAGGAGACAACCATGAAATAGTACTGGCCTAACTGACATCACAACCAGAGTATACTTACTTGTTACTTGGATTACGAGGGCGAACTGTTGCGCGAAGTTCGTGCATAAGCACCATCAAAATCCTCAACACGGACCGTGTGAGGCAGGCTGCCCTGAAGTCTGGCAGCTCGGTAACGCATTGCGGCCGTGGCTCGCCTTGCGATATGTAGGACAAGCATCCAGAGTTTTCTCGGCAGCAGCTGTTCTCCTCCTCGGTTGGCATTAGCGCGCACCGATTGCAGGTACACCAGGTGGAAACACCGTCCATGCGACTAGGTCCAGTCTCTTCATCTGTTGAATCGTCCTCCCAACTGTCGTCCGAAGCCCCATCGTTTCTGCATCTTTCTCTTTCCAGTAATTTCTCCTTGGAATACTCAGGCTCATACTGGTAGGGCATTATTGTTGCCATTGTATGGTAAACAAACGAAAATAATTTTTAGCGATGGTACTGGTATCTGTTCACAAGGGCTACAAGCAACAAAGGTAGCTGACCAGAGCACAGAAACGAGTCACAGAATACTCAAAGAAATACAGTGAGAGGAATGGAATAGAAAATCTGCTGTTGTGTGTTGTGAAACGGTCTGTTTATACTTATTGAGGAAAGGGGCGTCCTGCCATTTCCATGGCGACACGTCATTAGATGAAGGGTAGAGAATGTTGACACGAGACATACTTTGGCGTTGTGAAATGGGCGGTACGAGTCTAGTGTTGTCAAGCTCAGTGGCGGGGGATATGATTTAGTGCCACAAAGGCGGGTCATCAGGGTGATGCGGCAAGTGATAAGATTATCACAAGATGGCCGCGTCTTGCTGCCTGATTTTGCTTGTGTTCAAAAGACGAAAACTCTGGTAAGGTGCAAAGGAAATGTTTGTACGATCGATCGACTTATGGTTAAAAACACATGGCTGAACCATAGGGACAATAATACTTCTGACCCCACCATTCCTTTAACCTATCACTATTGCTGGAGACCACCTGGTCTCATCTACAAATGGATCAACATTTCTGCTGGACTGCAATGGACTGTAACATATCACATATTCAGTAAACAATATTTAACGGCTCCAAGTGCTGCTCCTCTGTGAAGACCTTGCCTGAAGCTGCCCCCAGTGTCACAAGAACTCTGAGACTTGGAGTCACTAACCTGAACCAGAACTCTGTGCTTTAAAGCTCGACCTAGGATGAATTGAAAAACACTGACCACGCAATACTGAAGTGTTTCACAGCTCTTCCGAAGAAACATGATGCGTTCTGACTGCTCAGTACTCATACAGAAGGATGCAAAGACTCCCTAGCTGTCTTCCCAGCTACAACATAGAAGACTGTCACTGGGGGACTATTGAAAACCTAAGCTTGAAGACTCAGATATCCCAGGGCTATATAGTAACTCACAATCGTTACACGATCACCTTCTGGTTTACACTTAATTGTGCAGTTTCAGGACCATCTCCCTATCTGACAATCATTCACCACCTAAGCCACCATCCTACATCTCAAGTTAGCCCCATCATCACAGCTTAGAAGAGAATGAACAAGGTGATTTCAACCTCCACCTTCCTACTTCCCCTAAACCCTTGCCTCTTCTCTCGATCCTTGACTCTTACCTTCTCTCTCCGCTTCACTCTTTTCCGACTCACTCCTCTGGCTCCACTCTTGATCTCATCTTTATTTCAACCTTCCTCACCTGTCTCCTGTCTCCTCCTTACCCAGCTATCTATCTGATCATGTTCTGCTCTCTTTTTCCCTTACCCCCAGCACTCCACCTTCCTCTCCTTTACCTTCCTCCACATCTTTTACTCAACGCGACCTCCAGAACTTTTGCCCTTCACTCTTCCTTGATACCTCCTCTTCTTCTCTTCTCTTCTTCTCTTCCTCCCCTCTCTGATTTCTCCTCCCTGCCAGCTGACCTTGCCTTATTCTCTCTATCCTCCTTTCTCTCATCTTGTCTCGACCAACTCTACCCCCTCTCCTCTTTCCGCCCTTCTCGTGAACATTCCCAACCCTGGCTCTCCCCTCATATCTTGTCCATAACTCGTCTCCTTCCTCGCCTTGAGCGTTGCTGGCTGAAATCCCCCACCTCCTACTTTTCTTATCACTCCTTATATGACTCCTGCCTTAACTCCGCCAAACGTGCATACTTTTCTAACATTCCTTCACTCCCAAGCCTCTGACCCTCATTGCATCTTTTAAACCCTCTCTCGTCTCCTCTCCCCTCCCGCTCCTGACCCCCCTTCTACTTCTCCTCTCTTTCCCTCTGACTTTGCAAACTTCTTCTCTGAAATGTGTTTTTCTCTTCGCCAAAAACTTGTCTGTTCTTCTTCTTTTTCCTCTCCTCCCCCCTCCATACACTCTCCCTTGGCTCACATGTCTTCATTTTCTCCTATCACTCCCTCTGATGTCTCTCCCCTCCTAACTAAATCCCATCCTACTGCCGCCCCCTCTTACCCTATTCCAACCCTTCTTATTCCCAAGATGTACCCCCCTCTCATTCCATACCTAACCTCCTTCAACTCTTGTTTATCCATGGCCACCTTCCCCTCTGCCTTCAAGTATGCCACTATCATCCCTATACTAAAAAAGCCTTCTGCTAATCCTCTTCTCGCCTCCAATTTTCGTCCAATCTCACTTCTACCTTTTTCTCTCTAAATTACTCGAAAGCTTAGCTTATTCTCAGCTCTCAACTTTTGTCACTACACACTCTCTCCTTCCCCCCTCTCAATCTGGCTTCCGCCCCAAACCCCCCACGGAGTCCCCTCTTACCTATGTCCTTAACTCCCTCTTCACCGCTCGCTATGCTAAGCATTCCTCAATCCTCATCCTCCTTGACCTCTCTGCTGCCTTCGACACTGTCGATCACCCCTTACTTCTCAACACTCTTTCCTCTCTTGGATTCTGTTAGGCAGAATTATATGCAGTACCCTTTGGGAACACCGCACACAATTAAGACTACAAGTGACACTACACATTCACCTTTGCTACAAGCCTGTCCTACACAGCAAAAGTGGTAGCGATGGCTGAGCAGCAAGACCTATCTCAAGAGCAAGTGAGCAGTATCAATAGTTACACAAAGGACAGCAATTACTATGATTCAAACAAACACTGACTCAAGGTTTCTGAGTAAAAGAATATACATTTTTTTACACATCAGTTGTATAACAGTTCACTAAAGTAAAGCAGTTGAAAAATCACACTCTTAATACAGCACACCACTCCCAATAGGTTCCAGACAAGTTAAACTCACCAATGAAGTGGCAGAAAAATGGCACTCCAGAAATTAAAAAGGGAGGGAAAGACAAAGTTAGGCAGAAATTGAACAGCACCAACAGGTAAGTAAGCAGGGCAATCTAGAAAGAGGAACTACAGTGATGGAATCAAATCAAAAAGGCTTAGGGCCAAAGTCAATAGGACAAAAGTCTTTTGCTCAAGATCACACAGCTCAGGGTAGTTCGCGGTTAAGTCTTTGCCAAGAGTTCCGGACGAAGTTGGGCAGCAGAAAAGTTAGTTTAAAGAGTAGAGAAGGACAAGCCCTCAGATTGGAGAAAGATTTCACACACTTTAAGAGCAGCTGAACGAAACGAACAACCGGATTTGCACAGTACCTTTTTAATGGAGAAGAAGCTGTAGCTGAGGCGGACGTTCCTGGCAGTTCCTGCAGGCTCACTGTTCCTGAAGTGACTGTCGGATGACATGAAGTAGGAGGACTGGAGGGTCCTGCACTGCCCAGGGAAGAAACCAGCAGCAGAGCAAAGCAACAAATAAGAGGTGTGCTCTTTAAAACCCAAGCAGGATCCGACCTTCCTCGCTATCCGGCCCACTGTAGCTCTGTACAGCGAATTTGACCAGAGGAGGGAGTCATGGCTTGCAGTTTGGGCGAACTGGTTGGTCCCACCAGCTCATGGGAAGAAGATTCCTGGAGGATCTTCTCTGTCATTGGAGTTCGAGGATTCCGACCTGCAGCAGGGCTTCATCGGGCAGTTCAGTCGTGGTAGGGGTCCTCTTCCCTCAGCTCCTCGTCGGTTCTTTCGTTCCAGTAGCGACTCTGCCTTTCCAGTCCCCGAGACCTGCTTTTTATGCAGTTTTCCCCCATTCACACAGCCTGGCTTTCAATCACACAGCATAGTAGCTGTCCCGCCGGGAGAGTCACCACAGCCAATCAGTTCAGAGTGCGACATGGGTCTCCAAGGAGACACTGTGCAGGGAGTCCTAAACACCTTCCTCACATCCTGCCCCCCCAGACATACAGGAGCCTAAGGATGGCTTCTGCGTAGAAGCCCGTGAAAAGACGGTGAACAAAGGAATGAAACCTGGTTTGGCGCGCAGAGTAAAACACAAGAAAGACTTTTACAAAAAGAAATGGTGAATAAACCCAGCCGGAACCGTAATAAAACATATATGGTCTAGCAGGTTTAAGTTCGAGGCTAAAAAGATAGCCTAAAACAATACCAAGGTTATTTAAGATAACCGCGGTAGGAAAAATAGGGTAGTTACCACTGCCACCAGCCGAGTCTTGATGAAAAGGGAGCGAAACAATGCTCCAAGAGAAACAGACAAAAAGGGATAAGTATTAACCCTTTCCAGTACTCTACGTAGGATAGGGTGTACTGGGTCTGTGGTTTTACAGAGGGTAATAAAGTTAATGACAACTTTATATGTTCTGGGAGACAGTGGTCAGTCCCAGAAAATGGAGTCTGAGTTGGGAAGTCTAAAAGACAACCCTGTGTCACTGCACTGAAGGTGCTGTGTAACACACAGTAAAAAAGATGATGCCTGTGGAGTAGGCGAGGATCCACAGTCTATGAACACAAAAAGGTTAAACACACACAGCAAAACACATGTAAGAGTGGGAAAAAAGGCTTACACTCTTACCAGGTGAGAAACATAAATCCCAGAAATCCAGCAAAGCTGCTGAGGGACTGAGTAGGTAAGGGAAATTAGCCATTCTGGAGAATTCTCCCTAACAGATTCAAAGGCTGTGTTCTTAACTGGCTCTCCTCTTACCTCTCCCAGCGCTCTTTCCCCGTCTCTTGGGGAGGACAAACCTCTACTACATTCCCTCTCGAATACGGCCTCCCCCAAAGCTCTGTCCTCAGACCCTTCTTCTTCTCTATCTACACCTCACTCCTTGCCCCTATCATCTCCTCCTTCGGGATTTCTTACCATTTCTACACCGATGACACCCAGCTGTTCCTCTCCTTTTCCTCCTTCACCTCTGACTTACATCTCAACCTCTCTTCCTGTTTTACTGCCATTAAAGACTGGATGTCATCTCACTATCTCTCTCTTAACACTGACAAGACTGAAGTCCTGTTCTTTCTTTCTAACTCCCTACCCTCTCCATCTCCCCCTCCTTCCATCCATTTTTCCCCTTCTAATTTTCCAATTTCCAACCATGCCCGTAATCTAGGTATTCTTCCCTCTCCTTCTCTCATCATATCTCCCTCACTTCTCGGGCATGTCGCTATCATCTCTTTAACATCCGTAAGGTCTCTCACCTTCCATGCCACCAAACTTTTAATCTCCTCCCTTATCTTTTCTCACCTTTTCTATTGGTCTCTCTTCTTCGGTCTTCCCGCTTCCCATCTTGCCCCCCACAAATCCCTTTATCACTCTGCCATCCATACTCTCTGTTTACTCTCTCCCTATGACTCTATCTCCAACTCACTTTCTTACCTAGGATGGCTTCCTTTCCACTCCCAACTTAAATTTCACTTCCTTTGTCTTGTCTTTACATCTCTTCATGAACTTGCCCCTCCTTACCTCTCTTCTCTCCTCTCATTCTATACACCCCTCTCGCTCCCTTTGTTCTGCTGATCTCTTCTTACTTTCTGTTCCCCCACCACCATGTGCCTCTTCTCGTTTCCGCTCCTTTCAGTTTCTTGCCCCCTTACACTGGAACTCCCTACCTCTCTCTATCCGCTCCTCCCCCACCTATTCCTCCTTCTGCTCCTCATTGAAAGAACTTCTTCTTCACTCCCCTCCCTGATACCTTCCCTCTCTCTCCATTCCCTTCCTCCTTCTAATACCCTCTCCCTGTTCTCCTTATCTTTATCTTTTCCCGTCTCTCCTGTGATCTCCTCTCTTTCGTTGCTCACTTCACTCATTACTCTCTCCTACTCTTCCCTTCCTTACCCCCCTCCTCTCCTCTCCTTTACTTGAAAATTGTTATAAATGCCGATTTTATGGTTTGATTCATGTGTACTGTTTTGCTTCTACTGTTCCATGTTTGATGTGTTTCTTGTTGTTAACTGTAAAGTGCCTTGGATTAAGGCGCTATATAAACAATAAAATACAAATACAAATACAAGGGACTCCCATACATTCACGCAATTGGTACCAACTGTAACAAGCTACAGCATGCTCTAGAGCCTCAAATGATCCCAAGGTTGACCCAAGCCGTAGGAGTTAATGTAGAACACAGGAATCCATCAAATGACTTGGGTCTTTCTTCATTTAACAGAGCCTTTCACTATACATAAAATGTACTTACCTTTAAAGAGGGACATTAAATAAATCAACTATACTCCTTCCACAGAGCTTCCATTAATTTAGAGTGATAATGCTGTAACCGTATATCTCATGGATCTCCCTCCTTTCTTGAAAGCTAATCATTCATGTCTCATCAAGGTCTATCAGAGATGAACCAAAGGAAGCAAATTGGTATTTCCATCCCTATATCTGACCATACTCTGTCTCTAAACATTGGAGCAGGGAAAACTCCAAACATGAAGGATGATTCCTATGATGAAGTTTCCTATGATGAAGTACCCTGACTGTCAATAGTGAGTGTGAGAGTGATAGAGGCCAGTTGCTGGCACTGGTCGTGTGATGCTGCCACGGTCATCACACTTTCCATTTACCCTTAAGAAGTGATCATATGTTAAGGGTAATCTATTGCACTGTTGACTAAGTCACGGTTCCCATGCATGGCCACTAAAATTAAGGAACCCAGCAAGAAGCCTTACTGATGTGGCTGAACTTGGCAGCAGTTTTCTTTAGGAGCTTGGTCGAAATAATGACAATGACCTAAAGAAGACTACTTGGGCTGCATCTCTATGCAGTGTTAGTTGATTATAAATGAGTGATGCAAGAACCGGAGCCCTGATGCACCAATCTGCATAACACATGGGTTATTACCCATAGGTGCAAACACTCCCACACAGGGCCCCAGCCACTCTGGGACCAGGCGGAGGAGTGTGAGGAATTCACAAGCATGTGCAGGAGGTGGCTGAGATGGAGAGAAATGAAGTAAGGGAGCTGATGGAAGGTGGAAGGGAAGAGGGGCAGGTTATGAAAGGGGCCTTAAAGAGGAGGTTGGAGAAGCAGATAGAGGTGTATAGAATATTAGAGTATAGGTACCAGGATGAGAGGAGAGCTGTTACGATGGGAATCAGCAAGGATGGGATTGGAGAGAGAGAGGAAGAGGAAGAGATTGAGGGTCAGAGGAAGTATTCAGGAGAACAGGAGAGAAAAAGGAGGAAGTGGGTGGATCTGACAAGCACAGAATGATTTGGAGTTAGGAGGGGGCCAACTCAACAAAAGACAAGGAAGAGCCTGGGAGGGGAGGAGGTGAGGGCTTGCAGTGGCTATTTGGTGGGGTGTACAAGAAGAGAGAGCAAGGGAGAGACAAAAGGAGCAGGAGAGGTGTCTTTGTACACAGGACACTGGGACATGCATATGATTATTAGGGTAATAGACTTGTGGGGACAAATCCAAGATGATAAGACAGGCAAGTGTCTCGTACGTACAGTTGTGCCACTAAGCCACTTCAGGTTGCCAGCCTCCTTATGGATGCTTTGGGGCTTTGCTAGGTTCTATTCAACCCCAGCTTCCCAACATCTGCCTGTCGGGCATGAGGGTACATATGCACCTGAGACCCAGGAGCCATTGGTATTCCCAGAGATGAGGAAGACAAGCAGATGACCATAGACTATCGAGCAACAAGACAAGAAAGAAGTACAAAGAACCTGAAACCCACAGGACTGTGATTGTCTGTAAAATGATCATCTACTGAGGATTGACCCCCCAGATTGCGATTTGCGACCCAAGGAGGAACCTTCTCATTATTGAAGTTGAAGTTGAAGTTGTGTACTGCCATTGAATGTTTTGGCCCCACCTTGTTAAGTCCACTATTACATCCCTGTTTAAATAGACATGTGTGTCTTAACCTCGTTCTGATCCTACTCATCCTTGTGACATTCCTCACTAGGTGATCTGTCGCACATCATTCATAACCACTGTGAAATGATTTTCCTTTTTTTTTATGAAGAAACATTCAAGGGCAGTTGTTGGGGTGGGCCTATATTCAGCAACTGTGCTGTTGCATTGGCAAGGAATAACAGAATAAGACAGTGTGTGAGAAAAAGGACAAGTCATATGATAAGTGCAAATGAAAGGACTGCTTATATCTTTGTGGACAGATCTAGTAATTGTGACCATGAAAAAGAAAGAAGCATATTTTTGGCTGCACCAAACTAAAAGTGCCAAATGGACAAATACTTCCAGGCTTTAGTCCACAAATGTGTTTGGCGAATACAGAAATTGGTATTGGACGCATACTTTTAGGTATTAGCATAATTGTTCATTTTTAATTGATTGAATGATACATTTGACCGAATTTGGTCAGTACCATTCGATCGATTAAAAACAAACACAAATTACCTTATTCTTTTCTTTGGTGGTTCAGCAGCAACTAAGTCCTCAAAATCTGGCTGTTAGCCGCATTATAATGAAACCCCTCCCTAAACCTTCCAATTCCCAGTTCCCAACAAAGGAACACTCACCACCATACGGTGCCAGCCATATTTGTGGCAGCCCTAACCTGGCAGCACCTGGCCGCACTGGCCGTTATCGCAGCCCCCGGACAACACACACTTTGATTCACAAATCATGACTTGGTTTCCCACACGCACCACCAGTTCAAACACAGCCCTTCATATCTTTTTTCACACTATGAAATGTCACAGGACAGATTAGTCACTGCACCTAGCAGGTACGGAAAAACAGGCAAATCACACTCAAAGTAGTTGTAAAATCACCATCATCGCAATAGAACATATTGGGATGCACTGCAGGGAACTGTCATGGGAGGAATTGTGCCATGGTCATGTCTAGTGCCAGAAGGCCAGGTGGGGGTTTCTCGTGCATTACTCCAGGAAGGCAATCAAGAACTAGCCCCGGAAACGCACTGGAAGGACTTGAGTGATGGGCAGGTATTGCGCATGTATGAACTATAGGATAGGCTGCCCATGGTAAAGGTAACAACTGAAAATGTTCAGTAAGCGTATGATATTAGACTTGCCACACCATCCGCCTAGAAGAACCTGGATGTACAACCCGTGCTCCTCTAATTGCAAATAGTTGGAGCATAGACTGTCGCTGTTGTTAACTGTTTTGTCGCAGCCGCAAGAATCAACACAAGAAGCCAATACCTGATCGGGCACACAAACAACAAATACACCACTGAATCTGCTAGGTACATATAATGCACCACTCTGGTGGACATTGGCCGCAGGAATGGCTAACCACACACATCAGAATACAGCAAGCACAATGACAGAATGCAGTCCTGCTGGTCACATAATTCTCCACCTATTTCCACCAGACTATGCCTTAACACCTCTCACATCAGGATGCAGTTAAGACCTATGACAAATTTGTGCACGGTGAACACATTATCTATCTATCTATCTATCTATCTATCTATCTATCTATCTATCTATCTATCTATCTATCTATCTATCTATCTATCTATCTATCTATCTATCTATATTAAGTTTTGTATAGCACCACTAACCCAAAGGCCTAAGGGCGCTCACAAAAACAGAACATCAAGTGAGCAGATAGAACAGAAAAACATAACAAAAGAGGATGCAAAGGAAGAGACACATTAGCCTGGTTCTTTGCCAAAAATAAGGGTCAATTGTTTTTTGAAGAGGGTGGTTGAAGCACTTTCCTTGAGAGTTTAAGGAAGTGTGTTCCACAGAGCTGGGGCCCAGAAATCGAAAATTGCAGCACCAATCGTTTTAAGATTGACTCGTGGTTGAGTATTGTGGTGCTGTTTGAGCCTAGGGTACATCTGAGGGGGAGCTTCTTTATTCTTATAGTCGGATAGAGTGGCACCTCATCATGGACGCATTTAAAGACCATAACTAGGCCCTGAATCCTTTGTTGGATGGGGAGCCAGTGCAGTCTCCTCCAGGCTTCACCGACGTGGGCTTGGCATTTAAGCCCACAAACCGCACATACAGCACTATTCTGAATTACTTGCAGTTTTCTGATGTTTGTCTGTGAGGTCCATACCAGTAGGCTATTACAATAGTCCAGTTTTGTACTTATGATTGCAGCCGCAATCATTGCTCGGTTTGCCTCAGATAAAAAAGGACACATCTGCCATAACAAATGGACATAATAGGAGCAGGATGTTTTGAGATAGCTAACCTGCTTCTTAAATGACAACTGGGCATCAGAAAAGAGTTAACAGAGTCTTAACAGAGTTAGAGACTGAGATAACATGGTCTGCGATAATAAAACTCTTATAGCTGGTGTCCCATTTTTTTAGTTTTTGTTGGGTGCCCAGAAAAAGAAGGTTGTTTTTGGCATTATTCAAAGCAATGAATTCAAAGCCATCCATGATTGTAAGGGTAAAAAGATTTTGTTATTTTCTCAGAGTCATTAGCATATGAGCCAGATAGCTTCAACAAAATCTGGGTATCGTCTGCATAGTTTGCGAACTGCACCCCCATATTGGACAGAAGATCTCATAGATGTCTAGAGTAAATGTTGAAAAGCAAAGGTGACAAACAAGATCCCTGAGGAACGCCACATGTAAGAGAAGTTCTGCATGATTGTACACTACCTTTAATCACGTTTATGGTTCTGGGGCCAAGAAATGATTTGAACCAGGAGGTGGCAAGAGAAGTGCATTTGCTGACTTTATTCAGTTTGTTTGCCCAAAGACTATGGCCCACTAAATCAAAAGCAGCCGAGAGTTCTAGGGGCAAAAGTAGTGCTGCATTGCCATCCTCAATGATACCGGTGATGTTAGATTTCAGAATCAGCAGAGCTGTTTCTGCCCCATGTTTAGGACGGAAACCAGACTGCTGTACCGCGAGAATGTCCTGATGCTCTACAAACATTTGATACAGAGTGTATGCAATTTTGTCTAAGATTTTTAGTACAAAAGGAACATTCCTAATGGGCCTATAGTTGTCTACCTTAGTGGGATCCAGGTAGGTTCTCTTTTTCAATAATGGTGTAACTCATGGTTCCTTATTGTTGTCTGGGACGAGAGCTTCCTGAACGGATCGATTAATAAACCTGGTAAACCAGGGTGTTAGGGCCAGGATAAAGTCCTTAAATAGTGACGCAGGAAATATGTCTCCCTTACATGAAGTAGGTTTTAGTTTATCTACCACATTCAAAACGTCCTCTTCTGGTACTTCCTTGAAAGTAAACAGCATGGTCTCTGAGTCGAATCTGTGGTCAATCGAAGGCAATACTGTCGGCAGCACCATTCAGAGATTTTATTAGGTCTAATGTATATTTTGGGTGTTTTGACGTTTTCTCCAGAAAGCCATTGTGAATGCGCTGACACTAATCATTTTCAATAGTCATAGTGGAAGCAATGCGAGTCTCTAGCACTCACGCCATCTCCTGACTCCTTTCAGCACCCATCCACATGCCTGACTGCATGGGTTACTCTCTAGCAAAGCCTGACCCACCCTGCTAAGCCTTATTTGGCCAAATGCACACACGCATTCTCATCTTACTCCATGACCTCCAACTCTCTGGACTTCGGTCCACCGTGGGTGCTCCCACTATTGACACTTTGTGACTATTATAATGGTAAATGGCACTATATACATGATAAGTACAATACAATAGAAACCAGGCTTATGTGTGCTGGCCTTGTAGGTCAAGCTGTTTCAATGCTTACAAGCAGCGGTTCGAAGATGAGAATAGAGTTCCAAAGCAGGACTGCAGGTCCTGTATTGCTCAAATGGCATCATCAAATGCAGTTCGAATTTGGCTCAAGCCTGTGAAAATAGGGCTCTTGTAATGGTCCAAAAGGCATCGAATGCGGTTCAAATTTGGTTGAAGCGCTGTGAACGGGGGTCATGTGTTGGTTCGAAAGGCATCGAATGTGGTTCAAACTTGGTTTGGAACTGTGTAAATAGGGCTCCTGTATTAGTTGAAGGGCTTTGAATGTGGTTCAAATTCAATTGGAAACTGTGTGAACAGCGGTTCTGTGTTGGTTCAAAGGGGGTCGAATACAATTCAAATTCAGATTGAACCTGAGCGAACAGGATTCCAGCTTCTCTTGGACTTTCTCATGTTCCTGTAAGTCCCAAAGCATGGGCTCAGTGACAAGAGGCCTTTTCCTCTTCATTAATACACACGGGAGTGTATCTGTCACCTGAATGAGTCCTTCACCCCCAGGGAGCGGCCTGGGTACACCTGGCAGAGAGAACAGGTCTTGATCCAACAGCAGCTGAGAGTCCCAATCGAAGCACTCAAGGAAAAGATTGGTTATTTTTCTCTTTAACCCCACACACGGAGACTAGCTGGCACCTTCAGGAGTCCTTCACCTCCATTGAAGACCATGGGTACCGCAGTTGTCAAAGAGTGCAGGTCTTGTTCCAACAACTGTTCCCAGCAAACAATATAACGACTGAATACAAATAATAATCAAACAATGAAGTGTGTGGCTGCTTATGTAGCAAGCACGATTGCATAAAACTGGCAATTTCTAAATTAATATGGACTCTTATGGCAAACAATTTCCACATATCCATAGGTAGAGGTAGGGATACCTACTTTATCAATTTTTAAACACATTTTGGCCGAGTACGAAAGATATCCAGGCCTCAGAATTATTAATGTTGGTGTATCAAATAAAGGTGTATGGATTCGGCACAAGCTTCCTGGATCCCTATTCACGTAAGGTTGTTACGTGCTACACGTTAAAGTTACTTCACCTAAATTTATTAAAATGTCCTAAAGTTGCTCACTTGCCAGGAAACCTTGGGTTTCTAATAAATACATAGTTTGTTTACAGGAGTGTTTTTCTCGCAATGCAGTGTGAAGTTAACATGATGGCTGTGGTAGTGGTGCTTGTGATGCCAGTGCAGGTGGTGGGGGCTTCCTTTGCCACCTATTTGCAAAGTTTGGTTAAGTGGCAATGAGGAACAACAGCAGTACTTTTTCACCAAAGCATAGGTGCACGTGTCTGCATGGAGGAGCCATACTTGCATGGGAGCTCGGAATCATAAACCACTACAATTAGATATGCGTAAAGAACGAAAACTGTGCGGCAGTTGGAGCTGGAACATTTCTGGACATTCTTAGATGCTCACAAGCATGCGTCTTGGCAGAAAGTAAACTATAGGAAACTATATACCACCAACACTGGAAATGTTTAGAGGAAAGGAAAAAAAAAAGGGGGACAAGGCGGTCCCCTGCTGAAAGTGGGAAAAACACAGTTCATCGTCTAGAAACACTAACTGCGATTCATTGGCAGGGGTTCTTGCAGTCTGGTAATCACTGGACAGTATTACCTACTAAAACTATAAAATATATTCCACTTCTTCTGTTTGATCAGAGGTTTTCGGAAACAGCGGTCTCTGGGCAGAGTGTAAAAAGGGGTTTTGTAGACAACCTGATTCTGAATTAGGGTGACAGTGGTTTTGTTTTTATTATCTTTATTCATTTTCTTCTATAGCACTCATAGGAAGGTAGGAATAGTGGGGACCGTGCCCATTGGTTTTTGTGTAGCCCCACCTGATACTGAAAGGGCAGCTGGCAGTTCAAATGTATTATAACTGCGTTTCTTGGCCCCCTCTGAGGATTGTGTGGGAGGTGGGTCTGCCTCCAATATTTTTATGTTGGACTCATTTGATTTGTGATACTGAGAGGAGGATTTTGTTTGGTTAAATTGCTATATTGCTCTAGTCTTTCCTATTTTTTAGGCCAACATGATTCTGGAATTTTTTGTTAATGCATTCGTTTTATTGTATTTCTTGTAGCATGTGTTGTACGAAACAGCTGTATCTTGATAGGTGCCATGATTACAATCTTTGGTCGATAAGCTCTTAGCTGTTCTGGGGTAGGGATCCCCTATGGAAATCATGAGTTGTAGAGGCTTCACATAGGTCCCCTTTTCAACCTCTGCATGCTGAATGTGAGGACACTGATTCCCTCTCTATCTAATTATTGAATTAGTTGTGGTCCTATGAACAGGGTCCCATTTAGTACTGTTGGGCAATGTGAAGTAGTACCTAAACTCGGGGATCCACGGGTTCCAGCACACCTGTCTAAAACACAGTCACTCTGTGATTTCAGACCGGTCCTCTTATTTTTAGTAGAATTCCCCCTGGTACTAGACTGGCACTCATTGCTGTCATCATAAATAGGTTCTTCCACTTTGCCCGTACCCTCTGAATCAATGAAAGTGGTGATGACGGTGGGGCTCTTGGTGTTCGCTTTAGCACTAGCAGGTGCTGCTGATAGTACCAGCTGCCCTATGCCCTTGAGTAATTGTTAGTATTAGTGGTATGTTTCATTTGTAAAGTGCTCATTTTCTCTATATATGGCAGTGAACCACTGTGTTATTTTGGAATGTGCAGTGCTGCACAGTTATGGGGGTCAGGTGGACTGAAAACTGATAAGCCATTATGGCCCTTGTCTACATGAGAGAAGAGCACTTAAAGTCACTCGACAAAAACATTGCAGCCAACCTCATCGCCCTGGACCACTCGCAGGCCTTTTACGCTGTAAAGCACTCAATAGTTTTGGGTTGGCTCCTCACCACTTTTGACACTGAAGACATAGTTCTTAAATGGATCGTGTCCGTTCTCTTTCATATTGAACTTCAAATCAGGTCTGGCCCACTCATGGGGACTTCCACTTTACCTACTTGTGGAGTCTAACAGGCGTATATACATTCACCATGGCTGTTCAAAAGTCAACTGAAACCATTGGCAGTCCTCATTACCTTCTTCTCCAATAGCTTTAAAACATACACAGGATGGCACACATGCTACCTTCAGTCTCAGTGTCTTCTACATTGATCAGAATCATATCTCCTCTTGCTTTTTACAGAAAACTGACTGTATGATTGACAACTGCCTCTGTCTCAATGTGTCAAAACCAGATTCTTTTAGCTCCTGTTTTCTGCCACATCCTCCTTTCTCCTGGCCCTATTATTGGGAGTCCCTACTGCTTTGATGCATCGTACCAAAATCCTTGAATCCACCTTTGAAAATATGCTGACCATCTATCTTCAAAGCCAGGAGATAACTGGGAGATTCTACTTCCAATGACATATTCTAAGACTCATCCTTTACCTTTCCTTAATCTTTTACAACGTGTGACAACCGCTACCGTGTCAGCTAGACTTTTACATTGCAACATCATGTTCCTGGGGCTACCTCAATGTTTAATACATCACCACATGGGCCCCCAGAATAAGACTGCCAGGTTGATGCTATAGCTGAACACTTAACAACCCATCACACCAGCATTGATCTCCATCCACTGTCCTCCTCTTACACCTTGCATTTCATTCAAAGTATTGTGCACCATTCACAAAGCCTTCTTTGGCTAGCCATGCCTGGCATAAGTGGAAGGCCAGGATTGACTGCCCGCTGAAGCTTATCAGAGCCCTCCCGGAACCTCATTAATGAAAAACATTGTTGTTGGAACATTCAGAAGATTGGAGTAAAACTTCTAGAATCAGTGGCTTCCACCCTACATAATTTACTTTGCCTACTAGCCTTAAGGACAGCAGAAAATCAGCTATGCCTCAGGAAGAAACTTAAGACACATATTTTTAAAATTCAGTTGACCTCTGCAACTAAGCTTAGATCCTTATTTGATTGTACTTCCAGGTGTTCCTCCCTTTTTCTCAATGATGGCTTAACCTCGAGTTTGCTTCTGCTTCACTTGTCCCCTTCTGCCTCCTGCACACATACTGTTTTGCATTTACTGATTGAATGCTTCCAAGTGCTGTGAAAGATCAATCGTCTGCACCTTCTTACCTTACCTTTGGATGGCAAAAAGTGGCTGTGACTGCAGTCGGTACCACACTAATTACATAAATAAATTAACAGTGGTGCATATATACATTGCAGATTAGTTTAGAATACACATAATCTCAAAAATCATCTAATTTTCTCGGTACTACTTGAAACTAAGTATGGCGTGTGACGTAGTCAATCTGGCATGGGATTAAAGCCTTGTGCAAGCATCAAAATTGCTTGCAACAAAGAACCCCAGAAAACTGCAGAAAATTAAACATGTTGGTATAATTGTTTATTTAATTCCCAAAAAATGGTATTGCTCCAAATAATCCCCTTTCAGAAATTGCCCATAATGCTGCACATCATCATTCTTCATTTATAAAATATTCAGCATATATTGCTAAGGAAGCTACTTATCCTAGTTTAGGTTTCAATTCTTCTCAAATTTCTTTTTTTTAAATCCAGATATGTTTGAATGAAACAAAAAATCTGCTTGTGGCTACAGCCCGAAGTACGGGACAGGATCGCAGCATACAATCGCGAGGAGTATCAGCAAGGACCTCAAAGCATGTTTTTTGCAAATCTGGCCTGTTTTTTTTATTTTTTCTAAAGTGTCAAAATGTAAGTACAAAAAAAAGTTATATAACTCTGGCCCTGAGCAAGGACAAATGTGTTCTCTGATTTGTTTATTGGGGCATGCGGCATTGCCAAAGCCGTAGGTTGGAATGGGAAAATATATTCTGCTTGCAGCTACAGCCTGAAGTTCTGGACTGGATCACAAAAAACGTTCATGAGGAGCATCAGCAAGGCCCTGAAAGCATGTTTTTGCAAATCTGTCTCGTGTTTTATTTTCACAAAGTGTCAAAATGTAAGTACAAAAAATTGTGATATAACTTTGGTGCATGGACAGTGGGCCTGGCCTTCGGCAAGGACGAATGCCTACTCTGATTTACTTATTCACACACGCGGCATTACTGAAGCCCTAGGTTTAAATGGGAAAATAATTCTGCTTTCGACTGGAACCCAAAGTGCTGGACAGTCACGCGGTCTGTGGACCCACCCATTACTTTTCCTCATTCTCAATCGGTCAGACCAGGAGAGAGCAGTTGAAAAACACCTGCTTTTCAGAACTTTCAGTGCAATGGCATCTGTCACGGTCAGTCCTCCTCCCCAGCCTCCACCACCACCACCTCCCCAACAACCATCTGGAGGGCCTGGACAGGTGAACAGGTGCAGAGATGCAAATGATGATGAAGAGGAAGAGCAAGATGAGGTAGAGGAAGTGATTACCTCCAGAACCCGGAGTGAATCATGGGTGTGGTGGTTTTTCACAACCATTGGGGGTGTACTGAAGGCTCGTGCAGCCAAGGTCAGATGCACTGAGTGTAACGTTGTAATAAGTCACAGAAATCCTGTGTTGTACTCCTACGGGACCACCTCCATGGACTGCCACACGATATCCAACCACCCAGATGCTCTGAGAAAGGCGGTCCCTTTCTCAGGGAGAAGCAGGTTGATGGCCTCTACCCCTCTTTCTCGGCTGCTCCTGCCACTGCACAGGCTACTCCTGTGGGGCAGAGGATCCTGGTGGCCACCTCGCAGGCCATACAGAATGCTGTTGACCCCCACCTTTTGAGGGTCTTTTTGTGTGTTGTCCACATAGTTAAAAAACATTATTCCCTCAAGTTCCAATTCAGAAAAAAACGGTGTAATAAATAAGTGGTGGATGCAAGGTGACGTAGTGGCACCCTGAGGTACTCCGAATTGTACTGGAATTGGCAAGGCTTCTGCTATGTCAGAGCAGACTCTACTAACTCTGTTTTCCATAAAGTTGACTATCCAGGAGACAGCCAGGGGTGAGAAGTTAGCAACTTCTGTGAGTCTGTGCTTCAAGATAGAATGATCAACTAAATCAAACGCAGCCGATTGATCCAGCGGGACTAACAAGGATAGCAAGCCTTTGTCTAGTCTCTTAAGCAGGTTGGATTTAAGTTCAAGAAGTTAGGTTTCAGTACCGAAACCACTTCTGAAGCCTGATTGGTGTTCATTCAAAATGGGATACACATTTAAGTGTTCTGATATTTGTCCGTAAGCCACTTCATCTAAGATCTTCATAAGAAAGGGCATGTTTGAGATAGGGCGGTAGTTCAAGGGATTGTCCCTGGCTAGTCCGATTTTCTTTAGAATGGGTGTGACCATTGTTTGTTTCACATCATTGGGTAATAGCCCTTTGTCCAGTGATTCGTTAACCAATTTGCAAATTGCTTTTGTAAGGAGAGGGGGACACGTTTTTATAATCACAGAGGCACAAGCGTCACCTTTACAATGAGATGGTTTTAGTTTCTCAATGACTTCTTGTAGAGTCTCCCCTGTTATAGGAGGGAAATTGAATTGGGGGATGGTCGGATGACATCTATATGGTGTCTGAGATTCACTTGGGGGACTAACTGGGAAGTTATTCTTTCTTTCCCACATTCCTGCCATAATTCCCAAGAGTTTATTGTGCATGCCCTCCTGAATTTTCTGGCACCAAGCAACATCCCGAATCTCCAATTGGTCAGCTGGAGGTAGGACTGACTCTTGTTCTTTTAAAACTTTAAAAAGGTCCTTGGTATTTGAGACAGCGTTATGTATTCTCTGATTGTGAAAGTTTTGTTTGCCATTAAAATTGCTGATTTATATGTTTTTGCTAGATTCTTGTAGGATAACAACAAGAGTGATGATGGCGCAGATTTCCATAAATAAAAGGCCTTCAGAACTGTAGCTTTAATCTTCCGTAGGTCAGTCGAGAACCAAGGTTGGCTTTTTTTTCTGAGTTCTTCTGTTTCTTACGTTTTAGAGGGGCTAGAATTTCAGAGAGGTTAGCCATATTAGAAGTTAGGTTTAATGACATGGTTAATAGAGTAGAATGCAGCGTGAAGTTTGCATCAAGATCTAATAGAGGCACAATGTTGTCCTCTGTAAGGTGTTTTCGGTTGCGTGACAATATATATCCGTTGGAAAGGTTTTTGAGTTTAGTAGGAAATGGAACTGTTATAGAGAAGTATATAAGTGCATGGTCTGACCAGGGACACGGAATGATGCTCAAATTGTGACACAAGATATTGGTGGTTGCAATCCAATCAAGTGGGTGTCCTAGAATGTGGGTGGGTTTTGTCACTTGTTGCTCAAAACCTAATTCTGGAAGAGTCTTTTGAACCTGTGAAGCGTATGGCTATTCAAGGTCGTCTAGCCAATGGTTGAAATCGCCCATAATTATAAATTGCGATAGTGGTTTGAGCCATGGATGCACCAGAGTAATAAGTGCCTCTATCCAACTGCCCTTCAGTGATGGAGGACGATATAGGAGAATAATATTAACTGTGGCCTTCGCGTTCATATCGATCTTGATATATAACAAATCAATTTCTTTGATTATCTCTACTGGAACCTCCCATATAGCAAGGTAGTATCTTAAAATGAAGGCTATCCCCCCACCCTCTGCCTTCCTGTCTGTCCTTACGTTTCATAATGTATCCCTTGGGTATTGCCAAGTTTAATCTAGGGCCTGCAGCATCAGAGCTGCAGGTTTCTGATACCGCGCATATATCTATGTTGTTGTATTCAATATAGTTACAAACCTCAACAGCATGTTTTGCCAGAGATCGTATATTCAGCAGCACCCATCGTAAAAATGACACTGGGCTGATAGGGAAGGGTGGGGAGCGGTTCGTATTAATAGTAGAGATTGTACTAGTAGTGTAATTTATCAGATCAAATGAGCTAGATGTCCCTCTGTGTTACCGGAAGGTCGGGAGTGTTGAGTCTTTGTTAAGTAGTTAATTGTGTCGGTTAGGTCTGGCCATATCTCTGCAGTAGGCGCACCCTCCGATGATGGGGAGTCGTGAGCATAATGTGTGAAAGGATGGAATTGCGCGAGACTGGTGACTGAGGCAGGTACTGTGCAGGACTCACCTTTAATGTTGGTGCTATGTTGGTGGAACGTGCCAGTGGCTTGGTTCGTTCAGCCTCTATGAGCGCCATAACTTCTGTCAACGTCCTGACTGCGCACTGCTGCAGACTGCCCCTTACATCCGCGCAAACGCGTTCCACTCCGGGTTTCTAGTAAATTAGGTTTCAGAAACTACAATCCTGCTGGGGATTGTAGTTCCAACCAGCATTGAGTGCGTGCAGGGGATCAAAGCTCCTCTGATTCTTTTTGCACTTTTCGTTCGCAAAAAGCTAATAAACTGACTCCTAGTAGTCTAAACTAGTATCTGCAATGATGAGAGCTGAGTAGCTGCACTTAAAGAAATATTGTTAAAACCACAAACAAGGTCAAAAGTAATCAAATTAAAAGCACATAATTTTAAAAGAACGAGTAGAATAAAATAATGAGTCTAAAACAGTCCTGTGAGCAGAGCTGCTTTATATGCCTGCTGCAGACTGCCCCTTATCACCGCGCCGGCACGTTCCGTGCCAGGTTTCTAGTAAATTAGGTTTCGGAAACTGCAAACCTGCTGAGGATTGTAGTTCCAACTAGCCTTGAGTGTGTGCAGGGGATCAAAGCTCCTCTGATTCTATTCACACTTTTCGTTCACAAAAAGCTATTAAGCTAACTCCTAGTAGCCTAAACTAGTATCTGCAATGACGAGAGCTGAGTAGCTGCACTTGAAGAAATATTGTTAAAACCACAAACAAGGTAAAAAGTAATAAAATTAAAAGCAGGTAATTTTAAAAGAAAGAACGAGTAGAATAAAATAATGAGTCTAAAAACCACATACCATAAGCACAATTATTGTGAAAACATGGAATAGGTATTTACTAAGTTTTACCCGTTGTAACTTGTAAAGAATTGTTTTTTTGTATCACGGAATGTATTAGAAATCCTTAAATATGATGTAAGTTTAAATACACACTAACTGTGAGCATCAGGTTGGACCAGGGTTTTCCCTAATCCTTTTTACCGGTATGGTTTGAATGTAACGACACCTCAGTTACTCCAAAACATAGGTTACCAGCAAATCTAACAAATGCCTTCTTAATATTCCTTCAACCCAAATTTTGTCACTAAACTGTACCACAATATACAGTTAGAATACTCAAATGGGTATCCAACTACTTCAGAAATACCCTTCATTGCAATACACTTCAAATATGCCACCACAGTTCTTGTTACTACAATACTGTATGGCAAATCCAATATAACTACAATACGCCAACATTACCACCAAATCTAACAAATGCCTACTTACTGTTCCTTCACCCCAAATGTACTCACCAAACTATATTATAATAAACAGTTAAAATATGCCAACTGGTAAAACACACTTCAAACAAACATACTATCACACTTACACTCACTCAGTTAGAATTGTTATTTTGTAATCATCTATGGATTTTCTTTCCCAATTATCCAATGATTATTTAATGTCGATGCAACAACAGTGTAGCACACACTTATGTTGGACCAAATATAGTACGTAGAATGTACTGTTTATGAGGGTCATAAAAGTACATCTATATGTTCAATTGTATGTAATTACAGCTTTTAAACTATCCTGCTTAACATATTTTTCACAGAAAAAGAACCATAGCTTCCAGTTTTATTACCGTATGCAACTAAGTAACCCTACCAAGTAGTATCCTATTTGTTATCTTCACAAACAAACAAATACATATTCAATAAGCACTATTCTCAATTATACTGCAATCATAAATACCTTATACACTTCAATTATATCATTACGCCATATTACAAAGGTTCCATGTAATAATGTCCCAGCAAAATTGTCTCCTGACAAAAAAGTTGCTGTTTTTTGTAGAGACATTATTACATTTTTTACAAGGGGAGCAGGGGCCATCCCCGCATCCCATCCCCATACATAATGTCACCATATATAATGTCAACAATGGCTTTTCCTGGTGACATTATGTATGAGGACATTATTACCTGATAGCATTACAAATACTGTATACTCCCGCAATAGTACCTATATTTACTATACACATATTACTTTAGTATGTGCGGCCAGATTCTTGGGGGCATGGCTGTATGAATCTGGCCACTGGCCACAACTACCACAGTACAATTAAACTATATAACAAGTATGTACAATACACATCTTTTGGCAAGACTCATCCAGAACCCCCTGCCATCCAAATGATGTCTGCAGACACCAAGATTGACCGCAGACTTACCTACTTTTTGGGCATTTCAAAAACAAATACTGGACGGATTTACACCAAATTCACAAACACACGCTTTCAGGACCAAGCCACCTCTCCTGGTGCAAATCTGCTGAAAATCTGTCCAACAGTTTGGGCTATAGGCACAAGCAAATAATCTTTTCCATTGCATCTAGGAGGATTTTCACACATTTTAGGACCTCCCCCTATAACTTGGCCCCGCAGGATGAAACCGCACCAAATTTTGTGAAATTTTGAGGTGGCCCTATAGTTTTTTTGCTAAGTTTGTTAAGGATTCGTACGAGGGGAAAAGTTATGGGGTGGCGGGGTCCCAAAAGTTATAAGCTGCCCAAAAAGTGCTCTTTCTGAGTTGAAAAACTTAACCATAACTACAAGGCTGCTACGACATCTTTTAACTTTGGCACCATTCAACAAATCCTCATCAATCTTTGCAAAAAGAGTATATGGCCACCTCAAAATGATTTCCTGATGTTGCGGTGCTGTTTCGCCCAGGGCGGGGCAAAGTTACAGGTGTGTCCAGAAACATTCGAAATCCACATAGATATAATGGAAAAATGGTTTTGCTCATGCTTGTAGCTGAAACCGCTGGATGGATTTCCACCAAACATGTGCGAGGAGCGGCAGCTTGGTCCCAGAAGCCTGCTTTTGCAAATTTGGTGTACAAAATTACCAAAAAGGTAGGTATATTTTATTTTTGTGATATCTGGATCTGGTCTACGCACTAATTTCCTGGTTCGGAGTCTGTGGACAGCTCTGGGCCAATCAGTGGGTGGCTCGGTGTCCTCGGACAACAAACATGCATTCTGCTTGGATGTTGAAAAATTTGACATGCGTCGTAATTTTTTAAACGGCTACCATATTGAATCTGTGGACCATGGTCTTTGTCCAATAACAGCACAGTGAGAAAAGGGTGTGGAAAATACATTTGGGGTTATTTTGTGGCCAAAAGAGTACCTGGAAAGGGTGGTGGAGTGGAAAAAAGTTTATAGGTGAAAATAAGCTGTGCAGGTGCTGTTGAGTGTGCGGTCAATTTTCCATTTCACTGATATATGTCCGCGGATGCCATCGGGATTGGGGGCGGGTCTAGGTGAGTCATGTTATTTGAAGGTGTATTGTACATTATATGGTTTAATTCTATTGTTGTGGTTGTGGCCACTGGATACAGCCATAGGAATATATGTATAGTAATTATAGGTACTATAGGGGGAGTATATAGTATTTGTATTATGGTAGAATGATATAACTGAAGTGTATTTGCTATTTATGATCGTATTACAATTGAGGATACTGCTTATGGAATTTGTAGTTCTTTGTGAAGAAAAAAAGTGTAATACTGGGTATGGATACTTAGTCGCGTATGGTAATAAGGCTGGAATCTCTGGTTCTTTTTTATATTGTATGTACTATGTTTGGTACAACATTAGTGCGCGGTACACTGTTGTTGTATTAACATGAAATAAGCATTAGGTCTTTGGGTAAAAAATCCATAGTGGATAGAAAAAAACCCTATTTACATTAAATTTTTGGCATTTTCATGGTTTTAAAGAATATACAGGTTGCAGAATACATCTATGTGGTAGCATGGATATATTATGTGAGTGTAAGTGTGATACAACGTTTGTTTGAAGTGTATTGTAATTAAGGGTATGTTTAAAGTAGTTAGATAACCGTTGGCGTATTCTAACTATATTGGATTCCACTAGATGTATTGTACTAGTATGTATGTGCAGTGTAATATTAACTGTGATTGCATATTTGAAGTGTATTACAATGAAGGGTATTTTCAAAATAGTTAGATACCGGTTGGCATATTCTAACTGTCTTGGATTTTACAAGTACTATTATAGTATTATGGATGTTGTTAGATACATGTGGGCGTATTCTACCTTTATTGGATTTTAGAAGTACAATTGTAATATTATGAATGTAATATGCAAGTATAACTGTGATGGCATATTTGAAGTGTATTATTATCAAGGGTATGTTTCATGTTGTTAGATACCCATTGGCGCATTCTAACTGTGTGTTGTACTATACTTTAGTGAGTACATTTGGGTTGATGGGATGTTAAGGAGGCATTTGTTTGATTTGCTGGTAACCTATGTGAATGGTATGATGCATACCGAAAACACAAATAAAAAAGTTTTAAAAAAGAAAAGAAAATATCATTAATATCACAAAGACATCAGAGTTTGAGCACAAAAGTATAACGGCATACAGTCTTACATTCAAAATTAATAATCACGAAAACGTGTGCAGTATTATTACATTCTTTTTTGAAAGTGCCAATGTTTATTGCTGAATGTGAAGAGGAGTAGACCCTCCCCCTCTGTGGTAATAGACAGATGAAAAAGTCATTTAAGGGGATGTGTCCCACCACCCTCTCCAACATTGCAGCGATCAGAGACATTGAGGCAGTCACGCTGCCCTTATTATAGGTGGGTACATTAGAAAATAGGTGACACTACACACATTTATTTAGGACAACATAATTAACACAGATTATGGATTTCTGATATAGAATATAGGTTAGCAAAAGGCAGCCATTGCATTACAGATGGCTAGAGGCCTCAAAGCTCTATGAAGATTAAGAAGTGTTGAGCAAACAGAAAACAGAGTGTTGTGCGCAAAAAAAGGGAGGGCATTAGGCAGAAACCAGTATGTAGTGATTCAACAGTAAGTCCCAAAGACGAGTATGCTCATCCTTTTTGCATAGACTTGCATAATAGCCTGGCACTTAAGGGCTTAAATGGTAGGAATACACAGTTTCTAACGGTGGTGTTCAAAGGTTTTTTCTAAATAAAATATGGCAGTGGGCTGAAGCAGATAAGCAAGATGAGATGACCTTGGGCATAGTGTGCTAGGAAGTCTAAAGCAATGTGTCATTCCCAAGGTTGTGAAATATATCTCGTGATTTAGAAAATGTGTAAAACACCTAGTCATGATGATGAGCATAAGTTAGGTAATTTGTGACAGAAAACTATCATGTAGTTCAGGAAGTATTTATGTCCAATGGAAACCAAGTGATGTATTTGACCTTTTAGTAAATTGGCCTCTCAAAAAACAAGGTTCATATTATGATTAAATCATTTTGAATTTTTTCCACTTGATAAAATCATGATGGACACAAAAATGCAGATATATATATATATAGATATATATTTTTTCCAGACTGTGAGACAAGGAATTACAAATCAAGATGTTCCCAGCCAGCTGCCAGTGTTTCTCTTTTTTACATGGTGTATATTTATTTCCAGGGAATGCTGACTGTAAGGAATTATTGATAGGAACTTGCCTCTTTAACATTTGCCCAACCACAATGGAATGCTTTTGAATCTGTTACAGATTAAAGGCTACAAGAGCCCAAGGTCTTTTCTGATGATATGTGATGATGCACGGCAGAGTGTAGGGACGTGGGAGACGGGTGCAGATACCAAGCCGACCTTATTCAATCGAAACAGATGTCTAGTGGGTTGACCTTTCTCCGCATTCTGCAGCGCAAAGCAGAAGTCAGCTTTTGGGTAAAGTATGAAAATTTGCAGATAACAAAGAATTAAATGGAACAATGGCATTGTATATAAGTGTGAGCAATGGGGGTGTAAAGGTGAGCCAGCTAGTAATGGGAAGGTATAAAGTATAAATAAAGATTTGGAAGGAAAAGGATACCTCTGTATACTGATAGCAAGGCCTATTAAAGGTGGTGTGTATTTATGTACAGTTTTCTTCAAGTAAGACTTTAGATGAACACACTTCAAATTCCCAGAGGGAATAGATTTGAGAGATGAGGTTACACCCACCAAGGGACAGTGGAGGAAGACAATTGTGAGAAATTCAAAGTGCACATTTTGTTGCAGTTTAGCTGTGATAGTAAAGATTTTTTGCATTCATCAGTAAATGAATGTGGCGAATGAAGCTGGATATCATTTTACTGCATGCTTGTACTACATATAAATGTATAAAAGGGCAATTGGCTTTTTTAAAATGAAAATATTTTGGGAATATTTTTTATATTATATGTTTTATTGCGTTCTCATGAAGACTAAACCAATGGTATATATGGTATGGAGTGTGTGTTGTATTGTCTGTTGAAGTCCAAGAAAACGATTCTTTCTTTAATGTGTTAAGGGATTTTTGTTTTACTTTTTAACAAAGCAATGCAGGTTTTGTCATAAGTGTTATAGAAACAGAGCCACATTTTCGACCTTTTGGAGCTATGCCAGATACCTTTTTTTAAGGACCTGATCATAGACATCATAGTAGTACACATCAGAGTCCCCCAATTTTGTAATCCTATTTAAACATTGTAGGTATCTTTATTAGAATCATTTTTAGTTTTAAGAGAAACTTCGTTTTTTTTCACAGCCAAGTTATGGGCTGCGTTTAAACAGATAACAGTGGCATTCATTTGAGCAGTAAAGGCAGCTTTAGACTGAACATAAGCTTGGCTTACTTAAAAGGAAAGTAGAGTACCGTTTTGTAAGAAGCTGAAAGCCACCCAGAATGTGTTAGTACAAGTAGCCATGGGACTTGCAGGAAGAGATCATGTGTCAGTGGCTAGACGAGCTATTAACTGGCTTCCAGTTGAGTCAAGGATCATGTTTCGGCTACTTGTAATCACACATAAATGTAGAGAGGGCAAAAGGCCTGGATACCTTCCGGATCTCTTGCCAATAAAAATCCATGGAAGAACCCTTAGATCCAGTAATCAGCAGCTTTTGATGCTTCCTAGATGTAGGACGGTGAAGGACTCAAAGGGCGCTTTTCACAATGCAGCCCCTAAGGCATGGAACGATTTGCCTCTGGAATTACGGGGCATTGATTCCACAGATGTTTTCAAAAAGAAATTAAAGACACTCCTGTTTGCCTAATGCATCATACTTGTTATAAGTTGGCTATCGCCTTTTATTTAATGATAGTATTACGTTTGTTTGTCTCGTTGCGCCCTTAAGCCTACGCATCCATGGCTGCACATTATACATTTATAAAGTAAAATAAAGTAAAGTTTGATAACTCTGAGTTAAAAGAGCTAATTTATTACAAATTTAATTTTATTTAGGCCTAAATAATGTGCATATCTCATAATGCATTTAAGCTAAAAATGAAGGAGTTTTAAAGGAGACACAGTTGTTTACTATGCAAACATTTTAGCTAAAATGTGACATAATTTATGGCCTTGCAAGCAGAGATAAAATTCCTTTGGGCTTCTGACACATTTCAAATAAGGTAATGCACTTTTCTCGCATCAGAAACAGACAAGCTACATTCCTTAAAGAAATACAAGAGATGAACAGAGACTGAACTGAGTAGCTCAGTTGGTATCAGCAATGGGCGCCAAGCCGCACACATTGACGAGGAGCATGCAGTTGTGAAGTTTTAACAACATTAAAATAAAGTTGAAAGCTTTAGGAAGCAAGAGGGGTGTTGGGTGTTAACAAGTGGATGTGTATGGGTCAGGGTTGGGCTAAATTACAGTTGAATATTTATGGAGAAACTTGGCATTAATGATATGAAGGGTTTGGATATTGTAGAAAGGTGGACTGGGTTGTTTTTGCAAGTAGTTTTCAAATAATATGGGGAAAAGTGACAGTATGGTTTTTGTAGTTAAACGGTCAGCAGGAGTATTTGATGAGTCATTATACATGCTGACACAAACGGAGAAGTTGTTCTAAAATATAGGTCATGTCAGGTGCCTTGAATCTAGCACTTATGTAAATATCAGAGTATTTATTCATTAAGGAATGTTGAAATAAAATATGAGGGAAATGTATTTGGCAGTTAGTAGATTTAGTTTAAATATGAAATAAGATGACAAGTTTGAAAAAGCAGTATTGGTGGACCTTTTAAATGAGACAAGGAGTAAGTGACAAAGACGTATTTATGTATAGCATGTCCTTTTTCGAAGATATGAAGAAAAAGGGCCATGAAGTAGGTCAATTTAAAAAAGATGAATCATTTTAAATGGTGTGATCTGAGGCATACAATAACATGTGTACATTTGATTAGAAGGAATACCAGTTAACTAGGCCTAGAGATTATATATATGTGGGCATGCATATAATGAGTGCAGATTGTGAATACAGACAGGGTTTCAAAATTTGCAATTTTTAGTTTTTTTTAAATGAAGCAATATTTTGTATATAGTAGCAACGTGATTTTGTAATGACATTGCCAGTAGAGAAAATATTAGAATGATTGTGGTGACATATTTTGAAACACGTTTATTTATAATACAGATCTTTAAGTGAGGCAGGGGCTTGGTGCCACTCTCATTGAAACATTATTTTAGAGCCAGGAGATGTATCAGAAATAATGGCGTTTTTTTAGTATAGGTTGTCAGTTTTACTTTGATTTAACAACAACTGTAGGAATTTGAGATTGGATGTTTTTTTAGAAGAAAACAAAAAGTGATTAGATTTTTTGTTATGCGTTATGGTGAGATGGTACCCTTCAGACACATTTGATATGTATGTGATTGTGGGGTGTGTTAACCCCTCTTTTCGATTTGGTAAGGGTCTATATTTTTGAGTATTTTTGTTTTGCCCAAAGTTTATGTATGACTAACCATATTTTGAGGACTTTTTTCACATTAGAATGTGTCCCCTTCATTAGTCATATATGGATCAGATAGGTCCCATTACATAACGCTTCTAAAATTGCATGAGTCACTTCCCATTTTAAGGTTTTATTAATTATTCCGGATCTTTTGGAGCTATGCCAGATACTTTTTGTTAAGGACCTGATGATAGACATTATAGTAGTACACATCAGAGTCCCCCAATTTTGTAATCCTATTTAAACATTGTAGGTTTCTTTATTAGTAATAGATGGGACATTAGTGTGCACGAGGACCCCAACCAGCCCATAAAGCTGGGGGTTGCCCAATAGCACTTTAAGATGAGGCAGCAACACGCATGAGATGGATGGGGATGCAGATTAGTACTCTAGCATTGAATCAATAATGACAACTCGGGGCATGGCCAACTAGCACGCAATGAGGACGTGATTCCTCGGTGCTCCGTGGCCGCCAGCTGAATCCTGTGCAAATGCTGCAATAATCACACCAGATTGAAAAGAAAAGTTACTTTCCCAGTGGCGGACACAGGCGGCCGCACGTGGCGAAAGTGAGAGGACAGAAGATATTGCCGAGTGTAGCTGTCTGTGCATGGAGCCAAACCTGCATCAAAATGGCCGCCGAGTGCGAATAGCGATAGGAGTCGCCGCGGCCCATCGGAGAAGGGACGGTGCAACCCCATCCTCCCCCGCTGCTGTGCTCAGTCGAAAGTGCACTACTGAGGAACTCCGCGACTGGCCTGCCGGCTGCTGACGGCTGCCGGGATTGGTCCCGCGGCTGTACGCAGGAACCCTGGACCGTGACCTATCTGGTCCTGCGCTGGAGGAACAATCGACCCCCGGGGCCCGGTGGGGAGAAGAGCTCCGTCCCACCCGGACCTTGGGCACTATGGCGCCAGTAGGAGACGGAGACACGCACTGAGCCCCGGGTGCGCAGCGCTTTTGCACAAGACCCACCAACCCGGAAGGGAGAGGACTGCTTTGGCGGCGCGAGCCCCGATGTGATGGTGTGAGGGCAGAGACAGAGAGATCCTTGCTACGGAGGTGGCCTTAATACCAGCAAATGCCCTCCGCTGCAGCCCTCTGATGATCAGATGTGCGTCGGGCGTGCGATCCTTAGCGGTGGTGTGTCCGCACTAGTCATACATAACATGTGCTCCGACCCCTAAGGCACAACACGCATCTTGGGCATTGCAAGCTTTGGGGCCGAAGTGGAAGAGGACAGAGATGCCGGACCGAAACCTTTCTGGGCGGAGACACAATGCCCGGCTGGATGGTACGTCTGGTGAAGCATATGATACGGAGCGCGGACATTCCACTCTCCCTGATTACATCGACAGATCCGCAGTGTTTCCGCTGCATGTGACCCCCCCATCCCCTGCTGTGCGCCCGATCGTGAATCCGGAGAGCCCGGGGCATGGACGAGCGGATCCTGATCCCCAGACCTGTTTGGGGCACTCCCACAGGATCAGAACCCCTTTCCTGCGAGCAGAACAGTCCCTAACATCTCGGCCCTTCAGAGACACTCGCAGGCACTCCGTATTAAGTTGAACGCCCGCTGACATCCGCCACAGGGAACCGGTAAGGAGAGAGGGAGGAGGGACCCAGCGGCTGAACATAAATTGTGGGCACCACACTTGAAAGGTGGGGGAATCTTCCGCCACCCACTCCCCCACCCGGCCTGCTACTCATGCTGACCTAAAGTGCAGACAATTAGATCTGGCTACTGCATTGGGAGGGGAGAACAAAGACGCCCTGGTGAGCCTTCAGGCAGCAACTACCCTGTACGAATTTTCAACTGGAAGGGAATGAAAACAGAACAGGAGACAAGGAGAGCCTCTTACTTATACATGGAAAGGTATAGGTCACTCCGGAGGAACAGTCAATGCACTCGATGCAATTGCCCCCACTGCCACTGAACTAAAACTGGACCACTCCAGCAACTAGCCCGCACATTGTGAGACTCCTCTTGCGCGCAGCACGCTATTATAACACCTGCAGGGAAACAATTAGGGGAGCACTGAGCTACCTAAACAGAGATCAGTGAAGCGTGGGATACAGCCAGGATAATAACCTCCTCACAAAACGCAAGATCCATAGAGCGAACCACCCTCACACGGCGAACCCCAACAAGAAACTCTGCACCAGTCATAACAACCTATAAGCATTTCGACTCGGCCTACTTGTTTTGCTACAGACATGCAACTAGGCAGCATAGACTACCCTCCCCCTAACAGTAGGAGACAGTAAAGAAACCCAAATACGCTGCAGCCTATTCCACACAGCTCAGCCCAACGAAGCCCAGCAATACTGGAGCCGATCCAACACGTGCGTCCCACAGCCAGTCTGGGTAGCGCACCACACTTCTACGCAAGCTAGCTAACTGCCATAAACGAGATACGTGTGCCTACGCGCCTGCGACTATCGAAACCCCAAACGGAGGCCTACGGCTGGTGGCCACCCCACGCACGTAGACGGAACATACGTGTATTGCAGGGTTTTGGCTCACTTGTTTAACAATACACTGCAATAAGACCCAGGAGTAATTGCCCCCATTCCAGGCAGGGCCTTTGACTCCAACATCGTTTGCCAAATTAGCAAAATGGGGAAGGATAAACCCAGGAAAACATCGACACAAAGAAGGATTGAGCAATACGCAACAACACCCGTGTCTCGCTCTCCAGAGAGGCTGTCGTCAACGGAAGCGGATTGCATGGAAGATGAAATTTCCCTCAGAGACATAATGAGTGCGATTGCCAGCTCCAGAACATCGATGGAGAAGAAGATCGATAGCATTGGTGCGGATGTGTCCCTGTTAAGGCACAATCTACAAAAACTAACTTCACGCACAAGTGAAGCAGAGGCACGGATATCGGAAACTGAGGACAACATGAGAGGGGTAAACCGTCAAATGTCCAACATGTTAGCCCGAATCAAAACCCTGGAAGCGAGAGCAGATGACAATGAGGGCAGATCCCGGTGAAACAACATTCGCATTCTTGGTCTTCCCGAGAAAGCAGAAGGGGACTGCATGGAGTTGTTTCTTGAAGAATGGCTGACGAGCACATACGACGCAGAATCCTCCAGATTTTTTTCCATCGAGCGGGCACACCGCATTCCGACTGGCAAAGTCACACCTGGCAAAGCACCGCGCACAGTTATTGCAAGATTTCTGAACTACAGGGATAGAGACACTGTGCTACAATTAGCAAGGTCGAAGGGGACAGTCACATACAATGAATCAAAAATCGCTTTCTTCCCCGACTTCACCAGAGAGGTGCAGAAGGCACGCCAGTCCTTTGGCCCACTCAAAAGACGCTTACACTCACTGGGAGTCAAATATGGGCTAATCTACCCTGCCCAGCTTAAAATCCTCCATAAGGGCACGACAGTACATTTCACTGATCCGAGAGAAGCGTGGAACTGGGCCGAGACACATATAGATGGTGACTGGAGTGCCGAGGGGAGAAGGAGAAGAGAACCTAACAGACCACACCCTGAGTGACCGCTGGATCTGAACCCTAGCAGCATCCACAACCTGTGATCCTTCAACAAGGAAATGAATAATGAGTCCTGATGCCACCCAAGTAAACTTTCATGTAGCAAAAGTGAACCAAAGAGCCCATGCTCTGCACTATAATTCAACCACGAAGCACGTGTTGGCTGGCGGCAAACCCAGCAGCCACCCCCCTAGAAGAAGTAACAATTCATGTTAAGTTAACCTGGCGACATAGTTTTTAAGCGCTAGTAGAGTTCGGGCGACAGATACTTCATGTTGGGAAGGAGCATTGGGAGGGGGGAAGGGAAGTTGTATTATGTTTATCTTTTTCCGGGGAATCACACCAGGCAAATGTCCATAGCTAATTAACCAAACACACAGTGCTCGCCACCCACGCTCCCACCAAATGCAAACACAATATTTCTTCATCATACATACCACGCACCCGCAGAGCACAACACTATAAACCCCTAGACAGCAATGGCCACACAACACCATAGCGACCCCGATAGCCAAATTACACAAGCCTCATCGATGCCTAGTGAACGCCATAGGTCTCTTAAGCTCCTCACTTGGAATGTGAATGGTATGGGCACAAGTATAAAACGCCGACTGATCCTGCAATTTCTTAACAGACGCTCCCCTGATGTAGATCTTCTAACTGAGACCCACTTGGTGGGCTCAAACTGCCAGTTCTTCCGCAGATCCAACTATCGAGCGGCGTACCACGCAGGGTATACAATGGGCTCCCGGGGAGTCCTAATCCTCCTACACAAGCGACTGCCTTTTGAGCTATCTACTGTGGTGCTGGACCCCAGTGGCTGTTTTGTGATGATTCGAGGTACACTCTGGGGGGAAACAATGGCTATTCTAGCGATATATCCCCCACCGGGGTTGGGGGAGGCTCTCCTGAGGGAGGTGACGGCCCTAATGGCGCAACAACAGGCGGAGGTGTGGATCCTGGGAGGGGATTTTAATGATGTTATGTGTAACGCACTCGACCGAACCCATATCCGCAACCGAAACCCGCGCCGGCCCACGGGTCTAGCGACCTTTGTGTCGGCGCTCGGTCTGAGCGATGTGTTGGGAGAACTACACCCCACAGACCGGGGATTCTCCTTCCACGCATCTCTATCCAGGTTAGATTACTTTTTCCTCCCAACCCTCGAAGCATATAGGGTAAGGCGGCAGAGCTCCTCCCCCGTGGCATATCAGATCACTCTCCCTTGGAGGTGACGCTCCACACGGAGCGTCCCCTACCGGCCAAAACATGGAGACTAAACAGCTACTACCTGGGCCTCCCTGAATTCGTGGAACATATCACTGTAAAGTCAGACGAATTCTTCGAAATTAACACGGGCTCGGTGGAGGACCCAGGGACACTTTGGGAAGCACACAAGGCGGTACTTAGAAGGGAAATGACGGCCTGGATATGCAACAAAAGAAGAGAACATCATAGGAAAGTAACTGAGGCGGAGGCTGAGGTAGAAAAATGGGAAACCAGTTACATCGCCGACGCTACCCCAGAAACAAACCGCTCCCTGTTAAAGGCCAGAGCCACCCTGCATAACACAGCACTGGATAACGCTAGACAGGCACACAGGGAGTCAAAAACCAGAATTTATGAACAGGGAGATAAAGCGGGTAAATTATTGGCGTGGCTGGAGCGACGGGAGGAAGGGCACAGACATGTTATATTAATTACGGACAGCCCAAATGGACCTGCCCAAACAGATCCAAACAGATCCAGAGATAGCGGAGGCGTTTGCCAACTTTTATGCCTCGCTCTACGCCGCTCCAACGGCCCCTACAGACTCATCTCTTCTGGATGAGATCATGCTCCCGCAGTTGTCGGAACCCCCAAGAGCACACCTAGATAGGGAAATATACGAAGCCGAGATCACGGAGGCCATGACCCAGCTACAATCGGGGAAAACACCAGGCCCAAATGGCTTCCCGGCCGAGACCTGGAAGAAGTTAGGCACCAACAAGATGGCGGCCCCCCTCCGCTATCTGTTCCTAGCCGCCAAGACGCAGGGCGCCCTTCCCCCGGACCTACGAACTGCCAATATCGTGGTCATTCCCAAACAAGGAAAACCTCCCAACCAGTGTAAGTCGTATAGACCGATATCACTCATTAACAGCGAAACCAAAATCCTGGCTAAAGTAAAACAGGCTCCAAACTGCCATATCGGCACTGGTCCATCAAGATCAATGCGGCTTCATGCCGCAAAGATCGACCAGAATGAACCTACGTCGTTTACACCTGCTACTGGAAAGGGCCCCAACCCTTAATACACCACTTGCGCTGCTGGAAATTGATTTTGAGAAAGCGTTCGATTCGGTGGTGTGGGCAAGTCTCTGGACAATAATGCGGCGTATGGGCATAGGCGAGACCTTTCTCAACTGGGTTCAACTTCTATACGAGGCTCCCTTGGCCACAGTCAGGGTAAACGGTTGGACCTCTAGAACCTTCCCATTGGGCCGGGGCACTCGACAGGGCTGCCCACTGTCCCCCCTTCTCTTCACCCTGGCAATCGAGCCACTAGCCCGATGGCTCCGACAGGTAACTACATGGTCCGGATTCCAATGGCCAAACGGACGGGAGGATAAACTCTCCCTTTATGCAGACGACCTATTGTTGTAGTTGAGTAACCTGGACCATGCATGCCCCATCATAGCCCGAATGCTGATGACCTACGGGAATTTCAGTGGCCTCAAGGTAAACTGGGGGAAATCAGTCCTCTTCCCAGTTAAAGGCGGCGATCTAGCAATTCCCCAGGACACCCAATGTCGAGTGGAGAGGGAAGGTTTCCACTACCTGGGCATATGGGTCACTGGGACACTATCAAACTATGTGCTGCATAACCTACATCCACTGGTCGACCGCTTCGCTGGTGATGTACAGCACTGGATGCTCCTGCCACTAACACTCATGGGAAGAGCGGCCCTCTTTAAGATGATGGCACTTCCACGTTTCCTCTACGTCCTGCAGAACGCCCCGTTGGCCATACCGAACTCTGAGTTCACCCGGGTAGAGGGCCTCTTAAGGAAACTGATATGGAAGGGGGGGCAGCCTCGAATAGCACTAGCCACGCTGCAATGCTCTATTTGGGAGGGGGGCATGGGAGTCCCACATCTCAGATCCTACTACTGGGCCAGTTAATTAAATATAGTCAATGACCTCCTCCATGGGGATCCAGAACTCCCACACATCAGAGCGGAATTATCTATTACCCAGGACACCCCACCAATTCGAATAATATACCAAAACCTATCCAGACCCCACGCACAAACTACTTCATCCCATATCACGATTGTCTGGAGGCAGGCCCATAGGCACATAGGCTGGGAGAACAGGATCACCACGGCACAACCACTATGGGGTAATCATATGCTGGCAGAGGTCAAAAAGCTGACCACATGGACCCGGTGGGTGAGGGCCGGGATAACAACAGTGGGAGATGTTATCGCGAATGGCGCCATCCTCCCGTTTGAAACGCTCCAACAGAAATTTGGAATCCCGGCAGTGGAACAATATCACTATACACAACTAACACATGCTCTCAGGGGTTACAGGCAAGAACTTGCCGACGCACCAGATTATACACCCTTGGAACGTAACCTGCTAACACAACATATCCCCACCAAGGTAACAACTATACTGTATAAGGCCATCAATGCATTTGCTACTCCGGAACTGACCAGCCTCAAAACTAGATGGGAGCGGGATGTTGGGGATATTGACCCTGAGGACTGGATTCAGGTCCTCATGCACCCTCACAAAATCGCATTAGACTCCAGAATAAGACTGGTACAGCTCAAGATACTCCACAGGGTATACTACCCCCATGTGGCCCTTTTTGGTTGGGGAAGGGCAGCAGATCCCGACTGCCTGAGATGCCGGGGGGAGGAGGGCACTTTTTTTCATCTCCTCTGGGAATGCCCTAAAATCAGGGACTTCTGGACACAATGCTCACAAGTACAATAACACTAGAACCCACAATAATGCTACTGGGCGCTCCGGATGAAAGCACCTCGAACAAATGGGAAGGTATTTTTCTTTCCACGGCAATGGGCCTGATAAAGCGGGACATAGCACAGAAATGGGGTGCCCCGGAATGCCCAACAGTCGACCAATGGGTCAATGAAATGGACATCTGCGCGACGAAAGAACACAGAATATACACGGCACGGGGATGCCCTGCAAAATCTACAAAAATCTGGAGAAAGTGGGAAGAACGTGAAACCTGAGAACTATTTGTGGGCAGCGGCGGGAGCACGGGGGTCCTATTTGGAACATTACAGGCGATATACTACTGGAGGTGATGCATGGAGTGACAAACATGAACAGACCAAGGAATCAACCCGGGATGGTGGGGTGGAGGGGGGGAGGGGGGAAACTGTTGATATGTTGTATGAATGTGTTTAAATCACCAATAAAATATGTTTATAAAAAAAATAATGACAACTCAATGGTTTGGCAAAGGGAGTCCATTTAATGACAAGTACAAAAAACAGGGAGTTCAATGAACAACAGCAACCACTTGATCTTCCTTCTCGCTTAAACTCCAACGAACTTCATAAAAAACTTTATACTAAAAACTCGTCATCGCTGACGTATAACGCTTATAATGTTGCTTTCAATCCTATTGGTTATAGGAAGGTAACTTTACTATAGGTGCTATATCTGTATATGGTAACGGGGTGACAGGATTGGGTAACCATTGTCAGGTGGGGCATCTAAGCCCGTCCTTCAGAATAGCTATTGTGGACATCACTAAAAGTATGACGCCTCATTGGTTGTACACATTTTCGATCCTAGATTACTTGCTCCATTATGATTGGGTTGGCACCAAACCCCCTCGTACTTTTCCACTGGCTTAGCAGCGTGCAGAATGGTCGTCCAGGTGCAGGTTGCTCGCCCTCTCTCCTAGCCTTCCCCAACCGTTGCCATCATCAATCACCTCCCTAATGGCCATGTGTGAATTATTTCTTGTTGGTTGGTCTAGAGACTGTATCTCTGTCTGGAAGAGTTCAGATATCTGTGCATGGCACAAGGCCGCGCGTAGGTGTGAAGGGCCCAACTCTTCTTGGTTGGCAGGTCACGTGATTCAGGCCTCGTGAAATCGTCTAATTTTCCATGCAATTTGTGTATTTGATTTAGCTTTCTACCCACTGCCTTTTGCTGCTTATCTTGAGTTCTTTGAACAGGATTCTGCGCTCTTTGCTTCATAAATCATATATATGGTTCGTCTATGTCAGCCGATGCGACATTGGCTTCTTGGTACAGGTTGCATGGTTCTGAGTTTCATTTCTTGTCTTTTAGGTTTAGATTCTCATGTTGAGGGGCTCCTCTCCTGCGGCCTTTAGTAACTTTCGGTTAATTCTGCTCTTGTGTACAGTAGAAGTATACTTTATATAAAATGCTCCTTTTTGAGGTAGATATGTATAGGTGGTGCTTGCCGCAATCTATCTTACTACTAAGCATAGCAAGCTGCACAATTTTCTCAGCTTTCTTGCGTTTCCAAGCATATGTACACGTGTAAACTGGCTGCATGTCTTCATCTCGCTTGTGGCATAAGCTTCTTACATTTGTCATCACTCATTTCACTTAAACTCAGGATGTCGCTTTATCCATGGTGTTTTGTCTCTTTTCGACATTCGCAGGTTGTCATATCTTCTATATGTGAGTCAGTCCGGATTCTTGTGATGTCACCATTCGTCTTCCATTAGGACTTTCTTGGCTTCTTCAGGATGCTGGAGAATGCTGGCATTACTTTGAAAAAAACAGCAGGCTTGCCCCTAGCCTGCTCAACATTGGGACCTCTCACATATGGTAGGAAACAAGGCAGAAACTGTGACAATGTTGTGAATCCCACAGACATTAGAACCTTTTATTCGCCAACAGTTCCCAAAGATGCACCCTCAAATATTGTCAGATTACAAGATACCTCTCAAAATAGTGGCGTAAATGCGAAGGCTGTTCCTCCTGTTGCGCCACATGAGCATGATGTGATTGAACTAACTGCTTGTAATATATCATTGTCCGATAGTACTGTTTTGAGAGGTGAATCTTTGGCACCTGAAGCCTTAGACAATACTGGGTTACAATCTGAGGATGATGAAGATGTTGCAGTCATAGACTTGAATATATCAATCTTAGATTCTTCAAAACAAGCTCTAATGGAAAAATTGTCATTTTCACCAAATGTGTCTTTCTCTTCAAACATATCAGAAATTACACATCGAAACAAAAGTACAATATCCTCCTTTCTAGCTCCAACTACCCGTCAGCAAAATGCTAATGGAACGCAACATGTAAAGATGGCGTGTCAAAGCTATTAGCTGTTACTTTCGATGCTATGCAAACTACTATGAACACTATAATTAAGCTATTTCATACTTTGAATGACAAAATGAACATACAAAGTACTCAATTTGCTTCGATTATAGCATGGCAAATAAAACACGACATACTTCACTCTGAGAGAAGTGTGACATCAGAGAGTTCTTGAAAAAATTCGGCAAACACGAAATTCTTAGATGAAGCTACCTTGCCCTTGACACCGAATTCATCGGAATGTCCTGAGACAAATTTAAGTGCAAATGAGTTGTAAGTAGGTTCCTCTTTACCATGTTTTCCAAATATTCATACTAACATAGCTTCTACAATCTTGCCAAATGATGTGCCGCTTTCTAAAAGTGGTATTGAAATAAAAGCTAATCCAACAAACATAAAAAACGCATACACAATCTTCTCGAAAACAAGGAATGGAAAAGAAAACTGCCTCTAAACAATTTATTAAAACTCTGAAGGTTCCGGCTACTAATTGTCAATTAGCGTCCTAAAGCTTAGCAGTTTCCAAAAAATATATGTTACTAACTGAAGCGCAAAAATCAAAATCAAGCGCTTTAGGAAATTTAGGAGCCTCTAGATGATTTAGTTAAAGCCATCCAACATCATACCAGCTTGTCTAAATCAAAGTCAAATGGCCTTGTTGCTAGCCTTCCACCACATCCTCTGCTGCAATGCGATGAACAAAAGGAAAAAGAGCTACGACGGAGAGAGATTAGGAGAGAAGTTGATGCGTATATGTCTCAATTTTCAAATACGAGAGATCTGAAGGCTCCTGTGCCTCCTTATCAACCATTAGATGTTGATAACTTGAAAGCGGGTAATGGGGTATACCCTCTTCTGAAACACTACAACAGACCTCCACAGTAGTGAACTCTGTAAAAAATCCTTCTTGTAGCAAGAATTACTCAGAGATCAAAATCTGCCTAATAGAACCTCTGAAAATAACAGCTTTGGCCTGAGTAAATCTGCATCTCATTCTGAGAGCTCTGGTGCGGAGATAGCCGGCATGTTACAGGCTTTATTGCCAAAAAATCCTGGGAAAGTGAGTGAGAAATTGCCATCGATAAATACTGCCAAAGGTTCACCTTTGTTAAAGGTGCAAAACCAAGTAAATCTGAACTATAAAAATATGTCATCCCTGATCCTTGGTTGCTGGCTGGATCCTTATCTTCTATATGATCTAAATCGGCACAGCATTATGGAATTATTCTCAGATGTTCCATTGCTTGATGATATTAACAGCTCGGACATTGAACAGGTAGAGTTCATAAACAAAAAGCTCTTAAGTACTGTAAGATTATGGTTCCGCTCAAGAGTTGTGAGACATCTCATATGCCAATCTAAAGGAAAGTTGTTTGATATGGGTTTTGTCCTATTATCTGGTCATTTGGAAATTCCGGATGAGGTTACCATCCATAAAGAGGTGGGCAAAAAAACGGTGTCATGGTCCCTAAATAATAGTGGCCAGGAAATGTTGGGTCGGATAAACCCTGTTTGTTCCTGTAACTGTGCGGAGAACAGAGGTTAACTAGAGCATGAAGAAGCAAAGTCAATGATCTCTTTAGTATCATGGAACATGTGTGGTTTCCAACATCTAATTAACAACAATAAATGCGATTTAACTAAATTTAGCATACTTATGCTGCAAGAGACTTGGATCACTGATTCACTTCTGTGGAAGGATCATGAATTACATCTAACCCCTGCTATAAAGGGAATTAGAGGCCATCCGATGTCTGGTCTCACTACAAGTTCAAAGATCAGTACAAACATCTCCATAGTTTATACATACTCACCGAACCCTTATTTACAACTGACAATCATCTCCATTTGCATTTCCTTATATGCTCTAGTCAATTTATACTGGAATTTGAAAGGGATTGAAAATCAGAAATTCATCAATGATGTCTCAACGATGCTTGATTATATTGCCATTGCTCCGGAGATTGCTCATACGGCAGTAGCTGGAGATTTAAAATTGCATTGTTTTAACCATAATAAGCCATACGAGCAGATAAAACCTTGGGAACATCTGATGAAATCGCGCGGTTTGCAGATGTTAAATGGAACTGGCATTTATGATTGCCCCCCACAAGCGACATGGTCGCAAAGAGGTTTAGAAGGTACAATTGATTACATATATGTGGACAGTGGGTTACTTTCTAAAGTCAAATTGTTTCAAATTGAAAGAACAGCTTGCAGTGACCATAAAATGCTATGTGTGCAGTGGGCCTCTACTCCATGACATTCGCAGCCTAGTAGACAAAAATGGTCGGGAACAATATTTGCTAATAATAGCGTTAATCGAGTGAGGTGGACAGAAAAATCAATACTGCAACTTGGCTGTTTGTTAAATGGTGTTTTTGCCCACTCTGAATCCGATCAGGCCACAAGTTCAGCCATTTATTATGATGTTATACAAAAATGTAGCTCTTGTAATACAAAACGGAAAGCTAACATTCATAGGACTCATGTATTTGACATAGTAGTCAAGAATAGGAAAGCAATGTTCCGTCAGGAAAAACGTGAGGCAGCAAAGCTTCCAATAAGTGTGCGTTATAAAATCATAAAACACATTAAGACGGCCTATAAAAATTGGAATCGCACATATCATGCACAGCTGTTTCAAGTCGATGAGGAAAAGATGCTAGAAATGCTGCGAGACGGCCAATACATGTATTATGTTCACCGAAATTAAATGTCGCAAATGTAACTGCTTAATCTGTGTGCAAAGGTAAATAAAGTTGTAAAAAAAAAAAAAGAAATGCTGCGAGATAAGAAAACGCTTGCATGTGGCAATTGATTAACAATCTGACTTCTTCATCCCAAGTGTCAACAGAAGTTCAGAATGTGCCTGAAGTGGTTTGGGTAAATTACTTTGGTAAGATCTATGCTCGCCCAGTCGTAACATGCACGTTCCAAGTAGACAGTGGGTCCGATCGATTTCACCTCAATATAGATAAATCTGATATAATGCATTTCATTAATGCAGCTAGTCAGTCCAAAGCTCCAGGCCCTGATGGCCTGTCAAACAAAATCCTCAAACAACATCCAGAACTTTGGACTAATATTCTATTTTCCATATTTCAACAAATTACCCATTCGCACACCATTCCATCATCCTGGAAACATTCTATAATTTTTCCACTTTTCAAAAAAGGGGATCATTGTAAACAAGAAAGCTACAGACCCATTGCTCTGTTAGATGCTTTGGGTAAAATGTATTCCTGTATTGTGTTGCAAGAACTAGTATCCAAATAAGGCTATCTTTGGAAGGGCTTCTTTTCTCTCAAATTAAGACAGAAAGAGGCGTGAAGCAGGGGTGCATCCTGGCCTCGACCTTATTCAATTTATTTATTTTGGATTTGGGAGCCGCCTCGTTGACATCTTGTCTGATGCCCCCAAGCTAGGTTCCCAAAAAATTATTTGGATGTTATATGCCGATGATTTGGTGCTCCTTTCCCAAACTCCTCAAGGCTTGCAAAACCTGCTTGATCGTCTCCATAACTATAGCATTAGAAACAACTTGATAATCAATACAGAAAAAACACAAGTTGTGATATGCCAAAAAAGCGACAAAAAATACACCTAATTTAAGCAGGTTCTTGGGTAAGCAAAAGCTTTCGGTTGTAGACAATTATAAATATCTAGGCCTGCCGTTTGCAAGATGCTCTAGTGACTCTATCCATTTTCTGATTCTTGATGCAAAACTCGAACTCTAGCCTCACAAGCTACCATACTGATGCGTAAGTACGGTAAGTTCACCACGAATCATATAATTACTTTTTATCTACAAAAAGTGAGTCCAATAATCACATATGCTTCCGAGACACTATTGCCTAAACCAAGAAATTACTGGGACCAATACGAAGGAAGATTTTGGAGATCAGTCTTCAAACTTCCAAGTTGCACCCCAATCTCACTCTTACTATATGAATTGGGTGCTAGCTCGATATATTGGCAAGTAATCTGGAAGATGTGTGGCTTCTTTAGAAAATGTTTGACAGGAGCCTCAGCTAAAAATATATTGAATTCTATAGCACATTATCTTCTAACTTCGTCAGACAAATTTCCCAAAACTTGGTATAGGTGGGTCTTAGCCTCTTTAAATGATGGCAATGTAACGTTAGAACTTTTGATCCTAAATCCAGCAAAAGCTAAATTAGCTCTCTACCGCCAGGATTGGATTAACACTCACAACCAATGTAAAAAGTATGTAGACTATTCTGTATTATTATTTGGTCATACATGTTTGGGGTCCATGGAAAAGTGTCTTCAAAGATGTTCATCGAGCTATGTTAGAACCCAATTGCTGAGAATACGTCTAAGTTTGTATCCCACTAATGAAATTCTTGCTAGATGGGGGATTGCGCCAAAAAATCAAAGCTGGTGTCGCTATTGTAACAACAACATGCAGAAAGAATCCTTAGCTCATTTAGTAGTTGGCCGTCCTGCACTCACTACTCTACGGCAAAAATATTTTAAGAACTCATTACAACTCTTCTGTTATTATTCAGAAGTGGACATTTGGAGTCGACTATTGACCAGCTGTATAACATCAATACACATTGCTTTGGTTTAATTTATGACTGTGCTTTTCCAAAAACCAAACTAGCATTTTATACAAACTGAATGTATTTTATTGTAACTATTGAATAATTTTGGAACTGTATGTAATATTGGAAAGGTTGAAGTATTCAGCCAAACAAATAAAAATAAAATAAAAAAAGTTTATGTAAAAATGTTGATTCATGTAGCAGAAAAAAAGTGTCATTTTTGGAATACAGGAGGAATTTTTATATCGCTTTAGTGAAGTATAGTGATACCAGTGGAAGAAACATTATAAGAAAAGGTAAGTACTAATGGATGAAAGAGGGAGACGAATGAAGAGAGAAAAGAAGTGTGTGGATCTCCTCGTTGGTTATTATTAGAGGAAAGAGGACCGAGTTGAGTACAAGGGAAAGATAGTGAGGGATACAGTGGTTTCAAACTGATAGTATTTCTCCCAAGTAGCGTGTAGTAGGTGTAGATAAAGTATAGTATATGTTTAAGTATGGCCATACCTACTGAAGAAGACAGGGAAGACTCCTCAATGCATGACGGCGGAGTAACTCTTTTATGATTATGCCATGAAAAGTATTGAAAGTATGTTTGATATATGTTATGTTTTAGTAAAGGAACAAAGAAATAATGGGCCATAAAAATGAAGAAGGAGGCAAACACTGTATGAACATATGTCACACTTGCATGTACTTAAATAGCACACACACATCTTTTTAGCGTCATGAGTAGGCATTTTAGAGTAGGACGGGCAAGTGTTAATTGTATTTTTCCAGGATAAACACAGCAATGAAAGAAGAGACTGTGGTCCGGCGACATCAAGAGAAGGACTACAAAAAGAAGAGTACAGAGAAAATGCTCAGCAAAACAAAGAGCGCTAAAAACAGGTCTGTCAACGAATCCACATAAAAAAAGATAAAGCATAGTGCACCATTGCCTCTACTTTAAAAAGATGAGATCGTGTTCTACCTGGCCATGGATACAAACAGATGATACTAGCATCATCACGTCAAGGAAATACAAACCGACCAGGCCACCACCCTCCGTGCAGAAGAAGGAAGACGCTTACCATGACTTTTGCCTCCATTTGGTTTCTGCAGGAAGTGAATGAACTTTTGCCCATGGATGCGCCAAGAAGAAAGAAGAAGAGCAGCTGAAGAAGAAGATTGTTCCTTTTGTGTCATTGTTGCTTTTGACTTGTTGTATGTTTCATTTTTTATTATTTTGATTATAAAGAAGGGGACAATTTAACCCCAGTAATAAAAATGACACAATAGTTTACAATCAGTTTTATCAAAAGGTAGAGGAGAACATTTCCTCCTTAAATTAAAGAAGCATTTGGAGGTGACGTTCGAGCTCAGCACAGCACCAAGAAGGACAAAATGGGGTGTGAACCTATGAAAGGGGTGGGTCAAGTGAGGGTAAAACAATATATGTATGTGCTTTTTGGTCCCACGTTAGAGGCACACCCAGGCACGAGCATAGATAAACATAGTTGACACTAAGGTATGCACAAGAAGGAAGTGAAGCAGCCATTTAATTGAATTGAAGAAGAGGAAATGTAGTAGCAAGATTTTCTGAGGAAGTGCTGATAATAAAATGCACTTATTTTTCAAGAAACTCACCCAGTTTTGTATATTACAGATGGACAGAGAACACCTGCAGTTCAAGTGATCTCCGCACACAAGCCTACGAGCAGGGAGAATGGCACTAAAAATGTCATAAAAAAGGGCTTGGGGGACTCAGCCAGATGCTCATTGCTGCTAAATTGAAGGAAAAAAGAAAAAGAAACAATCCTCTTATGGAGCCTGCAATCCTTATCTCCCCAATTATGAAAATGTACCCTTCACTGACTACTTCAATCAAGAAGATAATGGGCCTCATTACAAGTTTGGTGGTGGCCTTGCCGGTAAAACCGGCAGACTGCCGCCAATCTTGTCATTTTTTCTGGCACCCGCAAATGGGTAATTACCGGGTCATTACGCCCCTGCCAGACACAGTAATTGCCCATTTGCAGGCGCCAGAAAAAAGATGCTTCCCATTCTCATTCGAGCCATAGGGCAGAATGGGAATGGGGAGGTTGGATGCATTGGCGCTGTTTATAACGGTGCCGGTGCATCCGACATGCTGTGCTCGCGGGTGCCTTTCTGCCTGCCGGTCCGGAAACTACGGCACCAGAATGCCTACTGGTACTGTAGTCGCAGACCGGCAAACTTATAATGAGGCCCAGCCCAATGCGTCCTAAAGCATGGCTTTGGATGAACTAAGGGGCCCCTGAACTTGCTGTAATAATAATGGACTGGTCAAAGATTTGTGAACTTGATATGGAGAAGAAAAGAGAACCTGATGGAAGATGTTCTAACAGAAGTTATGCGAGATGATGATCAAGAAATGAACTCCAAGCAGCTGGGAAAGGGACAAAAGAAATGTTAAGGGGTGGAGAAGAGATCGAATGTGGGTACACAAATGTATACCTAATAACCTACTACCTACAGGAAAAAAGAGGAAAAAAGGAGAGAAGAGAAAACAAAATGAATGAATGTATGAGCTGGTGCGTCCCCTCAGGAGAAAATATATAAATGTCATTTAACAATGTCACCCAATTCTCATAGTGGCAGAATCACTCGTTGTGCATGTAAATTAACATTTAATTGAATAAAAGGGGTGGGAACAAGATGGAAGTAAACAATATTACTATCTGGGGATACATAAATGCACACACATAATAGAAGTGGGAAAGTATGCTGCATCTTTGGGGTAAAAAGCATACATATACAATAGATTAGAAGAATATAACAACATTGGAGACACTATTGGCCCTTTAGAAGTGTCTTCCACAATACCTCACATATTTGAGATAGAGCACTGAATTGAGGCGGGTGACTGAGCTAAGGATGCATAGGTACATTGCATGCGTCGCAGGGTAAATAACAATTATGTGGTCAAACACATCAACCAGAGGGGGAATGAAGAGGAGTAGACCCTCTCACTCTCTGGTAACAGACAGATGAAAATGTCATTTAAGGGAATGTGCCCCGCCCACTGGCCCAACACTGTAGAGGACACGGGCAATGTTCATTGAGGCAACCAAGCTGCCCTTATTATAGGCAGGTACATTAGAAAAGAGGTGACACTACACACATTTATTTTGAACAGCATAAACAAAGGAATGCTTACATTGCGCACAACATAATTAACAAAGAATATATATTTCTGATATATGATATAGGTCAGGAAAAGGCAGCCATTATATTACAGATGGCTACATGCCTCAAAGCCCTATGAAGTTTTGGAACTGTTGAGCCAACAGAAAATAGAGCTTTGTGTGCAAAAAAGGGAGTTCATGGGGTAGAAGCCAGTATGTAGTGATTAAGCAGATTAAAAGGTAGGAATATACATTTTCTAACTGTGGCGTTCAAAGAAAGGTTTTTTAAAAATAAAATTTGGCAGTGGGCTGAAGCATATAAGCAAGATGAGATGACCTTGGACATAGTTTGTAAGAAGTCTAAAGCAATGCGTCATTCCCAAAATCTGTGTTTCCAATTTTAAGGTTGTGAAATATATATCCTGATTTCGTAAATGTGGAAAACACCCAGTCATGAGAATTAGCATAAATTAGGTCATTTGTGACAGAAAATGATCATGTGGTTCCGGAAATGTTTATGTCCAATGGAAACCAAGTGATGTTTTTGACCTTCAAGAAAATTGACCCATCAAAAAGAAGGTTCATATTAGGATACAATTATTGTGTAATTTTTGCCACCTTATAAAATCATGATGGAGGCAGAAATGCATATATATATAACTGGAGAAATTCTGGGGTTTTTCGGTTTAATGTGTACCCATAATTTGGATAGGTTGTTGTTAGTGCAAGGTAAGTATAACGTCCCTTTAACAAAGTTTTTGCACTGAATGTGCTAGGTTTTTCTTAGGGCAATTGAACCATAATGTGCCTTTAACAATGTTTTTTCACTGAATTTGATAGGTTTTTAACAGCACAACTTAACCATAACGTCCCTTAAACAAAGTTTTTTCACTGAATTTCATAGGTTTTTACCAGGATACCCTTTGTTTGTATAGATGTACCATACAGCATACCAAATGGATGTCTGCATGCCGATGGGCACAGTAACCATGGACTGTGCTTGTTAGGCGGAAACCTGTGCAGTTCCCTCTGGGACCACTGCAAAAGATTTAGGACTACAGGTGTTTGGCACTAAACCCACTTGGTAGCAGTCTGTACCACACAGATTCACTTGGTAGCTGTGGCTGAGCAGTCAGACTTCCCTCAAGAAGAGTTAGGCAGTATGTGGAGTATACAAAATAGGGCAATCTACACAGTAGAACAAGCAAACACGTAACAAGGCTTCGGTGTAAAGATATAAAGGTATTTATTTATAACAACACATCTATGGAAAACACTCTGGCACTAATACGGCAAACAACTTCAATCACAATTACTTATACGAAGAAACCGATCAATCCCCCTAACAATAGTTCGACAAGTCTAGGTTCACCGGCATCACTTATTTGCAGACAGAGGTGTATGCTTTAACCTAGATGGCACCCTAGTATTCGTTAGGACAGGAGAGAAAAATAAGGCAGGTTATGAAATCAACTCGGTACCAATACTTTATGGACAAATGCAAGGCAAGTAAGGCAGGGTCTACTGCAGATCACAAAGTTCAGAGGCCAGGCCCACTCGGAGAGAGGCAAGGCGATATGTCCCAAAAAGTGTCTCAGTGGAAATGCGCTTCGAGTCTTTATCGCAAATTGTTATGGAGAGATTGGACCAGTTCAGAACAGCAAGTTAAAGAAAGCTTGGAGGCGACCCAATGGAAAGGCGAGGATTAAGACACCTCACTCTATCCGGCAGAAAGGGAAGCCAGGCGGACACGGTACCTTGTTTGTGGAGATACAGCTCCGGTGGGGGCAGTTGTTCCTGGTGGTGGATGCACGTCGGGTCTTTGCCAAGAGTAGAGATGATCTCGTCGTCGAAGAAAAGTGAAGTCCGGTGCACCACCAGGGAAGAGACCAGCCGCGGAGTGCTCCGTCACAAGGCACCACCTTTTGGTCGCAGTACAGGGGTAGTGGCTATCCGGTTGCCGAGGTGCTCTGCACGGGCAATTCGACCACTGCGTCCTGGAGCGAAGAAAAAGCAAAGGGGACTGGTTGTTCCCACCAGTCAGGGGAAGAGACTCTCCGGCAGGGAGATCTCCTCTGTCATCGGGAAGTGGTGAGTCAGTTCAGCAGGGCTCCACTGGAGGTGTCGTCGTTGCAGGTCGGTTCAACTTTACCCTCGTCGGATTCTTAGGTCCTGTGGCGACTTCTGAAGATCCAGTCCCAAAAGCCCTGCTTTTATGCAGAAAACCCCCATTCATTCAGCCTAGCTGTCACTCAAAACACGCTAAGTGGTGAGCGGGGAGGCTCACCACTTGGGCCAATCACACCAGAGTGCAACTGGAGTTGGCAAGGCGACTCAGTCCAGGGTGCCTAATCCCCCTCCCGCACTCCCGTGGTAACCCAGACAGAATGGCACCACTTTGGAGGGTCTCTGTACAGAAGCCCGCCAAAAGTGGAACAAAGGGCTCAACCTTTGGTTTAGGAGTCACAGAGACGAACACAGACGCCATTTTACAAACCGAGTTCTGGCAGAAAATACCAACCGATAGATTTATTTAAGATAAATAAACCGGTGGTATGTTAGAGATTAACGAGGAAAAGTATTAACCTCCAACAATGGGAAGAATCCCATAGAGTTATATTCGGGGTCGAATATAACAAGTAGTTTCCACTGCCACCAGCCAAAACTCGACGAGGGGGTGACGGGACAGTGCCCCCTCGAATAAGAGACCTAGGAGTAATCGAATTACCCCTACTAGTACGTCCACAATAGGATGGTGTGTACTAGTTCTGTTAGTAAATTTAGGTCTAGTAAAGCCAATGGTGACTTTACATGCCCGGGGAGACAGTAGTTAGTCCCCGAGTATGGAGTCTATGACGGAGTTCTGCTAGGACGCCCCAGTGCTACGGCACGGAGGGTGCAGTGTAACACACATAGCAAAACATATGAGACCCTATGGAGTAAAAGACCCCATAGCCCATAGAACACATTGACATTCAAAGGAATTACACCCATTCATGTCCAAGAGTGGGAGAAAAAGAGTCTCACTCTTGGCAGGATGGAAAAAACAAACTCCAGAAATCCAGCAAAGCTGCTGGGGGACTCACTAGGTTAGGAAATTCAGCCTAAACAGAGAATTCTCCCTAACACTCGCCCCCCCAGACTAAGGGACAGGAGGATTTAATCCACTCCTGGATGAATCTCATACCTCTAGTCGATGACATACATCCTAGAGAGACCATCAGCATTTTGGTGGTGACACCCTGACCTGTGCTCAATGGTGAAATCAAACCCTTGCAGGCAGATCGACCATCTCAGTAGTTTTGGGTTCTCCCCTTTCATTTGCATTAACCATCTCAAGGGTTGGTGGTCAGTCTGAATGACAAAAGTAGAACCATACAAGTACGGCCTAAACTTCTTCAGAGCCCACACGATAGCAAAGCACTCTCTTTCGATTGTTGCCCACCTTGTTTCAGGATCCTTCAGCTTGCGGCTGATGAAGCAAATGGGGTGCTCCCTACCTTTCCCATCCAGTTGACTGAGTACGGCACCTATTCCTACATTTGAAGCATCTGTCTGCACAATGAAAGCTTGGCGGTAATCAGGAGCTCTGAGTACTGGGGCTTGGCAAAGAGCCTTTTTCAGGTTTTCAAAAGCCTGATTGCACTCCTCGTTCCATCTAACCTTTTTAGGAAATTTGGGTGAGGAGATGACATTCAGTGGAGAAGCTATGGTCCCTTAGTTCTCGATGAAATTCCTGTAATACCCAGTGAGGCCTAGGAAGGCTCTCACTTGGGTTTGAGTAGTAGGTCAATCTTACTGAGCAAAGGCCTTATTTCTCCACCTCCTACCTCATGTCTAAGATAGACTACCTTACTCTGTCCAATTTGGCATTTACTCGCCTTTATGGTCAGATTGGCTCGCCCAAGAGCCTGCAAAACATCTCTCAGGTGGGTTACATGTTCTTCCCAGGAATTGCTGAACACTGCTAGGTCATCCAAGTATGCCATGCAGAAGTCCTCCATCCCAGTCAGAACCTGGTTTACCATCCGTTGAAATGTAGCAGGTGCATTCTTCAATCCGAAAGGCATTACCTTAAACTGGTATAAGCCAACGGGGGTCGAAAATGCAGTTTTCTCCTTGGCATGGTCTGTCAGGGCTATTTGCCAATAGCCTGACGTCAAGTCAAACGTGCTGAGGAACTTGGCTGCGCCAAGTTTGTACACCAACTCATCTGTTCTTGGCAAAGGGTGGGCATCAGTCTTGGTGACTGCATTAAGAGCTCTATAATCCACGCAGAATCTAAGTTCTTTAGATCCGGCCTTTGGTACTAACACAACTGGGTTAGACTATGGATTAGTAGAGGGCTCTATTACCCTGAGATCGAGCATCTTGCTGACCTCACCTTTGATGTGGGTGCGTACATTTTCTGACATTCGGTATCCTCTGCTTTTGACTGGCAGACAGTCACCAGTGAGTATGTCATGCTGGCCCCGAGGGGTCAAGCCTGGCGAAAGCGAGAACAGGGAGGCAAACTGATTCAACATAGATTTGCACTCTTCCTGTTGCTCGGGTGTCAGATTTGAAGAGAGATTTACTCCTTCAATTTTTTCGTCTAAAGGTAAGCCTCTGAGGAGATCCGGAAGAGCTTCACTCTCTTCTTCTTCCTCGGATGATGCTAGAAGCAACGCTTCTACATCAGGTCTTGAGACATACGCTATGAGTCGGTTGGTGTGGAAGACTGTCGGAGCCTCCTTGGGATTGCCCAAGTCCACCAGATAGTTGACCTCTCCGAGTTTACCCACAACTCTGAAGGGTCCCATCCATTTGTCTTGCAAGGCCCTCTGCCTTGTCAGGATCATAACGAGAACGAGCTGGTCTTGAGCGAACTCAACCATGTTAGCCTTTTGATCGTGCCAGTGCTTGACCAATGCTTGTCCAGCTTTCAAGTTATCGCTTGCTTCTGTCATCATGTGCGACATTCTCCTCCGGAGACCTATCACGTAGTCAGTCACTCTGACTGGCTTGGGGGAAGGAGCACTCTCCAACCCCTCCTTAATCAGGGCCAATGGACCTCTGACGGGATGACCATAGAGAAGCTCGAAGGGAGAATAACCTACTCCCTCCTGAGGGACTTCTCTATAAGCAAATAGAAGGCATGGCAGTAGAAGGTCCCACTTACGCTTAAGGGGTTCTTCTAAAGCACCTATCATGCTCTTCATGGTTCGGTTGAACCGTTCTACCAACCCATTTGTTTGTGGGTGATAATCTGTTGAGAACTTGTAAGTAACTCCACAGGTTTTCCACATGGCTTTCATGTAGTGGGACATAAAGTTTGACCCCCTGTCAGAGATTACTTCCTCAGGAAACCCGACCCTGGTAAAAATACCAAGGAGGGCCTTAGCCACAGCCGGAGCTGTAACAGTCCTCATAGGAATTGCCTCAGGATACCTAGTAGCATGGTCTACTACAACAAGTATAAACCTGTTGCCTGAGGAGGTTGGAGGATCAAGGGGACCATCAATGTCAATCCCTACTCTCTCAAATGGGACTCCCACAACTGGGAGAGGTACTAAAGGTGCCACATTCTTGGAGCCAACCTTACCAGAGGTCTGGCAGGTGTGGCAGCTCCTGCAGTGTTTTTCTACTTCGGCCCCCATCTTTGGCCAATAAAAGTAGAGAGAGAGCCTTTCCTTAGTCTTCTTGAAACTCAAGTGACCAGCCAATGGAATCTCGTGGGCTAACTGCAAGAACTGTGGTCTGTTCTCTTGGGGTATTACAAGTCGTTTGTAGTCTCCAGGTGCAGACTCGGTCGGTTCACTGTAGAAGAGGCCATCTTCCCAGTGCAACCGGTATTTACCAGGCTCTTGCCCTTCAGCCTGAGCTTCTGCCTGGTGGCGAAGACCTTCCAGAGTTGGACATTCTCTCTGTCCCTTACTGAAGTCTGCCCTGCTGGGTCCACCTTCTGCCAGTACAGACTGCAGCTCAGGATGGTCAACAGGATCCAGATCTCCAATGAGTTCCTGGCCTTCCATTAGCTCCTCTTCAGAGTATTAGAATTCTACCACACAGGGTTGTACCTCCCTCTCAGCCTCAGCTGGAGGTGGAGTTACGGGTGTAACTTTGGACAACCGTGGGGAAGTCCTTGTTGGCTGCACTGAAATGCTGGCTGCTGGTTTCGGGGTAGAAGTCTTAGGTTTCCCTTTCGCTTCTGATTTCTTCGAGACAGCGGCCGACAATTCCAGTGGAGCAGGAGTGATTTCTTTCTTCATCATCTCCGGGAGAGTACCGCGCATGCTCCTCTCTCTTGCAGGTCTGGTTAGCTCCTGTAACCGTTTACTAGGAGGTCTGGGAGTATGCGATAAAACTCAGAGAGTTTTCAAATCGTTACCCAACAGTACGCGTCCTGGTACCTCACTCTGTATGCTGACAGGTATCTTCACAGTCATGTCGTTACACTGGATGAGAACTGGTAATTGGGGAAGCATCTGCACAGGCCCTCCAGCTAACTTGGTGAGGCGTTTGGGTGCCTTAGCAACATCCTCAACCTGAAAAAACGATTTATCCACCACAGTTATGCTGGCCCCAGTGTCCCTAATGGCAGGAGTCTCCTGACCATTCACCTGGACACTGTCCTTATAATACTCTTTAGTATTATCGGGGATAGAATTATAGACGTCTAAATTCTGTTGTTCCCACAACCCCAGAGATACTAAAGAAACGCTGGCTGAGACTCCAATGGGTTCATCAGCTAACAGTAGAAAGTTTCCACTTGCCATTTGGACTTCCTCCTCTGGAGCGAAGGCTAAGGAGACAAGCTGGACCCCTGAAGGTTTACCCTTACATCTGGGATCTCCTTTCACATGGGCAGTCGAGCCACAAACAAAGCATTTACCGAATGCTTTCGGGAATGGTGGCTTGTTCTGCCCTCCTTCCGGTTTGGCACCAGAAGACACACTATTCTGCTGCGGTTTTCCTTGTGGCTTACCCTTCTGGTTTTGTTTGGGGCCCTCTTTGGAATTTTGGTTATTCGAATTCTCTTTTGAGTCTTTTTTAGGCAGTTTTCCCTCATCCTTTTTCTGAGTTGCCCCAGAATCCTTATGAGTAGCCCTGTTGGCAACCCACAAGTCAGCAGCCTTAGCTAGCTTCCTGGAATCCAATTCCTTCGAATCAGCCAAGTGCTGTCTGAGCTCAGGAGAACAGGCATCATAAATAGACTCCAACATAAAAATATTCTTCATAACCTCATAAGTGTTCACTTTGTAACCCTTAATCCATCCCTCTGAGTTTTTCAACCCTTCACTCACCCAGGTAGCCCAAGGGGTACCATCATGCTTTTTGAGGGTTCTAAACCTCTTAAGATACTGGGAAGGGGTCTTCCCGAATCTAGCTATCAAAGCTAGTTTCACACTTTCGTACTCTTTCCTATCCTCCTCCCCCAACTCCATTACCACATCAGTTGCAACAGGGGGGAGCCTAGAGAACAACCAGGTAAGCAACTTGTTACCTGTGATGTTCTGGAGCCCATGATTGTACTCAAACAAACTCAGCCAATCCAATACATCCAACTTCGGTTCATACATACCAATTAATTCCTTCGGCCTCCGGGGTCTTTTGGGACTGGAGCTTCTAGAAGAGCCAGAGACAGAAGCAGTTTCAACAGACAACTTTTTCATTTCTAACTCATGCTTGAGCTCCATTTCTCGGAGCCTAAGAATTTGTTGCATTTCTTGGTGTTTTTGTTCAGTTTGAGCAGTAATCCTTCTGAATTCCAAGTCTATTTTCATTTTTTCTAGTTCGAGGACTTGAGGACTTAGTGTGGGACCTGTTATAGGCCCTGTAGGTACAGCTGGTAAGGCAGACAGAGGGGCCGGGGAGACAGGTTCGTTAGCCTCTCCTTCCTCTTCAGCCTCTTCATCACTATCATCCGAACTATGATTTAGATGAACACCATTACTGTTATCTACATTTGCTGGAGAAGTTGGTTCCTCTGAACCAGTACCCAGACTTTGGTTCGCCAGCAATCTCGCTATCAGTTCTAACTTCTTGCCTCTTACAGAAAGATTCTTTTGCCTACAGAGAGCTCGTAAACTCTCAGTATTTTCACCTGACAAGGACTCTTAACTGTAAGCTTGCATAGTAGACATGTTTTTTTAAAGTTGCTTTTTAGTGCTAAGCTTTGTCGTTAGTTATCCTAAAGTGTCGAAAAGCACTCTAAACTGTATACTCGATACAAATCCCACCGCTGTACACCAGTGTTAGGCGGAAACCTGTGCAGTTCCCTCTGGGACCACTGCAAAAGATTTAGGACTACAGGTGTTTGGCAGTAAACCCACTTGGTAGCAGTCTGTACCACACAGATTCACTTGGTAGCTGTGGCTGAGCAGTCAGACTTCCCTCAAGAAGAGTTAGGCAGTATGTGGAGTATACAAAATAGGGCAATCTACAGAGTAGAACAAGCAAACACGTAACAAGGCTTCGGTGTAAAGATATAAAGGTATTTATTTATGACAACACATCTATGGAAAACACTCTGGCACTAATACGGCAAACAACTTCAATCACAATTACTTATACGAAGAAACAGATCAATCCCTCTAACAATAGTTCGACAAGTCTAGGTTCACCGGCATCACTTATTTGCAGACAGAGGTGTATGCTTTAACCTAGATGGCACCCTAGTATTCGTTAGGACGGGATAGAGAAAAATAAGGCAGGTTATGAAATCAACTCGGTACCAATACTTTACGGACAAATGCAAGGCAAGTAAGGCAGGGTCTACTGCAGATCACAAAGTTCAGAGGCCAGGCCCACTCGGAGGGAGGCAAGGCGATATGTCCCAAAAAGTGTCTCAGTGGAAATGTGCTTCGAGTCTTTATCGCAAATTGTTATGGAGAGATTGGACCAGTTCAGAACAGCAAGTTAAAGAAAGCTTGGAGGCGACCCAATGGAAAGGCGAGGATTAAGACACCTCACTCTATCCGGCAGAAAGGGAAGCCAGGCGGACACGGTACCTTGTTTGTGGAGAGACAGCTCCGGCGGGGGCAGTTGTTCCTGGTGGTGGATGCACGTCGGGGCTTTGCCAAGAGTAGAGATGATCTCGTCGTCGAAGAAAAGTGAAGTCCGGTGCACCACCAGGGAAGAGACCAGCCGCGGAGTGCTCCGTCACAAGGCACCACCTTTTGGTCGCGGTACAGGGGTAGTGGCTATCCGGTTGCCGAGGTGCTCTGCACGGGCAATTCGACCACTGCGTCCTGGAGCGAAGAAAAAGCAAAGGGGACTGGTTGTTCCCACCAGTCAGGGGAAGAGACTCTCCGGCAGGGAGATCTCCTCTGTCGTCGGGAAGTGGTGAGTTGGTTCAGCAGGGCTCCACCGAAGGTGTCGTCGTTGCAGGTCGGCTCAACTTTACCCTCGTCAGATTCTTAGGTCCTGTGGCGACTTCTGAAGATGCAGTCCCAAAAGCCCTGCTTTTATGCAGAAAACCCCCATTCATTCAGCCTAGCTGTCACTCAAAACACGCTAAGTGGTGAGCGGGGAGGCTCACCACTTGGGCCAATCACACCATAGTGCGACTGGAGTTGGCAAGGCAACTCAGTCCAGGGTGCCTAAACCCCCTCCCACACCCCCGTGGTAACCCAGACAGAATGGCACCACTTTGGAGGGTCTCTGTACAGAAGCCCGCCAAAAGTGGAACAAAGGGCTCAACCTTTGGTTTGTGAGTCACAGAGACGAACACATACGCCATTTTACAAACCGAGTTCTGGCAGAAAATACCAACCGATATGGTATGTTAGAGATTAACGAGGAAAAGTATTAACCTCCAACAATGGGAAGAATCCCATAGAGTTATATTCGGGGTCGAATATAACAAGTAGTTTCCACTGCCACCAGCCAAAACTCGACGAGGGGGGACGGGACAGTGCCCCCTCGAATAACAGTCCTAGGAGTAATCAAATTACCCCTACTAGTACGTCCACAATAGGATGGTGTGTACTAGTTCTGTTAGTAAATTTAGGTCTAGTAAAGCCAATGGTGACTTCACATGCCCGGGGAGACAGTAGTCAGTCCCCGGGTATGGAGTCTATGACGGAGGTCCGCTAGGACGCCCCAGTGCTACGGCACGGAGGGTGCGGTGTAACACACATAGCAAAACATATGAGACCCTAGGGAGTAAAAGACCCCGTAGCCCATAGAACACATTGACATTCAAAGGAATTACACACATTCATGTCCAAGAGTGGGAGAAAAAGAATCTCGCTCTTGGCAGGATGGAAAAAACAAACTCCAGAAATCCAGCAAAGCTGCTGGGGGACTCACTAGGTTAGGAAATTCCGCCTAAACAGAGAATTCTCCCTAACAGTGCTTCTGTTCACGGATAGCAGCTAGCATTCTAACTGCTGAAAACGGCAGGGGTTCTCTTACATAGTGGTACCATTCAGCAAAGATAAGGACCATATACAAAGAGCACCATGTATGTGCATTGCAAGGAAACATGGAGTAGGTCTGCAAACTCTGTCCTTGTGAAACAAACAGAGCAAAGGCATAGAGTATGCACCAGAATGGAATGCACCAATAGGCGAAGTAATGTCTGCATCCAACAATATTACCACATTGCTGCTTTACATAGAAACGAAGAAGGAAATGATTGCAAAGTACTGAGAGCAGAACGTCACTACAACGCGCTAAGTACACTGAGGTTTCTCCTATAATTGCACAGTTTATGCAGTGTACAACAGTGAAACCCCATGATGGTTTTTTTACACGCAGCAATGCGAAGCACCCTAGAATGGCTGCCAGAGAATTTCCCTCTTGACGAAATCTGTAACGATAGCAATGCCATTGGTACGCAGCACAGTCTAAAAAGTAAGACAGTTAATATATAATGCTTCATATGCACCTAACAGATATGTTTATCTTTAACAGGACATACTGGAAATGAAAGGAATGCATCACAAGCAGCACATGGCCACAGGAAATGAAGACAACATTGTAAAAAGCAACATAGACGGCCTGGACATCAAAATGAAACAATTGCTAAACAATTTAGCCGCCCTAGGACATGTTGCACAAGGACATAGTGTTGGAAACATGAAATACCACTTTCCCACCTTCATGTGTACCCCTGTCAGCAGAGACGTTATGATGAGACCTCAATCCTTGGCTCCCCTCATGACAAACTTGTTGAAATCCCAAATTCCTCTGTGTGTATCCATTTTAGAAAGTAAAGGTATACATATAAAGTGTTGGTCAGTCTGTGAGTGGCTTTTCCTTTTGTGTTAAAAATGCATGGTGAGTCTGTGGCGCACAGTACTGTTCGAGATGGCTGCAGGCAAGCACAATTGAGGTTTCATAGGGAGACTGCACCTGCCCAGCATATGTGCAATCACAATGCAGGTATCCATAGGACTCCAGTAGTGGCTGCATGTCTGCATCTGCTAATGCACTTTTAATTAGTTGTGGGAGCGCACGGCTGTCTGTTCCACAGCTATGTGCATGCGCATGTCATGCTCTGTGTCCTGCTAACACTGCCCCTGTTGACAACCCTAACAATTGATGAGGTATGCTACCACATTTCAAGCAGTCCTACCGCCTCCGGATTTTGCTGTCCAAACCTACCGATCTATGGCTGCAGCAGGCCTGGCTGCCTGAGGCCTAGTGGGAGCAAGGAACAGAAAAGTGATGTGCTGCTTGCCCTTGCATGACCTGTGAAACAGACACACTGTCTCTGCACTGAGCACCGTGATGTAAAGGGCTAAGTTCGCGCCTGCGGTTTGTAGAGTTGGAGAAAGGATTTCCGGCAAGTGTGACAGTCTCTAGTCAGTCTGGAAAATGGCATCGCTTTTGCTGCTTGTTTACTCCCATACAACTAAATCTAAGGACAACTAAGTAAATAGCAGAATCTTCGGATCGGAAAGAATATCAGTGGTAGTTTCAAAGGTATTGTGGCTGCGTGGGGCTGCCTGAATAATCATCTTATAGCTTCACGTAATGAAGCTGCGTTTCTCCTTGTTGAAAGCATTCTTGTATTTCAGAATGTACTCATCTCCATGAATGCTGGTACCACGGTTAATGCTGTGCCATCAAGTGACCATACTTTGCCCTCGATCCACATATTGGTATATTTGAAGACTTACAATTACCAGTTTTTTGGCGTGACATATGTCATCAATTATGCTGCAGTTCAATATCTGCGAGAACCCGTTGCCCGTGTTGAATGATTCAGAGATTATGGCCGCGCCACCGCACAACCTCTTTGTGATTAGTGCATCAGATGTTGGATATATACATTCAATTTAGTATTGTACTGTTAATAGCAACCAGTTTTCGATGCTTTGTTGACGGGCAAGAAGGAGGCAACAGAGAGGTTATTGGGGTCGAGTTCAACTCATGGGATTTCATTCCCAATGCGTGTCCCAATCCTGCCCACGCTTTGTAATAGTTATTGTAATTGCCTGCTAGCAAGAATATATTCACTGCTATAATGTTAGATTTTTGTTCACATTCACGGTTGAATTTTTCAGGTGCCCCCAAAAAATGGAAAAGTGAAGTAGCAATGCTTATGTTTTGGGACAGATTTCTTTACATGACAGAGCGGTCTAAAATACATTTGAAAAGTAGATTTGGCTTGAGACGTGGAAAGCGATAGAACACTAGAACTACATAAAATAATTTTTTAACAAGTGAAAAAATATTCCAGAAACCTCGTTACGTAATGTCAGACAGTATTTTTCTTTCAACTACTGTTACTTTTTAATCAGAACTTAAAGCCCAATTCATTGATTTTGCACTGCTTAAAAATGACCTTGTACTGCTGACACAAACCCTGAGTCATGGACCTGTGCAAAGTGAATTGTTGCAGTGTGAAGTCAGTGCAAAGTCATTTAGTACTGACAAAAATAACCATGTGCACTGTCTTTGAACTGTACAAATATTCCATGAATCGGGCCCATGGTGTGTAGTGGTGTTTGTTCACTGTCGCTCACACTATTGTGAAGCTTTCTCTGACACTTTTCCCATGCTCTCTCCTTTTCAGTAGCTCAGCAGGTAAGGATTTGTACATGAGGTGGACATGACAGTGCACATGTGTTTTTTCCTTTACATAGACCAGAAAAGTAAAATGACAAGGACAAACCAGAAAAGCATGCTTTACTATTTGTTTTTAAAAAAATTTCGAATGCTATGGCTCCCAGCACCAGGGCACAGTAACAAAGATTAGGGTCTCATTACAAGTTAGCCGGTCTGGATATAACGGTGCCGGTAAAGTTCTCTGGCCATGTGGTGGTATACCCGCAAGGTCTGACCTGGCGGGCTTAATGCCACACAGCCACAGACGGACGCAGAAACACTGGCACCATTAAAACATGGTGCCGGTGTTTCCACTTCCCCATTCCCGTGAGTCCTATTGGACTCCACGGGAATGTGGATTAACAGAATGCCGGCTCCAGAATTACAGCCCCGAATTACAGCAAGTCCGGGGCCGGTAAATCACCACAAGTCCGGTGGCAGCCTGCCTGTTTTATGGGCACGGCTACCGCTGGACTCATAATGAAGCACTCTGTCTTTTAAACCAATTTCTTACAATTGTTTCATATAGAATACAATAGCATAAAAGTCTACAACCTTTGGTGCTCCACATGTTTTGGACTACAGCTCCCATATGCCCTAGCTATCACTGTCAAAGCAGAGGGATATTGGGATTTGTAGTCCAAAACATCTGGAAATCCAAACGTTGAAGTCTCCTGTAGCAGCTCCGGCCACAAACATCCTGTGCATCTCAGAGTTGCCTGTCTGAGCTCTTCCTTGCATACTGTTTGTTCAGAGCTCCGAGCCAGTGCTCTGTCTCACTACAAATCAGGGCCTTTCCACTCTTTCAGTCGAAAGGAGCCCTGAGCCCGAAGGGGGTGGGGGGCAGCAACTGTCCCATGTTCTCAGCTAGCAGTCTCCTAACACTGCAATATATTTCTCTCTATATAAAGTTCGTTGTGGGGCTTTAAATGTGCGCTTTGCAGCGCTCGTCTTACAAGCTGCATTTGCTGGAGCCTTCGCGGCTGTCACTTCCCTTTGGGTATACAGAAGTGTTATCACCTCATTGCCTTTTCACACTGCCATACTTTCAAAAAAGTATTTGACAATTCAAGTGTCAAAAGTAGGGACGGCATCAGAGCCTTTCCACTCTTTCAGTGGTAAGTGGCCATGAGTCGCAGGGAGGGCCTCATGTTTCAAGTCAGCAGTCTAATAAAACAACAATATATTTCTCTCTATATATAGATTTTGTTTTGGGGCTTTAAATGTGCGCTTTGCAGCACTCACATTACAATCTGCATTTGCCCGTGTGGCCGTCACTTAACTTGGGGTATACAGGTTTGTAATCACCTCATTGTATGTTTGAAGAGGCAAATATGTCTTAATGAAGACAAAGCTGGTCACAGTGCTCACAGCTCACACATTTGGTACATTTCTTTCTCATGTTGGGTCAGAGGACAGGCAGTCCTTTCCTGTGATCTCTTCAAGGCCATGTATCAAGCAAAGTCATTTCCTGTGATGTTGTAAGTTCAAAGTTCTTGTGATGTTATCTCCTGTCATTTCATCGGGTCAAGCTTATGTGACATCATTTCCTGGGATCTCATCATTATGCTAAGTACTATTTTTGAAACTTTAAGATTCCTACACATTTTTGGTCACAGAATGTTGGCATGTATGTGTCCAGCATGGTGGGAAAAAGTTGTAACGTACTTTCAGTAGGTCGAGGCATCCACCCATTTCCTACGGACAGCTGTGCACACAAACATTGCACTTGCTGTAGCCTACAAACACCCAGCTTGTGCAAAAATTATCGCTGGACATGTGTCGCACTTTTAACAAGTCCGGGGAGGCCAACCCTGTTCGTAGCACACCTATGCACAAGCGCCCAATATGCGTTCTGCGGACAGCCGTCCCATTTGAGAGCATTCGTAATGTCACTTTGTGACCGCATCCACACTGCGCGTGGGCCCTTATTTCCCAGACACGATCTGGGCCCTCGGACATCGAAAAAATACGGTGTTCTGCAATGTACGGAGTGTTATTGTAAAAGTACACGCTTACAAACAACCCACAGTGTGCCATTGCACATGTAACTATTTGTTTGAATGATTTAGGCCTCTTTTCTGGTTGCAAGGGCTCCACAGCAGCCCTACAAAAGGCCATACCCCAGAGCTGCTCTGCATTCTGTTTTTGGCTTTGCAGAGCAGAGTAGCGGGCCACATTGCTTTGTGCTGGAATTGCTTTCGGAGCAATTCTGCTGTGCTATATTACCTTTGCAACTAATGGCAACCATGGCTGCTGCCGCTATGCCAGCAGCACCCACACCCTCACCCTCACCACCACCACCTCCTTCTGAAGGGCCTGGACAAGGGAACAGGCATGCTGATATAGATAGGGATCAAGAGGAGAGCGAGGATGAAGTTGAGCAAATCCCCAATGTCTGCAGTCAGCGTGACTGCTGGGTGTGGAAACTGTTTACAAGCGTAGGAGATGTGCCGAAATGTCCTGCTAACCAGGTGAGATGCACTTACTCAAGCGCAGAAAACCTGGCTTGTACAGCTACGGCACCACCTCCTTGCGACGACACCTCAAATCGAAACACAAGGCAGCAGTGCGCAGGGTACTGCCCTTCCAACAATGCAGTAGGTTACTTTCCTCTACAGCATTCTACGCATCTGCTCCTGCCAACACCAGGGACACTCCTGTAGGGCAGCGGATCCCTAAAGCATCCTTGCAGACAATATGCTGTGCAGGAGACCCTTACCTGTCAAAGGTCGTTGTATTGTGCATGTACTGCAATGCAGTACCCTTCAGGGGGGACCAACTTCAAAGTGCTTGCGTAGGGTCGGTCCGGGAGCATGACAATGACTGCAGCCTTCTTAAGTGAGGGCCACCCAACATCTTCCTCTCTCTGCACTTGCCCTATCTTATCCCTGTGGGTGGGGCCCCTTCTGTACCCTCCCTTCACTTCATTTCCTTCTGTGTCGTGTGTTACAAGACTAAGAAAGATACAAAACAACGGAAAAAGGAAAAAAGTTTTTTTAAAAGGGTCATTTCAGAGGTCAAAAATGGAATTGCCAATGAAAGGATGCAGGCCGAAGCACAGCCTATACGCTCCACAGATTGCGTGGTAAATAATGGGAGGCGTGGATCTATGGAAAACATTGCAGTCGGTTCGGGTAGAAACGGCTGGCTGTAAAAAAAGGCTTTTTTCTTGTTTGTTTGCATTTCGAAGTGTTGAAGTGCGCAACACCTACTAGAAAAATGCTTGCTGTACTTATAAAAAGGGCAGCAATGCATTTTGGATAGGTCACAGAAAAACCTGATTGCCAGGATCAGTAAGATGAACACCATGTGTGGAAAAATCTTTGTGTTATTAAACGTAATATTTCCATTGTGGAAGTAGGACATGGCCACATGTTGGAAAATGGCACAAATAGCCTTTTTGACAATGTGCCTCGCTTTCTCCATTTGCGGACCAAATCAAGAAGAACGCAGACACGTCTGGTTATGCGACAAAAAAGTATGCTGGAGTTCAGAAACATACGCATGACCTGGCCAAGTGCCTCCTTCATCGCAAACTACAGACAAATTCCGGTAACATGCCCTAAACTTTTCCCTCCACAATGAAGAATAATAATGTCTGGATGTTCGCGTCTCACCAAAGTGGCACAAAGAAGAACCAAAATCAGCCACTTCATCCCATGTACACCATACCAGTGCACATCCACATGATAGAATCCAAAATGAGCAGCCACTGCACAGTGTTTTGCATCCACTTTCAACCAATGTATCTAGGACTCCCCTTAAATGCATACACTCTGCCTCCTGAAACACACAGTCATAACCATAGGCTTCTCCCTTATTGTCCACAAATACACCTTATACCACAGTCTCTGCGTACACACCACACCCACAAACCTTATTGAGCAATCCCTTAGCCTCCACAGTCACATTTCCATGCCTGCCATCCTCAAAAGCCCCAGATGTGGCACGTGTAATCCTGGAACTACTAGGGTGGGGGATTTTGTCTTTAGTGGTGGCTCTGAAAAGAGCCTTTTTATGTGCTTCTAAACAAACACCTTTTTTTAGTTTTTATAGGGGTTTTAATTTATTCTCCTCCTCACATTTTTACAATAACGTCTTCAACGAATCCGGTAAATTGTAAAACAAAATACCATTTCCAATGGTGGACAAAGAAATGCCATTTGCATTGAAAAGGTGCACATTTCGAGAATGAATGCTGTCATTGTCACAGGAGAACATCCCAGCAGTGCATACAAAATCCCACATGCTTCTGTTGATAAGACAAGTCTGGCTGGAGACAAAGTACATTGGGATAGTCCCATACTCTTCTTGGTGGTATGAATGAGAACACCACCTTGGCAGTGGAAAAATCTGCTTCACTGCTTTCATCAACTTTGTTAGTTCACGGAACAATGTGAACAAGCCATGTAACCCAAATGCAGGGCTCCATAACGCACCACAACAACATGGACAGTAGCACAAGTGGCCCCTTCTCTGCAAAGTCGCAAGCACAATACTGAAACTGCACACATCGACACTGCACCACAAAGCCTCCACTCCTTCCAAACAGAAATTGCCATCAAAGTCTCTTTTCAGGGCATATCTGTGCAGATCTAGCACAAAGGCATCACCCACAATCAACACTGTGCGTCTCCCATCTCTGCCAGCCTCACTACACAGAATAATGAAACAAAGTATTACCGCCCCTTCCTGTGAAGCAGCAACTGATTGGATAATCCCCACAGTCCCATTCCCATGCCCAGCATGCTGAGTAGGGCAGGTTGTGGCATGTGCGCTTCCCCAACTACCACGAGGGCCGCGCCCTAGTAAAGCAGGAGCAGTCCTTCTTCCCTTTCCACTATTTTTTTCCAGCACTCCCTCATTGGGTACTGTTAAATAGTCACACACACATCCACCAATCACATCCAAGACCTCTGCATCTAACACTATCAATCCTGTACAACACTCCATTTGTACCATTAAACATTCAGAGTACAAGTCTTGTGTGATTCGAAAGCACCGCCAGTAGAACGTTTTGTGAAAGTACCCAAGATTTCTGCATCCAGATTCATCCACATCAGCACCCATCACCAGAAAGTACATGTATAAATATTTTTTCTACAGCATTTTTACAACTCTGTTATAAGTGACTCTGAGCAGGGTATCTGCCACTGAACCTCCATAACGTACTCATAACATACTCAAAAAGCATATTGTCATTTCTCCCATCATCTACCATCAAGTGCCACTTCAATGGTATGTGCTTTGAAAATTTTAATTTACCCTTATCAGCCATTGTAATATCCAAACAGAAACTCTCTTCTTTCCTTCCGACAATGGTACAATTTTTTTTCTGCACTAACGCATCTCCTACAACATTTGTAAACTTATCGCACAAAAGCAGCACTGAATGTATCCTACCAACCTAAACCAAATACATACATTGCATGCATTCCAACAGGGTGCCTGCCACTTACCTTGCACACTTCCAGAATGTAACATTAGTTAGAAAGGCAAATAAATGTATGTGTGCATACATAAATCCAAGAAGTGTAATAACTGCTGTACTCATGTATGAAGCATATATGTGCAGAAAGGTTAATGGAATTTCACATACAAACACATTTTCCTTTCCAAGCTGTACACCTTTCCCAACCTCTTTCTCACCCTTCCACAACCAGGACTAATCCATTTGCAAAGTAAATAGTCCTAGCCCAATGCACACACTTGCTAAATGGCACATCATATGGTACACTTAGAAATGAACCACGTACCCCCTTAACAACAATGCTGATGCTCCCAATTTCGCAATCATGTACAAATCCATCCAATTAAAGACACACACTTAGTCTTCCTGCCAACACATCCCCCTACCCTTTTATGTAATGCATTCTCCAAATGCAGTCAGTGTGCCATTAACAAACAAATTGTCTTACAGTCTACTTTAACAGTTGCAGTAACCACCTCTGTCCTAAAAGCCAGTGGCGTGTCAACTTCGAATGCAACCCAGAGAAGCCTACTCTCGACAGCCAACAAAGTAAGTGCAATGGTATTGTGGGAGGTGCACCTCTTACTAAGACAGTGCACTGTTCTTGTATATTAAGGTACACAACTGCATCAACCTACTGGTATTTCTTTCATGCTAACTAAGTACACTTCAGCAGTTGCTCACTTTGTGGTATCATGTCGCCAAGCAAAAATGAACTCTGTAGAAAACAGCGCAGAAATAGCTCAGCTCTACCTAAAAGCATAGAAAGTAGCCATGCCCCCCTAGCACATTTTGTACAGAAAGTTGAAAGAGAACAGCTAATACAGGTCCAAAGGAAAACACAAACACCTACCAGTGAGGAGAATGTAATGCCCCTATCAAAATGTAGAAATGAAAATAAAGGTAGTGAAAGGTATTGAAAAGAGTGCCACTGCCACTACTGGTAATGGAATATGTGCAAATGCTAATGACATCACAAGGAAGCATTCCGAAAAAGTATTTTTACAAAAGAAATTCCACCACAGAATCCTTCAGTACCTTATAAGTAAAGGGGAGAAATCACGCTCAACTCTTAAACTTTACTACACAAAAGTAATCTTGGAAACTGTTGTAGACAGTGCAATGCTCTTAAAATGAAAAGTATTTCAATTAAATTTTATGAGAATGAAGGCACTAACAACTTTACTCTGTAAACTAACACCACTACTTACAAGCAAACGCAATATCAGCATAGATAACTTCACAACATCAATACAGGTCAGTGGAGGCACACCACCAGCACAGAGGCATACTTCAATGAGAAATCATACAAACACGAGCAAAGAGAACCAAATTGCCATGCATAGCACTGTACGAGGGTATGAAAAAGTACACAATAGCGTCATGGAAGAAATATCCCCAGCAAACTTACATGCCACTGTCTATGGTACCGAACCAATGTGGCACATCTACAAATTGCCTTGCACATCAATTTGTAACAGTCGCCACAACTCGATGAAGTCGTTGCAGCAATTCCTCAAGCACCATATAAAAGTCACCAACAACGGAAAAAGTAAAATATTACAAACTGTGAACTCCTGTCCGGTGCGCAAATACACAGGATAACGAGGACATTAGTTAGACTCCATTTCTGGACCTGCTTGCAAAATCACCTTCCACCATGTCCAAATGTTAGCAACACACCATTGTACTGTAAGAAATCTCGTTTACAAAGTGTAGTGAGCAATAAATACACAGACACAAAACTGCCTGGTTCATTCAAATTTTACTACACAAGTGGTTTAAATTAGTATGTAAATGTAGCAAGCAATGGTGTATTGCAAATCGCACTAATTGTTTAAAACATTTATTAAAACGGCTCACACCAGTTGTGTTTAGAAATAATAGGCAGCACAGAAATGCTGCACACAATCCTGGAAACAGTTACAGGGGCTCAGGAATAAAGCAGGAATTGTACTACTGTGCTTGAATGGTAAATGCACGTTAAATAGACAGGTACATCCACAGGAAGTGGTAATGTACTTACTGCAGGTATTGGAAAGCAAAAACACACCCATAAATTAAATCTTTCAGATTTCCGACATGTGGAAACATACACGCACTCTCTGCAATCATGTCATTCAGGAAGAAGTCCCTAACAAACACTTTCTCTGTGTATTTATACCTAACTGTGATTCCATTCCATTTCAGCAGGTGGTACAAAATGCAAACCATAGCGTATTATTTAGGCCTTCCAATTCCGATAATCGTTCCACCTAACATATCCCATAGGCATACTTAATATGAATGCTTTCAACATACAATGAAGATGGGAAAAAAAAAGTAACTGCAAGCTTACTACCTTCACACACAGACAGGTGTCATTTGGCAACAAAACGTTCACACCAATAGGCGTAATGTACCACACAGGCGACACAACAGGTCAGGTGACTATGCTTCGAACATTAGAAAGCACGTACAATCTTTGAAGAAGTTGTAAAGGAATTTGTTTCCTTTCATGAAGGAGAGGCACAAAAATCTCCTTCCCCAAATGCACTAAAGTCTGCCAACATACACTGTTGATTCATAACTCACTGCACATATAAATAGTAGATAGGCTGTACATTCATTGCACCATTTATAAAGTACCAACATGTCTCCATGTACGTAAAAGGAAGTTCTTCGTAACTGGAGTACTTGGCATCGGAAATGCACGATGAAATGGCAACACGTTGCCGCCTGATTTTGTTTTTGTAGCCACATGGTGGCCAGAAATTGAGACCTGTCATACCTCTCTATCAACATGGCAAAAGCTCATTGTAAAATAGGCTTCAGTGGTACGCATGAATTGTGCCAAATGTAGAGGTTCTATGCAATTGAAAAAGAAAATCCATATACATGTATCACAGTGTTGGCATGCATGGCTGCATAACGTTGCGGTGGGTGTGGCCAAGGCCTACCATCTTCGGTGCATGACCACACCCACACCCACTGCAACGTTATGCAGCCATGCATGCCAACATGTGGCCGGTTACCAGAAACCACAAACGTAATGCAGCCACCGGCACTCCTACCCAACCCCCGCAAACATGTAGGTAGTTAGCAAAATCCACAAACATAACACAGCCTCCGGCACCTGTACCCACTTCCACTCACATAGTATTTTTGTACTGCCAACCAAACCACAACATCTTCAGAACATTGCCCCTGCTCCTAGCAGTCTATTAAGTATACAGACCCGCTACATCATAGTACAGTGCAGTACTCTGTAATCTGTGCAATGGCCACAACCCAACCACATAAAACATCCACTGGAACCCTATGCACTTCTACACACACAGTATTCCAGCACATCACCCAGTGGACACACTGCAGGACTGTTGACTCCATCATGTCCTGCCATGGACCCAAAACTGTAGGATTGAACAACAATCACCACAACCATTCAACCAACAATATGTACAATGCTGCCATGCCACATCACACTCACAAGGCAACAATGTGATACCTACTTGCAACTAGTGGACAAGGAAGTTATACATAACTGGAGTACTTAGCATCGGAAACGCACAATGACATGGTAACACATTGCCGCCTGATTTTGTTTTTGTAGCCACATGGTGGCAGGAAATGGAAACCTCCCATACCTCTCTGTCAACAGGGGAAGAGCTAATAGTAAAATAGGCTTCAATGGAACGCATGAATTGAGACAAATGTAAAGGTTCTATGCAATTGAAAAAGAAAGTCCATATAGCAGTATCACAGTGTTGGCATGCATGGCTGCATAAAGTTGTGGTGGGTGTGTCCAAGTCCTAGGCACTTGGGTGCATGGCCTATGGCCTACGGCCTTTGGACATGCACCAAAGAGCCTAGACCTTGGCCACACCCACCACAACGTTATGCAGCCATACATGCAAATATGTGGCCAAGTACCAAAACCCACACACGTCATACAGCCACCGGCACTCCTACCCAACCCCTGCACCATAATACAGCCATGCATGCAAACATGAAAGTAGTTAGCAAAATCCACAAACATAACACAGCCTCCAGCACCTCTACCTACTTCCACTCACATACTATTTTTCTACTGCCAACCAAACCACAAAATCCTCAGAAAATTGCCCCTGCTCCCAGCAGTCTAGTAAGTACACAGAACCAATACATCATAGTACAGTTCAGTACTCAGTAATCTGCGCAATGGCCACATTCTTCAGAATGTTGCCCCTGCTCCCAGCAGTCTATTAAGTATTCAGAGCCACTACGTCATAGTACAGCGCAGTACCCTGTAATCTGCACAATGGCAATGACCCAATCACATAAAACATCCACTGGAACCCTATGCACTTCTAAACACACAGTATTCCAACACATCACCCAGTGGACAAACAGCAGGACTGTTGACTCCATCATGTCCAGCCATGGACCCAAAATTGTAGGATGGAACTACAATCACCACACACATGCAACCAACAAAATGTACAATACTGACACACCAGGCAACAATGTGAAACCTACTTGCAACTAGTGGACAAGGAAGTTGTACGTAACTGGAGTACTTAGCATCGGAAATGCACGATGACATGGTAACACATTGCTGCCTGATTTTGTTTTTGTAGCCGCATGGTGCCAGGAAATGGAAACCTGCCATACCTCTCTATCAACAGGGGAAGAGCTCATTGTAATATAGGCTTCAGGTGAACGCATGAATTGCGCCAAATGTAGAAGGTCTATGCAATTGAAAAAGAAAATCCATATAGCAGTATCACAGTGTTGGCATGCATGGCTGCATAACGTTGTGGTGGGTGTGGTTAAAGGCCTAGGCTCTTGAGTGCATTGCCTAAGGCCTTTGACCATGCACCCAAGAGTCTATTCCTTCCATGGTAACGTTCGTACCATTTGTTTCGCGATTTGGGGCCCATCCAGGCCCATTTCCAGCCCCTGTGTTCCTGAGAAAAACCTAGCCATCAGGAACCCACAGCTAACTTGAAGTGCACTTTGCACCTACAATCATACAATCATTCAGGATTGTCCTAACACAGCACCCAACTGCTCGTGCAGCAGCAGATTCCATGGACAGCACCACATTTGGTGTTTATCCTGATGAAGGCCAACACCCAGACAGGCTCCAATCCAGCCCAACATGGCCGAAACACACCTGTGTCGATCTCCTGTGACACAATGCAAAAACTCCCCTTTGTGTATGTTCTGTAGATTTTGTTGTGTACACCTTGTGTTAACTATACCCTGGACTATTTTCCGTCCCGGGTGCACCTTCCTTCAACAGTAGGTCCATCCTACTATCATATGTGACTGTGCCCTTATGTGGATTTTTTACTTCTACATTATAGAGGTTGATATTAATTTTGTATTTCCACTGTATATAAGTACAACCTGTCCGTTTGTCAGCTCACTTTCGTGCTTATTGAAAGTTCTGTAAAATAATTGAGAATTCATTCAAAAATTCTGTATGTTTGAAATAAATGTATATGTTCTAAATCACACAATCGCTTATAGGATCTCCCATCCTGATTTTTGGCTATTTATATGTGTACCCACCTGGGTATATCAGGACCCCGCCAGGTGCCCTAAATATTTATTTTGGCAGTTAGCAGAATCCACAAACATAACACAGCCTCTGGTACCTCTACCCACTTCCACTCACATAGTTTTTACTACGGCCAATCAAACCACAAAATCTTCAGAACATTGCCCCTGCTCCCAGCGGTCTATTAAGTACGCAGATCCAATACAGCATAGTACAGTACTCAGTAATGTGCGTAATGGCCACAATCTTCAGAACACTGCCCCTGCTCCCAGCAATGTATTAAGAACAGAGAAGCAATACATCATAATACACTGCAGTACTCTGTAATCTGCGCTATGGCCACAACCCAACCACATAAAACATCCACTGTAACTCTATGCACTTCTACACACACAGTATTCCAACACATCACCCAGTGGACACACTGCATGACTGTTGACTCCATCATGGCCAGAAATGCACCCAAAACTGTAGGATGTGCTAACATCGACACACCTATTGAACCAACAATATGTACAATGCTGACACACCACACACACAAGGCAACAATGTGAATCCTACTTACAACTAGTGGACATACTTTTTTGGTGCAAGGCCCCCAGCCACACATCCAAGGTGCTGGGGGCTTACCACACACAACACAGCCTAGTACACCCTATGTGAAAATTCTCATGTCATGTGCAATCCACTACCCATCTGCAATTCAGCCTGCCAGCACCCACCACAGAAGGAGGTCGCCTCAGGGCTCATAGTACCATAACAAAGGCTGCCTGCAGACACCAAACAAGCTAGTTGCCTGAGAAGGTACCCGCAAATTGGCACAGTGTGCATCAGGTCCGGCTCCAGGAATTTTCATCTAGGTGGGCCAGGTTTGTGATCTGGGGCGCCCAATTTCCATTGGGAACGGGTGTATATAGGAGTACCCTAAAGAAAGAAAGTGCTGGCATTGAGTCATATTTCCCAGTTCCATTGTCCAGAAAAAAAATGTCTTCCTTGATGTGCAAAAATCCATTCACACCATTACATTTCTTTAGTCTCTTGGACTGCCCTTAAAAGGTACAGAAGCATGGATGAGACACGTACTGTACACCTACTTGAATGTTGGATCAGGATGCTTGTTGGAATTACACCCAGTGGCATAATTACACTCAGTGGCAGATTTAAAGCAAAGGACTGGGCACAACTGATGGAAGGCCTTGGGTAGGTGAGGACTGGGGATGGAGCTGAGGGTGGAAGAAGTTAATTGCTGTCACAAGTGCTATAAATGTTCCATGTCTAAGTTCTCTTTTTCTACTATTGGAGTTGTGTGGTTAGGTTTGCTACACATCATGGTCACCTCACCAGGTTTTGCTGACAACATGATTTATCCAGGAACCCTCCATTTGTTCAAGGGGGAAATGTGCTCTCCCTCTTGATCCCCTCAACCCTTACAAAATCCCATGCTCTCCAGTACCCCTTACAAAGACTTCTGCTCTCAAAAGTTATATATTATTTTCGCTTTTTTCACAAAGGGAGGATCCGCAAACAAGCCTTCTCTTGTATTGCACCCACCCTCTCGAACTCTATCCCTGTGTCGGCTCGGAATGCCCCCACAATTCTCCAATTTCACAAATCTCTCAAAATATTGTTCTTTCAACAACACCTGACTAGGGACTAATTCCAATGGATGCACATACCGATGCACAGTCCTCACAGTCCTGCACTAATGTTAAAAGATGCCAGTCCAAATGCTGGCGACCCACATTTTGTACAATGCTCTGCTGCTCTAGAGCTAGATCTGCCCTTTAAAGAATAAAAATAAAAATGCTATCATTTAGCTACAGTACAGAGCAAAAGAGAAGCAAGAAAAATAGTGTGGCTATATAAATCTACCTAGCTTTCCTTCCCATCTACTTTCCCCTTTCTATTCAATCCACGCCTTGTTCACCTTTCACCCAGTCACCTTCCATCAGCTCTTGGTGGTAAGTCAGCCATAAAAGATGGACCGGAAGACATGTATGAACAAGGCGTTTTATTTAAATTAAAGACAATTCCTGCTCTAAACCCTACTTCTAAGATGCGGTCCCTATTCTTAAAAAACAACGGGTGCTCCTGAGGACATCTTACAAAGAATCATCTGTCAAAAATTATTCTAACCTAACATTTGCCCTACCATTATGAACGAAAAAGGCAATGGCCCTCATTGCGAGTTTGGCGGTACACATGGAGCTATTTGCTCCATGGCTGCCACCTAACCGGGCTCGTTTACCGGGTTCCTGCAATGAGGAATAACCGGTCATTCCAACATTGGAGGACCCGGTAATTCCTCCTTGCAGGAACCATTCCCCATTCCCATTTGAGCCCCCACAGGGCTCAATGGGAATGGGGAGGGAGGTAACAACGGGCACATTATAAGTGTCCCGTTGTTACCTCCTTATTCCCCTCGTGGGACCCGGAAAGCACGCCTGCTTTTACCAGGCGTGCGATCGGGTCCCGCGATGGGGAGCTTGTAATCGGCCCTGACGGAATGAAGGGGGCCTGTCCCGTACTGGCCCCTTCATTCCATAAGCGCTAGCCTCATAATGAGGCCCAATATAAGTTATAACTTTGTATTGGGTTACTCAGCCTTAGGTAGATTATTGGTGGCTGGTTTTCTGAACCCCATCAAAGCGTTCTGAAAGTCTTTCTCAGCCTTCCGGTTGCTGTAGCAGTACCAACAACAAAATAAATGTCTCAGTTTCCTCTTGGCAAAACCATAGCCTTATCAGCCAGTCCTAACAGTTTCTCCTGTATTATCCTTATTAAACTTAACAGATTCTTCGAATCTGGATAGGTAATTATTCACAAAAACAAAACCTTATCTTTATCCTGGTGGGATTTTCTACTTCCATCCTCTGATAGGCAGACGGATCTGCTCAGCCCTGCTTTGGTTGTGGTTTCTCTCACCCGTTCTGGGTTATTTGGATTATCAGCCCGGTGTGGGTTATGGGCCTGCTTAGCCCTGATTTGGTTGTGGCTTCTATCATCTCATCCTGGGGTATTCAGATTAATAGCCTGGTGTGGGCTAATGGCCTGCTCAGCCCTGTTTTGGTTCGTGCTTCTCTCACCCCTTCCTGAGGTGTTCAGATTATCAGCTTTGCGTGGGCTACGGTGTGGCCTCACCGCCTTCCACCTGCTCCTCCTGCGGCGCTTCAGACCTTCTGTCCAGTGGCGGTGCTCGTTCGTGGAGGCGGTCTCTGTGTCCAGCACTCAACCCGGCTCTGGCCTGCACGGTCAACTTCCTTGTGTCCCTTCTTCTTCTCTGGGACTATGGCATCAGAAACACTAGTGCGTTTAAACTTTCCTGGTTGTGCTTCCTTCCTCCTCAGCCCAGAGCTCGTCGTGCTCCCTGCCATTGTCAAAGCGACAGCATAATATAGACTGCCCTGGGTACCTAGCCACCACAAGTGTCTCTTTGGCTCAACTCCTCCTGCGCAGGAGAGACCTTCTCCACTGCATGTTCACAAAAGCTGGCAATGTCACTTTCCAGCTGATTCTAGCTCCTTCTCCTAATGTCCAGCTGTCTTTATGTACATCCCTCGAACTAAAGGGAAGTTTCTATTGGTTCCGGTCTTCAGAAATGGGTGACAACAAATACGGGTCGGAAACCAAGCCATCCACTTTAAATGGGCCCTGGACATGATTCCTCTGTGTGTTTCCCATAAAACCAACAAACACTTGGGAGTTTGAAGTAAAGGAAGGTGAAACAAAATCCTTACTTAAAGATTCCTTATTCCCAAAGGGGCATCACCCCCAATGGGATACGCTTGCCTTGTCCCCTAGCAAGGGTCTTGCATAGAGGGCTCACCCTCCTAGTCCCAAAGGGGGTGGCTCCCCCTTGGTGAGGACGGATTAATTTACTGCATTTGTCATATCTCCCTGACCTCCATTCCCATTTACATCATACCCAACTACCCTACCTACTCCCACCATGTGTTCTTGGCCTAGCAGGGTAGAATAGAGGATGATGCTTCCTCCTCCTTTGCAAGGGCATAGGAACGAGGCCACCAGTCCTTATTCCATCTCTGATGGTGTCAATTGAACAATGCCGCCCTGAACACTGTACTCCCAGCAGACCAGGGAGGAGGTGGAGTGCTACCATGCGTGAGAGCCAGGTCAAGGAGTGTGGAATCAGGAGGCAGACAATACAGGTTGAGGGGTTTCTGGCCTTCTGTTATTGTTCCTGATGTGGCATGGCAGAGAAGAGGGGTCTCTGCTCTTGTGTCGCACCCCTATTTATCATTGTGTGATACATACTGTTTATAATATGCAATTGTCCATGATAACGTCTTGTTTGATATGTTTTAGTTGATTTTCTGTTAAATGCAACAATTTTGTTCGGAAAATGCAGCCTAATATTTTCCAAAGAAGGATATGCGGGTGCCTCCTTGGTTGGCCCTGACCCCTGCGTTGCCTATCTGTTAAAACATGAATGAGGCTTTTTTGGAATAGCTTATAGTGTGAACTGAATCACTTCTAGGGTCACCTAATTTTGGCAGGTAAGACATAGTGAGATCAAATGATTTGCCCAAGATCACACACTTTGGTTAAGTGGTGATGAATACGAGTAAAGGGGCCATTTTCTTTTGAATCCTGAATTTCATGGAGGGGACATATCCTGTTTGCAAATTTTTGCAAAAGGGCCTCTCTGTGCCATTTTAATTTATTCTACCAATTATGGGAAAAGTAAATAGTAAAACATAGGCAAAATAACGTTCTCTTCACTTTTCCACTACATGTCTGGAAAAGTGTAAATCCTTTCCACAATTAACAATTGTGGGAGCCATCTACAATAGATTCCTTTGGAATCTGCCTGATTTTACCAGGTGTAAAAGTTAGGCGGATTCCATAGGAATGTACTGGATTTCCGCCAGCATAAAAATATATACTGATGGAAAACAATCTCATTGGACAGGGTGACTTGTAAGAACAAGTGAATGTATTACGCCTGCTCTGCTCTTCAACTTTGTCTACCAAATCATACAAAATCCTGCAGTGCATAAAAAAGTGGCAGTAAATGCTTTTAGTGCCACTTTTCCACTCCGCTGGGCATTGAAAATGACCCCCTATGATTGTTGCTTTTTCTCCATCCTGCACAGAAGCCTACAAGCTCCAGCATGCAAAGTAGTAAGAATTTACAAAAGATCTCATACAGACAAAAAGTGAAATAAAATGCATGACAAGCTCATTGTTTCACACAGTTTGTTCTGTTCCCCCATCATTTCTAATCACCCAACAATCACACTTAAATACCTTATTAAAACCTTATATAATTTTAAGAAAAAAGTGCCACAGCAATGGTCATTACCAGTTGCATTTTCTGATCTCTAATCACTTCCTTTTGTAAATAATCTGCTGGTGAGACAGGTTAAAAAGATAAGAGCTCCCTGGGAGGTCCTGTGAAGCTGTGGCTGCTTTTGTTTGAGGAGAGAGAAGCAGAGCAGGGGCCTGATGGGCCTACGCCCTTTTGTCAGGCTGTGAAATCCACCTCAGACTGTGCTCTGCAGAAAATATTTATTAAATACTGTTTTTTAGATTTAAAAGATGTGCATCATTTATACTTTGCCAGCAACATTATTTGAAATGCTCTTCTCTTGTGTTATTTTCCTGATGTTCATGATTAATCGTCTGAGAGGTGAATGTTTATTGGCGGGGTGGGAATAATGCTCCCATTCAGCCTCCCCATCCCCCATCACTGGTGGGATCCCATAGTAAACAATGTCCATTTCCAGTGCTGCCTAAACACGTAGCACCCAGGAGTAACATCATATTTTCCAAACAGGACCCACAATACACATCATGTATTCTGTTTGCATGCAAACGCTGTAAGTAGTTACTCAAATAGTATGAGTTCATGAAGTCAGTACTTATCAGTTCGATTCATGAAAGGTTCTGGCAGGGTATGCTAAGCTTCCTCACAGACAAAGATACATTCTATTTCAGTTGGAAGCCCATTGCTAAGTATGCATGAGAAGATCATCAGAAAATGGTCCACACTTGCCATCTTTGACATGTTCAGGTAGGGTCCTGTTCAACCTACACAGTGAGATGTAGCTCGATTCTCGAGATGCAGCTAGCATGGCCACACATCTTGGCATACACACTTTCACTTAGTCAGGGAAAATAAAACCAACAGGCATTGGAACAACTAACACGCTGGCCTTTGGAAAGGCATTTGCCAGGCACTGCCATGAGGGTACCACCTGGCTACAAGATGGGGAACCGCTGGAAAATGGTGCGAGTTTATGGGCATATGATGTCATTGCCTGGTAAATGTCTGTCTAATACTATACACAAGCCAACACTGCTGGCTTTGTGAGTGCTTGGTTTATACAGGACACCAGTGCAAAGAACAGATGTAAGGACACACAAAATCAATTGGATGATGGCACACATTGTCAAGACATTTTTATGACACCAGAAGCTCCTATACAGAAGCAATGAAGTCATTAAACACTCAAAGGTATGCTTAGATATAACACTGAAAAGCCCTCTATACCATAGGTTTGTGTTACTTTGTAACAGTGCTTGCTCAAACATTTCCCAAGAGGGTATGTTTTGGGCGAGAGAGGCAGGTAGTTGATGGGAATGCCTTCGGGATTAACATGGCAATGTGCAGTCAATGAGTGGATAAATGACCAAACGTGCCCATAGGATGTGTGTCCCTCCTCACATCCCCTCTCCATTCTATCTGTGCTCCACTGCAAGAGTTCTGGCTTACACCTAATGGCCACAACTAAAAAAGGATGGATTTAAGTCTCTGAACAAGTAATAACCACTGGCATTGTTTGCAAATCAGCCTTGGCCACACCACTAATGTGAGCAGACCTGCCCAAACTGCTAGACCACAAGACATAAAAATGCCTGTGACCGCTTGTGTTCCAGTGCAGAAGAGACCTGGCCAAGCAGTTGAGATTGCACTGCATTTTGGAGGCAAACCAAGATGTTTTTTCTAATGGCATGTTCCCTTCTGTAATTGCACAGACATGCTAAAGAATAATTGCATGGAAAGCTGTCGACAGCAATGATAGTGGTAATGTTTATTTCAAAGGCTTGCACCTATGATTTTTTGATTTTACTACTCTCCCCCCTCAAGAATGACCTTTTTCTCGGTACCAATTTCATGATTTCACTATTATTCAAGTAGTTAATGCAGCAGAATGTATACTTTGAATGTAATTTGTAAGTGCCCTCATTGGATTGATGGACCTGCTGCAGAAATCTGTGTGCAAGCAACATCACCTTTCATTTATTAATTGATACGGTTAACCATTTTATTAAGCATTATTGGAATAATTTTATATTCCTACAAAAATAAACATACTTTAAATTACAGAAGTCAACTTGTGAATTTAGTTTTGAGAGTTTAGGAACGTAAGTAAAATGAACATTGCAGTTTAAAAATAGCAACACAGAATCTTCTCTCATAATTATATGCAGCCTGCTTAAACGGGTGTGCTATAGAGGTGTGAATGGCCCTCCACCTCCCTTGTTATTGCTTCGTTAATGGCTGTGAGGCATACATCATTGCCCAGGGCAAGCAAACAAATCCCCAGCGAATTGCACCAGAAGGGCAGTTATACTGCACAGGGTGCACTGACCCCTTGGATCTCCTGGACCCACCTTCTGGTCTTCTGGTCGCAGCCCTTATTGCTCCTTTTGTGCACCACCACCACCAATCCCCCAAATACTCCCTCGCCAGCCGGATTCTCTAAGGGAAACAGCTCCCTGTCCCGTTCTCTGCACTGTCAATCTAGTGACAGATTAAATCATTTTCCGTTAACATTGACAAGTATTAAACTGCAAATAACTGATTACTTTGCAAAATGTCATGGGCCTCATTACGGGTTGGGTGGAGCGAAAAACATGTGGCAGTAGTACATTTACCACCGCATTACCACTTCGCCAATCCCGAGTCTGGGTGGTAAATTGGGAAATTTACCTCCAGCTTTTTGCTGCAGGTAAACCTGCAGCCCTACCACCCATGTCGGCACATTTATCACAGCACAATTTACACTGTGGTAAATGTGCTGAAAATGCACCAAAGGGTCCTACGGACTCTGAATAAAATTGGAAGTTACAGCCTTGCTGCAACTCAGGATCCGGTGCAAATAGCGTTGGACAGAGTTGCAGTAATGCTATTTCCGTTGGGTGGTATCCCAGCGGATTTACTGCTGGGATACCGCCCAACTTGTGATGAGGCCCATAGTGCTCATGTGGGAGATCCTTATATGAGTTGTATTTTACAATCACAAGCGCAACATTTTATGGAGAAAGAAGCTGGTGCATTAAGGTGATCAATGCATTTTGAAAATGTTCCAGATGACCAGTGCAAAGGAGACTTCCTCAAGATGCTATTGCTATAGATGTCCAGAAATAATGAGTGCAGAGGCGGTTACATCCAGAGACTCTTTCACTTGGGTCGCTTTTAGCCACTCCTGCTATGTTTGCGTCAACTGGAAAGACTCTGACCGGCTCACCCTGAGGCTCTTTTTCATCTTCAGGTTTGTTGGAAGAATCTTATATGGACCCTCAAGCTCATAACTATAGATTATTAAAACAACTGATTGAATGTCAATATCAGCACTAAATTTCATTCTCAAATCCTGTATGGGCCTCATGCAGTGCGGCCCCTCAGAATGTTAATCGCTCTGTAATGGCTGCTGCACATTTAGAGCGAATTCTCCCGGTCTGCCACCCTCCTTTCAGTGGTGTTTAAAACCACTGGCAAGGCCTCCTGTCTTGGGGGGACCAGAGGTAGCCTTGAGGGGGTCTGGTCCCCTTGGCCCCCCTGCTGGAGCCGGGCCTGGTACGCATCGGATACACTCACCCACCCTTTCCATCCCCTCTTCCCACCACCACATGCCGGAACACATGTTTTCCAGCACTGCACTATCCTCGGCTACAGCATGGCGGCGTTACACAAACTTATGACACACATCACCCTTCCCTCCAGCCTTCGAGATAGGAAATTAAAAAAGATGTTCCCAACCAGCTGCCTGTGTGTCTCTTTTCTTGCATGGTGTATATTTATTTCCAGGGAAGGATGATGTAAGGAGTGAAGGCTAGCAAATGGCCTCGCTAACGATATATGGTGTTTATATTGAATCCTGTATATCGAATCCCCATATATCTAGTATTTTATCTTGGAAACCTTTATAGTGCATGTATTTAGGTTGGGGTAAAGGGTTACATTTTTTGGGGAAACGGTCATGATGGATTTTTAGGGGTGGGAAACGGGTTTGGGGGGGCATTAACTAAGGTTTTCAAAATAAAAGATTCAATAAATGTGCATTCGTTATACATTACCTCGATATAGAGACATGTAACCCTCTTTAACAAATGTCAAAACAAAAAAAAGTACTAATGAATGCAGCTTGTAATTATACCTTTTTAGTGTGTGTTTATTGTGATCAGTCCAAATATTTTTAATACAAATCATCAATCACTTCCCACAGTTTGTTCAATTTCTGGCAGAATCCCCTCCTGCTTCTACTCAAATAATCAAGGATCTATTATTCCACAAATGCAACTCTGCCCCACACCAACTTCTTCAGGTTGAGCCTCTATGTATGCTGATGGTCTCCTAGGTCCTTTGGTGGGGGCTGACAATTAATCCAAGTGTATGATATGAGTTATCTGATTGATGCTGCCAAATTTTGTCAGTATTTGTGGATAAACCAAGTTCGAAAGGGAACCTCTTGAAATATATGCTCCATCTGGTATATGGCCTGCTCACTCAGCAACACCACAGCAGTGCTGCTACTCTGCTGACCACCGGCTGGTCCAGGGAAGAGGCTACTTTGGATTCTTACCCTTATTGTTCCCATTTCTCTTGGCCTTAGGGACCGGTGCATGGCATTTTCACCAGTTGGGGTTGCAACATTACCAAACACACCCAGCCCATCTCCTTAATGACCAGATTGACCTAGTACACCAGCGGGTAGTATAGCCCAGTGGCAACGCGCTCGTCTTGGAAGCAAGAAGACGCAGAGCAACACAGGTAACAATCCCAGGTTTGTGTGTTGAAACCTCATCGGTATTAAGTGTGTTCTAAAAAACAATTATGTTCTAAACAACAATTATAATTATAATAAGAATAGCATTCACTAGATCAGAACTTTCAACATTTCTGCTAGGCACAGTTGCAACATTTCCCTCTGAGGGACGTGCACCATGGTCCAGATTGTCTGTGCCATTCAGCTACTCTGCAGTTGTCCTTACACAGAGAACTTCAGCTTCCACCAGTTGAGCAGCAGTATATTTTATTGTGCCTGGACACTTGAACACATTCCTGAATTCATTTGGATAGGATTTCCCCATCACATTGGGAAGACATGCCTTCCTGGGTCCGGGATCACAGAGACATCGTTTTATGCTAAGAGTGGCATTTAAGGTATCACAGTTCTGCATGTCGAGCATATCCCCTGCAGTGGCAGCCAATCGTGAATATGTTTGCTTTCAAAGAGGTTAATGTTCACTTAAAGGTCCCATGCCCAGGGGTTGAGCTGGAAGGTTATCCACCCTTTGTACAGGTTGCACAAACTGCAGGGTTCCCCAATACCTGCTTCCCAGAGATTCTGCTGCTTCAAAGCTGAAGGTTGAGGCACCTGAGGACTCTGTTATGGACTGCATCTCCTGGGCATTCTAGAAGTTCATGTTCCACAGCCAGTGGAGTCTGAGCAGCAGACTCAAGGATCCATCAACACCAAATCATAAATTCATCATCTGACACTTCTGCTACAATGTTCAGGCATTTCCTCAATTTAATGCGGATGGGAGGAGCCAGGGAAGTAGTAACACATGGTGCATGCAGAGATACAAATTGGCGACATCTTGTCCCTTACAAACCTGTTTCAAAGTGTCTATGAGGGAAAGTAGAGCAGAATATAAAACCTCCCATGGAAGATTGAGGCCAGGGATTCCTTTCCTGTGGTGGAATGGGAACCATATAAGGCCCTGGAAATCATTTTCAAAGTGGCCCCATATTACACATTTTCAGCCAGTCCAACCATTTTGCTATGAGAATATTTGGAATCGACCACACAAAAAAAGGCCCAGGGTGCAGAGACCTACCTGGAAATCGGGGTTCCCTATAGGCCAAACCACCCTGTTCCTTGTAACACGCCATAGGACGCAGTTGGGAGACTCTTTCTAGCCTATTGATGGGAGAGGGTTTATTCTGTCCCCGGCTTATAATGCCCCAGCACACTAAATAATGACAGCCACATATTCTCTTTTGGGACATGTTAAGATTGTAAAGGTTTACCCAGTTAATCAAAATATAAACATTGGTGATTCTTGATGATGTTCTATCCCCCAGAAGTTCAGTCAAAAATAATTCTGTTTGAGTTAATTTTGAGAATCTGTCAACAGCTAAACTTGAAGAAATTAAAGTTTATCAGAAGATTCTTAATTATTTGTTTGTTACTTTTTTGCAAAATAGTATTCACAATTATAATTTTGATGCCCACAGGACAATGGAAAGAGGTAACCAAACTGCTGTGGCTGAATTTCTCCTCCTGGGACTTTCCTCTGATCCCAAGGTGCAAGTATTGCTCTTCATTGTGTTTCTCTCCATGTACCTGACAACCATATTGGGCAATGTCATGATCATAGCAGCCATAACCCATGATCCCAAACTCCATAACCCAATGTACACATTCCTCTGCAGTTTCTCCTCTGTGGACATTTGTCTAGCATCAACCGCCGTTCCTAAGCTATTAAGCAACCTACTATCAGAAAGGAAGACCATCTCATTTACTGGCTGCTTCACCCAGATGTACTTCTTCATTTCTTCAGTAACCATGGAGAACTTGTTGCTAGGAGCCATGGCATTTGACAGATATGTGGCCATCTGTAGGCCTCTGCATTACGGCAGAATCATGACCAAGAATATCTGCACTTTGATGCTTTCTGGGTCGGGATTCATGGCTTCCATGCATTCCTTACTACACACTGTGATGGCTTCCGGCCTCAACTACTGCAGCTCCAACCAGGTCCACCACTTCTTCTGTGACCTCCCACCTCTACTCAAACTGTCTTGCTCTGACACATCTGCCAATGAACTTGCTATTTTCGTAGAGGGCTCAATCCTACTTAGCCCATTTTTGCTGACCGCCATCTCATACATCCACATTATCTGGAGTATCCTGAAGATCCGTTCAGTGGCGGGAAGACACAAGGCCTTCTCCACTTGCTCCTCTCACTTCACAATGGTGACTTTGTTCTATGGGACGCTGTTCTTCATGTATTTACGACCCTCCTCCAGCTACTTACTAGACTACGATAAAGTTGTCAGTGTTGTGTACACGGTCCTTATTCCAATGTTTAACCCTTTCATCTACAGTCTAAGGAACAAGGATGTTATAAATGCAATTAAGAAAGTATTAGGGAGAAAGTCCATGTCCCCACATGCTTAATATTGAGTGCAATCATTATACCATTGTAAATGTTGTAACAAAAAGAAGCATGTCAACTCTGGGTTGGCAATATATTCCAAGAGCCATATTTCTGCATCCTAAAGAAATATGTAAACCAAGAGCTGATTTCCCACTTCAAGTCTGTGGATCATAGAAACCAGAGTACAGTTTCAGATTGTTCAAGGTAAAACAATAAAATACAGAATGAAATCTGAAAGATTTTGTCAAATACTAGTGTCTTGCAGGACTGGAAGTGGGAAGGTGTGGCTTTTTTTTTGTGAAACCATCTGGTGAGCAATCAATCATTGTCTCCAGTTTCGAAATGTCTATGCTGTGGTGCAGCATTAATGCGTCATTCCAGGTTTCCATCTTTCATTCCTTCATTCCATGGGGCCATCTAGTAGGGTCCTACCCAACACCACTGCCCTCGAATGCTTGTCCATTATCAGTGTCTTTGGTGCTCAAATTCAGTGTTTTATTTCGTCTATGCTCTCATCCATAACCACCACCTGGTATAGCCTCAATCATTACATATCTGAAAGTTCTGCGGCTCCACGTTACAGAAGGAATCTATGTGATCACTGCGCCGACCACAATGTCATCTATTAAATTGCTGACTCCAATTATGGCATGGTGCAGCAATCACATAGATCACTGTGCCCTGCATCCACATAACTGCCTCCCCTCTATCCATTTACCTTTTTGGCGGGACACCGTGAAGTGTGTCGCCATCTCTCCTCCAACTCTGCTGCGTCAGTTCTCGCCTACTAACTTGGTTCTGAACTGGCGCTGCAGGGTCCTTTTTTCTTTTTTCTTTTTTTTATTGTTCCCCACTACCATCTAATGGAAGCAGGGAACACCCCCAAAACCTTTACCCCCACTACACCAACAAAGGGGTGCGGGGGACACTGCTGTAACCCCTGCTCCCATTAGTTGGTGTAGTGGGGGCGCAGTAATTAACATGTCGCAGTAATTGGGGTGAGATTTTTGTATTATTCCTCCAGAAGGAATTGGAGTCACAATACTAACAGGCATTTGTTCATGTTGAAAAAATGTAAACAGAGCAATCCTTTCAAAACATGACTCAATTACTTGATTGCCCACTTCGCAAAATGGCTGCCTTTGGTGTGTCCAAGAAGGGGCACACTGATCCCTATCTGAGGTAGACTTGTTTTGTAACTGACCCACCTATAAAACAGTCAGTGAAATCTGAAGTGAGAGAACTGAGGAGATTGCTAAACTCAAAGGTTGATGTACTAGTCATCCTAAGCAATGCATCGTCGGCTTGCTCTCCTTGTTCTGTCCATTTGGAGTCCTGCTGTTCCCAGTGTGACATAATCGGTGAAGATGAGTGTTTCAGTTCAACTGGGCCTTTTGGGAGACTGTCACTGTGCCTCTAGCAAGCCAATCTATGGTACTTGAAAATACATCTTCCCAGAGAGTGGCCTCAGACCTTCTTTAAGTCACTAAGCAGCAGCTGCTTCAAGAGAGGAAAAATGAAGAAAAGTGTGGCAGCCACCCTGACCTGCATTGTTCAGGGGTCCAGTGGTAGCCATATTTCCCTCTGAGTTGGTCATACACCTTTGCAGTGCCCGTAATGTAGTCTGCTCCTCCTGCACGTAACGTGGGAATACAAGAAGGGACATTTCGTCTGTGATATCCTGCATCTGAAGGGGATCAGTTGCCCTGTGAAGTACATTCTCCTTCTTTGCTCTGGAGCCCAGTAACAGTGCTGGCACTGTCCCTGATGGAACGTGCTATGTAGAAAGAAGTGCCATGTAATGAAGAGACTCTTCCTGTGGGAGGTACGCTGTTGCCCTCCAGTTAAGAAACGCTCCAGTTCAATCTGTTAGCTCCTGCGTGCCAATGCAAAAGGAAAGGAAATGTTAAAGATAATGAAGGTCGGGCCCATCAGACTTATTGACTCTCCTGGTCGCCAAGGGTAGCGTCCCAATGAAAAAGAAGCTCCAGTCTAATCCTCATTGCCTTCTGCTCTGCTGGTGCCCCATAAAAAGAGACATTGTGCTCCTGTGTGTGGATCAGGAGAAAGGTCTTCTGACTCTGTGCTTCTGAACCCATGCAGTGTCCTGCCTGCAGACCTCCGGTTGTACATAATCAGTGTTTAATTCAATATAAGGAGAGTAGAAACAAATCCCTCTCTGCCTGGGCACCTCACATCCTTTCAACATTTATGTTCAGGACGCTGCAAATACATTATGCTCCCTGTCTGTTAGGATCACTGACAAGTGCCCCTCCACAAACCTTGGAGCCAGCAAAGCATTGGCAAAGCCAACGGTTTTGGCTTTTGTCCAGGAATGGGATATTCATTTGCTAGGCAATTCCAGAATAGTAGGAGTATCTGTCCATAAGATGGCAACACCTGGAAAATGGTGTGGCCATAGGATATTAGTGTCTGCAAATGCCTTTCTAATATCCATACACAAGCCACAACCGTTGGCTTTGTCAATGCTTGATTTTAACAAGACTGCAGTGCAAGGAAAATATATAAATCAAGTGGCTGAAGGCACTATTCGAACCTGGGGAAGGGCACTCAGCCAATCAGGTGGCAGGAACAGCAAGAATACACAATCCCTGCCCCCTGTCCCAGCCATCCGAAGCCATTCACGAAGTGGCATCTTTTATTTTTCTTTCAATGCGGAGAGGCAGTAGAAGGCCATGTCCGCCCTCCTGGCAGGGCATGAAAGCCATATTCAATATGACATTTTTAGCACACCAGTAGCAGATTTAAAGCTGCTGTTCAGCCTCCAGAGCAGGCTCAAAGAGATCTTAGGAAGATGAGTTTTGGGCAGGAAGTAGGAAGCATTGGGTGGGAATGTCCATATGGTTTCAGCCTGACCATAGTCATTCAATGGGTGGGTAAATAACCAAACAACACCCACAAGATGATTGTCCCTCCTAACATGTCATCTCTTTCCTAGCTTAACTCCAATACAAAGTGAATGCTCTTGAAGACAGCAAACCCACTGAGCCCCCTAATTCAGACTGTAGACCTACAGCTCGGTCATCCTAAACATGTGATACAACCCGTTTCCGGTCATGCGATTTTACAGGTCGCTATTCCACTGTTATGTCCTTGGGAAGTCTATTCCTTTCCTTCTCTTAAAGCTTACTTACCACACCCGCCCAGAGAGTTACCTGTAGAGCACCACCTTACCAGGTGCCCACCTAGTACTTCACTTTAAGAAACCAAGGGTTGCACTTGGAGAAACTTCTGAGATTACTGGTGACCATTTAACCCTCAGTATAAAGTACCACCCCCACATTTTGTCTTTCATTTTTGTTGTGACACTTACACAACATGGCACAAGACTATAATAGGGCCTCATTATGAGGTTGATGGCAACCTGTAACACCATTACCGGCACTTGGTCTGGCAGAATTGCCAGAAGATTTCAAGGGGTAATCAAGGTGGTAAATCCCCATCCCTTGGAGGTCCAAAGGAATCCATTTAGGAATTTTCTGGTATTACCGGCTCTGGTAATACTGGTGCCAGTAATACCGGCTGTTTTTGCTGGTGTGGTGGCGGAATTACCTCCAGCACTTTGCTGGGCGTAATTTTCGGCCTCACACCAGCAAACTTGGAGTTTACTGGAGTGGTAACGTACCACTACATGGAGTTACTGGCATGTTATTACCACACTGGCAGACTCCTAATGAGGCCATGTGCTTTTTGGTGAGTGAGAGCTGAGGGCCTAAACACATAGGCATGCTTTATAGCGGGAGAGGTCCTGCTTGATGATGCCACCAATGTTATGTTATGTTAAAGGATATTTATACTGCACACTATCACCCCCGGAGTGGTCCCCTGGTGCTCTGGTGGATCTGAAAGTTAAGAGGGTAGGATTGGTTAGTAGGGTTTAGTGGCATAAAGGTAGAACGAGATTTGTGATGTCCAGTTGGCAGCTTCAGTTCGGTTAGCACCATTCGCTGAGCATGGGTGCGGTTTACGGATCTGTGGGCTCCCATGTGCTTTTTTGCAAGACCATGGGCCTCATTACGGCCATGGCAATCCCGTAATGAAGGGTGCCGGTACGGGACCGGCACCGTTCATTACGGGATGCCTGATTACGAGGTCCCCTAGCAGGACCCGGAACAGATGTCTGGTAAAACCAGACGTCCTTTCCGGGTCCTGCGAAGGGACCAAGGAGTCAATAACGAGCCCTTTATTATCTCCATCCCCATTCCCATTGAGCCCTATGGGGGCTCAAATGGGAATGGGGATGGGTTTTGTGAATGAGGAAATACTGGGTCCTTCAAGGTTGGAATGACCCGGTACTTCCCCATTCACAGAACCCGGTACTGGAACCCGGTATGGAGGCAGCCATGCCCTTATTACCCTTATTAAGTATGGCTGCCTCCATACTCGTAATGAGGCCCTATGTGTAGTTTGTTTTGTTGTTGCAGTGTAGTGAAGTGCTTGCGGTTTTCAGTGCAAGAGAGTGGTTGTGTTTGTTTAGGGTCTGAGAGGTGTGTGCAAAGTGTTGAGGTTTTAGCAGATGGGTTGGTGGGGTTATCTCGTTCTTTCAGGCATCTGTGTTGGGTGTCTTTGACTTTACTGTCTGCTGGAGCCTTCCTCTGTGGTTCATTTGCCTGGTTTTGCATAAGGCAATGGCCTATGTCTGTGGCTGTCTAGTGATCTGTGGCAGGAAAGAAGGTTAGGGCCTCCCCCACCAAGGGTTGAGATTGCTGAGGTTATGGGTTGCTCTTTGGTCATAAGTGGGCTCTGCCTGGCATCGCCTCCCTGAGCTCCTATGGTGCAGCCCCCTCCCTACGAATTCTAAATGCTCCCTGTCCTGTTGGGTGTTAGTTAGTGATGAATGCTCCTTCGTCTCCAGCAATGTTCCCTGTCCCTTGGGCTTTGCCTTGTGAAGGGGTTTGGCTTGGGAGGGTGAGTCCTGGTGATTTCTTTATTTTTTTATTTCTTTCAGTTGATTCCCTCTGTTTCTGTGGTGAAGAAGCAAGGTATTGAGTCGTTTCCTGATTTTTAGGTGGCCCTTTTTATTTTGTATGTCTTTCCGGAGGGTGTTCCAGGTTTTTGCTGTCAGGTGAGAGAAGGAGGATCCCCCTAGCTTTTTCCTTGTGTATGGTTTTGGTTCTCGTGGACGTCGTTGCTTGATCTCAGTGTTCTTGTCGGTTGGTAAATCGTAATTTCTTTTTGTAGTAATTCTGCTCCTTGGCCGTGGATTGCTCTGTGCGTTACGCACATTGTTTTGAATGTGATTCGTTGTTTGATTGGAAGTCATTGTAAAATATTTATCACTGGGCTGATGTGGTCCCTTCGTGATAGTTTGAGGAGGAGTATGGCCGCTGCGTTTTGGATACATTGTAGTTTCTGCAGCAGGTGTTCTGACATTCCAAGGTAGAGGCTGTTGGCGTAAACAATTCTTTACATGATGAGGGCGATGTATGTCAGTGTCCTATGGGTGCAGGACAGGAACAGTAGGATTCTTTTTATCGAGTGTAGGAGGAAAGTGCATTTCTTGATTATTGTGTTTACTTGTGGTTCTAATTTTAGGGTGTTGTCCATTAGGGTTCCAAGGATTTTGACTATTTTCAATGGTGTGGGTGCTGTTCCTAGTTTTGTGGGTCATGGGATATAAATGTTATTTTCAAGGTTTTTGGATACAACCATGATTTCTGTCATGCCTGGACTGAGTTTAAGCTATTTTGGTTCATCCAGTTGTGGAGTTATTTGAAACAGTATCCCAGCATTTTTGTTGTCTTCTTGTGTGTCTTTGATTTTATAGATGATTTGTGTGTTGTCTGCGCAGTTGTAGTACGTAAGTTTGTGTTTTTTGATGACATTGATTAGCTGAACCAGGTAGATATTGAAGAACAGTGGGGATAGGGATGATCCCTGTGGTACTCCACAGTCTGTGTCCTGTGGAGTGGATATGAAGGGTTTATCAAGGCAGTTTCTGTTCTATTTGCTAGGAATGTTTTAATCCAGAGTAGGGCTAAGTCTGCTATTCCCATTTCTTCTATTCTCTTGATGAGGATGTCATGGCTGACTGTGTTGACCACTGCAGAGAGGTCGGGTAGTATTAGGGCAGTGTTTGTGTCAGAGTCTGCGTTTGTCTTTAGGTCATCCGTTATAGATAGGAGTGCCATTTCCGTTCCTCTTGCGGGTCTAAAGGTGACTTGTGCCTCGTCCAGCAACTGGTGTTTTCTACATGTACTTGTGTTAGTTTGTAGACATAGGTTTTTAGCAGTTTTGCTGTGTACGAGAATGTTTGAAATAGGTCTGTAGTTGGAGAGGTCTTCCAGGTCACCGCTCGTATCCTTGAAGAGTGGTTTGATGTGTGCTGATTTGAATGATTGCGGTTCTTTCCCTGTTACAAGTGACAGGTTAAAAAGGTTTCTGTAGTATTCTAGTGGTGCGCCCTGTGTGAGAATGGATTTGCAAATATCTGGGGGCCAGGGGTCAATGGGGGAGCCTGCTTTGTTGCTATGTCTTACCAGCTCAACAAATGTCTCTACTGATATTTATGGGCAGCTTTGTAGTTTATCCTGTGGTTCCTCATTTGGTGGGGTTGGTTGTGTGTTTGGGTTGACCGGTCTGCTTTGTATAATTTGATGGATGCCGCTGATTTTCTTTTTTAAGTGGTCTGCAAGGTCGTTGCATAGTTTCTGGGGAGGTACCGGAGTGTTGTTGCATCACAGTGGGTTCCTCATTTTTTATGATGTTGAACAGTCCTTTTTGGGTGTTGGCGGTTTTGGTGATTCTGCTGTTATAGTGTTTCATTTTGGCCTTTTGGATTTCTTTTTTTGTAGGATCAGATTTGTTATTGGAATTTGGCTCTTTTTGCTTGGTCGTATTCTTTCCTCCATTCTAGTTTGAGTTTCTTGTTCTTTTTCATGGTGCTGATCAGTGGTGTAAACCATTTTGCCATTGCTCTCTTTCGTGACGGGTGAAAGGATTTTCAGGGGAGATGTCGTTGATTGTTTCAGTGATCCATTCATAAAGTAGCTCTGTTTTTCCGTTGAGGTTAGCTTTGTCCAGGTTAAGTGAGTTCAAGTTGTTCAATTAAGTTGCTCGATTTGAAGGCCTTCCAATTTCTTTCTGTGATGGTTGGGAGTTTATCAGACTGCTTGGCTGATTTAGTTGGTAGCATGATCACAAATGGAATGATGAGGTGGTCGCTCCAGAGTATCTGTATTGGTGGTGCAGTGGTGATAAGATTTTTGTTGGTGTCCAGTGTGTGTCCTGCCGTGTGTGTTGCTCCTTAGTCAATTGTCATAGTTTCATTGTTTTTAGTCGCTCAATTAGCGATTTATTGAGATTGTGTTTTCTTCTTCAAACCATAAATTGTAGTCCCAGAGGATTATCAGATGTTCATGTTGGATGGCTATGTTGGTGAAGGCTTCTATGAAGTTGTTGACGAAAGTTGCATCGTATGTCGTGATCTGTAAATGAGTATGAATTTTGAGTAAATGGCACTCCTATCTATAACGTTCATCCGTTATAGATACGAGTGCCATTTCCGTTCCTCTTGCGGGTCTAAAGGTGACTTGTGCCTCGTCCAGCAACTGGTGTTTTCTACATGTACTTGTGTTAGTTTGTAGACGACGTAGGTTTTTAGCAGTTTTGCTGTGTACGGGATGTTTGAAATAGGTCTGTATTTGGAGAGGTCTTCCAGGTCACCTCTCGTATCCTTGAAGAGTGGTTTGATGTGTGCTGATATGAATTATTGCAGTTCTTTCCCTGTTGCAAGTGACAGGTTAAAAAGGTTTCTGTAGTATTCTAGTGGTGCGCCCTGTGTGAGAATGGATTTGCAAATATCTGGGGGACAGGGGTCCATGGGGGAGCCTGCTTTGTTGCTATGTCTTACCAGCTCAACAAATGTCTCTACTGATATTTATGGGAAGCTTTGTAGTTTATCCTGTGGTTCCTCATTTGGTGGAGTTGGTTGTATGTTTGGGTTGACCGGTCTGCTTTGTATAATTTGATGGATGCCGCTGATTTTCTTTTTTAAGTGGTCTGCAAGGTCGTTGCATAGTTTCTGGGGAGGTACCGGAGTGCTGTTGCATCACAGTGGGTTCCTCATTTTTTGTAATGTTGAACAGTCCTTTTTGGGTGTTGGCGGTTTTGGTGATTCTGCTGTTATAGTGTTTCATTTTGGCCTTTTGGATTTCTTTTTTTGTAGGATCAGATTTGTTATTGGAATTGGGCTCTTTTTGCTTGGTCGTATTCTTTCCTCCATTCTAGTTTGAGTTTCTTGTTCTTTTTCATGGTGCTGATCAGTGGTGTAAACCATTTTGCGATTGCTCTCTTTCGTGACGGGTGAAAGGATTTTATGGGGAGATGCCGTTGATTGTTTCAGTGATCCATTTATGAAGTAGCTCTGTTTTTCTGTTGAGGTTAGCTTTGTCCAGGTTAAGTGAGTTCAAGTTGTTCAATTAAGTTGCTCGATTTGAAGGCCTTCCAATTTCTTTCTGTGATAGTTGGGAGTTCATCAGACTGCTTGGGTGATTTAGTTGGTAGCATTATCACAAATGGAATGATGAGGTGGTCGCTCCAGAGTATCTGTATTGTTGGTGCAGTGGTGATAAGATTTTTGTTGGTGTCCAGTGTGTGTCCCGCCGTGTGTGTTGCTCCTTAATCAATTGTCATAGTTTCATTGTTTTTAGTCGCTCAATTAGCGATTTATTGAGATTGTGTTTTCTTCTTCAAACCATAAATTGTAGTCCCAGAGGATTATCAGATGTTCATGTTGGATGGCTATGTTGGTGAAGGCTTCTATGAAGTTGTTGACGAAAGTTGCATCGTATGTCGTGATCTGTAAATGAGTATGAATTTTGTGGGGGGGGGTTTTGCCAAGTGAAGGACCATGGATTCAAGGTTTTTGATTTTTAGTACTTTGTCTATTTTTATTTTCAGGTGTTCCTTGAATGCTATTGTAAGACTTCCTCCTTTTTTTCCTTTTCTGTTTAACTGTGTCCACTTGAAGTTGTTGGATATGCAGCTGTGGAATGTGATTTTGTAGTTGTAATCCAACCACCATGTTTCTGTGATGAATAGGGCATTGATGCCGTTGTCGCAGAGCAGATCGTATATCTCTGTGGCTTGTTTTGACATTGATCTTGCGTTGATTAGGCTGCAGTGGATTTATTTTGGCCTGGTTTGGTTTGTTTTTTTATATCGGTTTTGTCTTGTGATTGTTGCATTGGTTTGCTCCAATGTTGCTCTCAGATTGTGATGGTGGTTCAGTCGCGTCTGTGTTGTCGTTGAGTAGGTCTGCTAGGTTACGTTATGGGTTCTTGTTTTGTTCAGGTTCCTCTTCTGTATTTTGTTGTAGTTGAAGTAGGTGTCCTTGTATTTTCGTGATATATGGAGTGAGGGCAACAATTTTGTTCGTATTCCTTCTCAGTGTATCTGTTATTTTTCTGCGCAGCTCCATTTTGATGTTGATACATCTAACGTTGTTGGTCAGATTGACTTGTTCCAGTGAGTGGTTGGTCGCGAGGTATGGTGTTAGGTATAGAGACTTTTCTCTTCTGTTGGCGTTTGTTCTGTTGAAGACCAAGTTTCTGGGGGGTTGTTCTGCAGTTGTGATTATGTGGTGAGATTCCATTTGGTATATTCCTTCTCTTGGTTGTCTTTTGCGATGCCCTGTCCGTTTTTGTGGCATTTTGCATTCCTTAGTGGTAGGTTGATTTAGATGTTTCTTTGCTTTTGGGTTGTCAGTGTTTTGATCCTTTGGGGTCAGTTGGTTTATACATTTGTTTGTGTTTAGGTTGAGTTTTAGGTTACAGGGGCGGCAGCCCACATGCAATGCCTTCCTTGTTGGATTGTGACGGTTCTTGGCTTCCTTGCATTTGTGATTATAGGTGTAATGGTTTAGCGTTGGGTAGTCTTATGGCTTGATATGTCGGGTGGTTGTGGTGGAGGGCTGGGAAAGCTGTCGTGAAGTAGCCGGGGGGTCCTTGCCTTACACCTGGGTTTAATAGGGATGGCGTACCTTGGGGAGGTGCTAGGCTTGATGGGATTCAAGGCTTATTGTTGGGGTTTCTTGTTATATCTATCAAGAGTTGTCTAAGTTTTAGATATAGTGGTTAATGTGAAACACATACATATGTGTTTCCTGGACAGTGGGAAGAAGGCCTAAGTTTCACAGCACAGTAATAATATAGACACCCCAAGATCTATGGTTAGCTGGGCATCTGGTACAGTTCAGGCTAAATGCCAAATGTGGTCCTCTGGCTCAGTCAGGCTACATTTGAAGTAAGGCTATCTGGCAAGGCTAGTCTATCTGGCACAATCCGGCTAAATGTAGAATGAAGTTATCTGGCACAATCAGGCCAAATGTGGAATCAGGGTATCTGGCAAATTGTGTTATCTGGCACAATCAGGTCACCTGGCACAATCATGCTAAAAGTGAAATGCAGCTATCTGGCACAATCATGCTAAACGTAAAATGCTGCTATCTGGTACAATCAGGTTATCTGGAACAATCAGGGTAAATGTGAAATGCTGCTATCTGGCACAATCAGATTAAATCTGAAGTACTGCTATCTGGCATAATCAGGTTATCTGGCACAATTGTATTTTCTGGCACAATTAGGCTGGCTGGCACAATTAGGTTATCTGGTACAATCAGGCTAAATGTGATCTATCTGGCACAATCAGGTTATCTGTCACAATCAGGTTATCTGGCACAATCATGTTATCTGGCACAATTAGGCTATCTGGCACAACCAGGCTAAATGTGAAATGCTGCTTTCTGGCACAACCAGGCTTAATATGAATGCTGCTATCTGGCACAATCAGGCTAAATGGGAAAATCTGTTATCTGGCACAGTCAGGCTTATCTGGCACAAATATGCTGTCTTGCACAATTAGGCTATCTGGTACAATTAGGCTATCTGGCTGTGATACTGGAAATGCATTGGAGGGACAGGGCCTCCCTGTCCTTGTCCTGTAGTCCTTTTTCATTTGTATTCTGTATTGTTTTCTGCCCAGGAGTCCATGTGATACAGTCAACCATTAGACCCAGATACAAACATTAAAACGTGCGGATAGGAATAGATGGCACTACCTTGCAGTAGTTCACAAACCACCTTGACACCATTAAACTATGCTGTCCGCTAGGACGCCACCTTTTCTCAATGGCTATTTAATGTTTAAATTAAACAATGAACAAACATTGTAAAACTCTTTGCAAAATATTTCCAATTATGAGCAGATGATTCTCAGGTATTATTGACCCTGTAACCTGAAAACAACAATGTAATGTAATGAACGCAGATTTATAAAGTGCGAAACCAAGGCTCAAAGGCATCTGGGCACTAGAAAAAGTGGACTGCTGGAGATCGCTCAACCAGAAAGTTTAGATACAAATATACGTCTTTTAAGCCTTGCGAAACTGAAAATGGACAGCCAGTTCTCGCAGTTGAGATGGAAGGGTGTGAACAATAAATAAGGTTTGAGAGCAGGAACGTAGAGTTCTAGATGGCTCATAGCATTACAGTTTGAGATTAAGAAAAGAAGGGCCAGAATGATGAGCAGCCTGATGAACAATGCAGAGAATCGTAAAACCAATGTGATTTTTGACTAGGACCCAGTGAAGTTGATGTAATAAAGGAGTAGTGTGAGTGACCCTCAGAACAGTTAGGGTAAGGCGTGCCACACAGTTTTGCAACATTTGAAGACGGTGCAGCAGCAGCTGCGGTTGCCCAAAGTAGATGCTGTTACAATAGTCAAGGGACCCCATAATTAAGGCAGTGATCACTTGAGGCTGATGATGCAAGGGAAGAAGAGCTATCAACTTGTATAGCAATTCAAGTTTAAAAAAAACGGTCCTACACACAGATGCAATCTATGCCTTTCTGGATCCAGAGGAATGTAATTCAATTCCGAGACTGTGCACTGAAGCACTGGGTGCAGGGCACGGTCCAAAGGATTTAGGCCAAAATTCAGAGTTCCATAGACAGTTAGACTCTTCAGGACCAATCAACAACATCTCTGTCTTTCCTCCAATTACCTTCAGACGATTTTCTGACATCCAGTCCCTGATTGATTCGATTTTTTGATTTTGGATATTTTATATTGCGCACCAAACAGAATAAACTATATACGGGCGCAGATGTCAACTATTAGATAGGATCTTAGAGTATGGATTCATTATGTATTCTGTAAAGGGAGCAGACTATTTAAATAGAAATGTTTTCTGACTCTTTCTGAACAGCATTAGGGATTTGCAAGACCTAGGGCCTCATTACGACCCTGGCAGTATGGGGTTAACGGCGCCGGTAGAGCTGCCGGCGCCATTAACCCCATACTGCCTCATTACAAGGTCCTCCTCGCGGGACCTGCTCACGACGCCTGGTTTTACCAGACGTCCTTAGCGGGTCCCACGAGCGGCCCAGCATGCTAACAACGGGCCCGTCATTAATGGGCCTGTTGTTAGCATGCTCCCCATTCCCACTGAGCCCTATAAGGGCTCAGTGGGAATGGGGAAGTACCGGGTCCGGGTTCCTTGAATGGGGAAATACCAGGCCCTCCTAGGTCGGAATGGCCCGGTATTTCCCCATTCAGGGAACCCAGACCCAAGTTTGGGGGCAGCCATGCCCTTATTAAGGGCATGGCTACCTCCAAATTCGTAATGAGTCCCCTAGTCTCTAACGGTAGTTGGTTACATAATTTCGGGCCAAACACTTCAAATCATCTGTCTTCCCTGGAGACCAAATTGAACCTTGGTACACAAATCAGGAGTTGGCCTCCTGAGCGGAGATCTCTGCGTGGACAGTATTGGGTGATCTTATCCACTAGATATTCAGGGGCGAGCCCATTCAAACACTTATAGATCAAACACGCCACTTTAAATTTTATTCTGTCCTCTACCTTGAGCCAATGTAGGGATCTTCATAAAGCAGATACATGGTCCCTTTTCCCAAGGTGTCCAATTATCCTGATTGCAGCGTTTTGAGCTCTCTGCAATCTGGCAATCTGTTTGGCTGGGACTCCTGCCAGCAAACTGTTACAGTAGTCCAGGTGGGGGTTAGTCATGGCTCCTACTGCATGATCTTCCGACTGGGATAAAAGGAAGCACATTCCTCAACACCTGGAGTGCATAGAAGACTGCTTTGACTTTAGCCCCACCTGGGCTTCACTGCCAAGTTATGCAATCCATATACAGCCCAAATTCCTGACTTTTGATTGAGACTAAACAAGATCTTAATCAACATGGGGTAGTCCGACTCGAGAGCATTTAGTCGAAAAATCAGCTTGGTGTCATCAAGGTAAGTGTAAAACCGAACACCATAACATTTAATTAAATCTGCAAGAGGGCGTGAATAAACATTGAAAAGAAGATCTAAAAGAGAAGAAACCCAGGGAAAACCACAGCTAATAGGTATAGGTTCTGACAAACAGGAATGGAGAAACTGTTTGAGAGCGGGTCTGATAAACAAGAAGAAAACCAAGACAAAGGATGTCCAACGATACCAAGCACCTCCAGACGTATGAGCATGATTGCATGGTCAATCGTATCGTAGGCCAGTGAAAAGGTCAAGTAAAATAGGAACTCTGACCTCACCATGGTCCCGAAACATGGCCATGTAATCGAGAACAGAAATCATCACAGATTCTGTTCCTCTAAGAGGTCTAAAACCTGTCTGGAAACCATGAAAGGAAGCCTTTGATTCAAGGTACCAATCAATTCCATAAGCGCATTTAGATTTAACAGATGGGCTGATAGAGCGTTCAGCAGGGTCAAGAAGAGGTTTCTTAATAATGGGGTGACCAATGCATGTTTCATAGATTTGCAAATTGAAGAAGAGTAGCACAACGCTTCAGTAAAAAAAGAAATAGAACTCAACAGTAAAGATTTGCAAAAGTGTAAAGGAATTGAATCCAGAGGAGAGGAAGATTTAAGTTTATTAAGGACAGAAGCCACCATTTTGTCTGTGACAGGATCATATTAAAAAAATTAATTGCTGTCAGGCATCATCACATTGCTTGTGACTGAAGGAAAGGTTGAAGCAGTGACTCCACTGAAGGGAATTTGATCTCTGATTTGATAGATTTTGTCAACAAAAAAAGCACTAATTGAATTACTAGTTTCTTGCAAGCGTGGCGGATCCACTAGAGGAGGGGGAGGTGCTGACAGCTCTTTAACAACCTTGAAAGACTCCCAGAGGAGCAGGGCGCTTTGATGAAACGATCGCCATAGAATTGAGCTTTCGCTTCTTTAATGGCACGATGAAACACTGCCAAAGCAAATTTATATTCCTGTTTTGGTGCAGGAGAAAAGTCAATGGGCCTCATTACGAGGCTTGCGCTCCCGTAATGAAGGGTGCCGGTACGGGACCGGCACCGTTCATTACGGGATGCTTAATTACGAGGTTCCTTTGCGGGACCCGGGACAGATGTCTGGTAAAACCAGACGTCCTTTCCGGGCCCTGCGAGGGGACCAAGGAGCTAATAACGGGCCCGTTATTAGCTCCATCCCCATTCCCTTTGAGCCCTATGGGGGCTAAATGGGAATGGGAATTGGTTCCTTTAAGGAGGAATTACCGGGTCCTCCAATGTTGGAATGACCCGGTTATTCCTCATTGAAGGAACCCGGTGCTGGAACACGGTATGGCTGCCTCCATACTCGTAATGAGGCCCAATGTGCTATTTACACTCGTCCTTACAGGAAAGTGTGTTTATGCACTCTAGGATATGGAGAAAACTAAGGAGAAAACCAGATGGTTTAGAGCAACATTGTCCTACCTGACAGATGTCAGTTGATCAGCATTCAAAGCCATGGCTTTTAGTAAAACTGTACAGGGGTCCAGATTATCAGTGTCTCTGAAAGACGTCATATTAATTTCTAAAGATTTAGCTATTTGAGTTGTAAGAAGGCTTTTTTTCCCGCAGAGTCGGGCCTGGCAGAGCAGTGGGACAAAATTGTAAGAAAAGGGAAGAAAGATTACAAAAGGAAGGAGAAAATGATCAGACAAGGTAACTAGTAATGTCTCAAAAGTAGCTATCAGAGAGAAATCCGAAAAAAAATGTGATCCAAAGTATTGCCTTTCGCATGTGTAGGTAAATGTGTGCGTAGGTAGATATGATAATCGGTCAAAGCAGCCATCAGTTTCTCCCAACACAATCAAGTTATGATAGGTCAATGCGAAATCAGACACCTATTGGGTAAAGCTCTTAATAAAATAACGTATAGAACAAGGAATGGTGTGATAGACCAAAAGAACATAGCTGTTAGAGATGCTTTGCCTTCAAGTCAAATTTAGTTTGTTCCTACAAGCCTACCAGCTCCACCTATGGCCTTGAATTCGACAGTTAAACCCACCAGGCCAAATGCACTATAGCCACCAGTCTGACCCTACCTATTCCTGAGAATTACCATACACCAACTAGTCTTAAGGGCACTATGTAGGCTACTGTCCTATATCCAGTCTTATTCTGGCATTAGGTCTACTGTCTACTAGTTCAGGCCCTTCCATCATATCCACTCCTGACTTTACTATAATAAGTAATATGGCAGCTATAATTGGTGCTACACCCATACCACTGTTACCTAGTAAACTGGTCAAATGACAACCGCCAGGCAACGTGAATCTCACCCAGGGTCTACCCATAATATCAGACTCCGTTCTAGACTGACTAAACTATTCGAACCGGCCAGCTCAATGACTAATATAGGCCGTAGGAGAAAATGCCCCCCTCAACAACCAAACTATCTTAACCAAAAATAACAAATCTATCATTATACCCACACCCAAGAACTACAGTCTTACCCACAAAAAACACCAGCAAAATAAACCCCATACTGTGATTTGGTTTGATGAAGCCCCCGTAGTATGTAAGTGTGTTCGCAGGAGAAAGGTGCAAACTTTTGGTAGTTTGCACCTTTCTCATGCGAACTTTCTGCCCGTGGCAAAATCAGCCATGGTCGGATCACTTAGAACTGAGGAGGCAGAGCTCTCATAGCTAAATCTAACCTAGCCATGAGACTAGTCGCCTCTACTGACGTTAAATCATGTGAATCCCTCTCTGTTAAACTACCCATATCTGACTCCCAAATGCTCACCATTCATCTAGTATACATACCTCCAGGCCCCATCGGTGCATTTGAGGAGGACATCTCTACTATTCTTTCCAACAACTTAAAAAACACAAGTACTCTTAATAGGGGATCTCAATTTGGGATTTAAAGACCCCAAAGACCAGCAAGTAGTAGTCATCGCCAATGTTTTTACTGAAGTCGGCCTCACTCAAAGAGTGACGCTACCAACACACGACAAAGGAAGAACACTTGATTGGGTGGCAGATTACAATTGTAATGCCTCCATCACTGCCGTAACTCCACAGTCATGGACAGGCCACTATCTTGTACCATTTACATTAGCAGTTAAAATTCCTACAACTAAAAACCTTCCATTCGCTCCTCCCACCGTAACGAGGAATAAAAAGAATATCACTGCAGATAAGCTCTTACCCCTAATTTTACCGACCCTCAATTCATTACCAGACACCATTGATCCCACTATCTTGGTTATGGAATGTAATAAAACTATGACTGAAGCCCTTGACACCATTGCCCTGCTAAAAATTAGAAAACTTAGAGCACACCTAAACTTTTGGTTTACTACTCACCTCAAAACCCTAACAATGGAAAAAAGAAAATGCGAAGTCATTTGGAGGCAGTCACCCTCATATGAAGCCAACCTTATCAATATCTCATCCCACTATAAAAAAGAAATACTTCTTACCAAGCAGGAAACGTACAACAATAGGATCTTGCAAGCAAACTCAAGTACAAAGGAACTTTTTGTAATCCTAAAAGAGCTAGAAGCACCGATCCCTGTGCTAGACAACTGCGTGAAGGACACAACCTGGTGATCTAATATACAGAAAGCTCTTTCAAACAAAGTAACCACTCTCCAGGATAAGTTTGCCAAAAATAAAGCAAACCTACCTAATATGGTCATACCAGCTAGCACTCCCACCCCCCCGCACAAACCAAGACAACGCTTTAGTTTAGCTAAAGTCTCAATCCTTGAGGTTGAAAAAATCATCCTCTCCCTCAAACCTTCAGGGAGATAAATGCCCAACCCAAATTATCAAAGATGCGGCTAGAGACTTGCCACCTTTCATATCTAAGCTCATTAATGCATCATTATCCACTGGTTCATCCCTAGCAACATAATGGAGTCTTGGGTACTCCTTCTCCTCAAAAAACAATAATTAGATCCAACTATACCCACCAACTATAGGCCTATTACAACAGTACAATTTTTACAGAAAATTGTAGACAGGGTGGCTTATTTCCAAATACAGGATTACTTAGAGCACAACAGCTCCTAGGAGTCCGTCAATCAGGTTTCAGGGCCCAACATGGTAACGAAACAGCACTGATCGATCTCAAGGCACAAATTGACGAGCTTAGGGATAGGGGTAAATCGGCATTACTGCTTCTTCTTGATCTCTAAGCTGTGTTTGACTTGGTGGACGACAAGGTCTTATGCAACCACCTCGACTCAGCAGCCCACTTCTCTCAGGAAACCATAGTCTGGATCCAATTCTTTCTAAGCAACCAGACTTTGAGAGTCTTCTCGCCGTCAGCAGCAGCAGACCCTATTCCTATTACCTGTGGAGGGCCACAGGGCTCCTGTGTCTCACCCACAATGTACAATATATTTACTAAGCTCCTTTTCGATGATCTATACTTTCTTGGTGTCACCTACACTAACTATCCAGATGATACCCAGATTCTCATACCACTTACTGGGGATTATGAAAAGGATTTGGCCTTGGTAAATAAAATATACCTCATCATCCAGGCATGGATCACTGTCCACGGTCTATGCCTGAATGATGACAAAACTGAGCTCATTATTCTGGGAACTATGCCAAACCTCAATAAACTTGGCCACAAATACACATCTTTTAATATTGATGGCAACACTATTAAAGTGGCCAAAGAGGTAGGTTTTTATCTATACTCCACCCTCTCCTTTGCCAAACAGGTTAATTCCATGGCTTCTGCATCTGCGTACACATGTAAAATGATTAGAGCCTGTAAACCATTCATATCTAAGAATAGCTGTACCACTGTGGCCAAAGCCCTAATCATGTCTAAATTGGACAATTGTCATTCCCTATACCTTGGTGCCAATAAGCATATCGTCAGCAAAATTCAGATTCTCCAGAATAATGCCCTTAGAGCAGCAGTGGGCATAGCTAAAAAAGAGCACACAGAAGCAGAATAACTGGCTGTCTACTAGCGACAAATTCCGGCTCAAAAGGCCTTGCTAACACATAAGTGCCTAAAAAACGCTGCACCCCGCTATCTCATAGAGAGAATCAATAGAAAATCCTCCAACCGAACCACTAGAACTGCAAACACAAATGATTGTACCAAGGTTCAAATTGACTAAAGCCTCTTGGAGTAGTTTCCCAGTCAAAGCTGCACAGCTTTGGAACACTCTACCCTCCTCCTTGAGAGCGAACCAAACTTTTCTGAACTTTAGACACAACTTCATTAATTGGCTCAAAGAAAATGACCACTAATGCATTCCAGTTACTGTCCAACTTTCTCTACTTGTTATTTTTGCATTGTATATTGCCTATAGATACCACTATGCCTAGTTGATGGTGAACCTCTAGCCTTAAATTTTGTAATAATATCTTGATTATGCTTGTTTTTTATATGTACATACCTCACAACCCATTGACTGTATGACAATTATATAACCATAAGCTGAAAATATTCATGTATCCTTCTGCGCCCTGATGTCTTGGGTCTGGCGCGCATTACAAATAAATAAACAAACATTGAAAAATTTGGAGACAGCTGAAAATGGGCTAACAATAGTTCACATGATAAATATTGTGGAACATGAATAAACCAGCATTTTAGAGAGCTTAGGTACACCAATGCCACACCTTCTCCTAAAGCAGGGTTGGGGCGGTCGAGCCTCTTAATCATATAATTAGGTGGCAGTAGCTGAGCAATGTCAGGATCAGCAGAAGTGGAAAACCCTGTTTCCGTAATACATAAAATATCAGGCTTCACATGGTCAAGTAACAAATTAATATCATTGCGGTGAGCCCCAGCCGATATAGCATTGAACAGGAGGCCAAACCAAAGAAGACTCTTGCCCTGTACTAATCTTGGTGGGTGATGAATTGGGGGCAGTACTCATGCTCAAAAAAACAGTGGACAGACTGTCAGCCGATTGAGTCGTAATGGATTTCACAAGAACAATAGAGAAACCAGAAATAAAACAAGTATTTTCTGGCACGAGTGAAATTAGATTCTATATTAAATACTTTAAAAGCATGTGAGTTTGGCAAATATTGTCCTGTGCGTTCACTTTACATGTCCTCTCAACCTCAGATTATTCTGACACTTTTGAGGAAGCCACTGGCTGCGGGGACAGGTGCAGATGGGTTTACCTTTGGTGCGCCACGTGCATGCCCGCTACACGTGCCCACTGCCTGTGCCCACTGTGCGTGCCAGCTGTACGGATGCCGTGCCTGGTACATAAGTGCCTTACGAAGACCACGTGCGCTGTAATGCAGCGAATTCAGAAATGAACACGAAGGAAAGACTTCAGCCTAAAATTCATGCGGGACATTCAGCATATAACTGCTTGAGAGAATCCAGGATTGGACGGTAGATATTGCTCTCTGCCTCAAGGCTCCTAAAACAGAGATCATCTTCTTTGGGATCCCCAGCCTGGCAACACTACCTTTCAAGTTGCCACCACTCATGGGAATGGCACCCATCTCATCAGATGAGGTAAAGAATCTAGCTATCATTTCTGACACTCAACACTCACTAAAACCACAAATAGTCTTACTATTCAAATATCATACTTTCAGCTTCTTTTCTTTAGGACAATTATCCCCTTCTTAGAAATGACACCGAAAAAGGAAGGTCACCAGAGCTCTTGTTCTCTCTCCCCTAGACTATTATAATAGTCTCAATGTAGGACTTAACAAAAACACATTTCCATAAACTGCAATTTATTCAATATTAAGCAGCAATACTTATTTTGGGGTCAAGCTTGTGAAATTTCAACTGACTCCCATTGCAAAGTGAATAACACAACAAATCAATTGTATGACATTACAAAACCTCCATAACATTACTTGCGGGTACATGAACACATTTCTAACTACAAGATTGCTAATATCATCACAGGTTAACAACCTAACTACATCAAGGTTTAAAAGACTGAAACGAAACAAGGAGGCAGGCCCCTGTCAATATTAAGTATGACATTCTGCAGCACCGTACCCAAAAAACAGAAAATACCCTCAAGAAGCTCAAAAGGAATGTGAACATCGCACTGCATGAACAGAAGATCTAACTCAGATATGCCTGCATACTTCACCCAAATAGCCTTTAATGACTCATATGCTTGACTCTACAACTCTCACACATTATCATTAGCTCCTCTGTCCCATGGCCACATTTAGCTATTAGCTGATAACATCGAATTTGCTGGCCATGGCCCTGCAAATGGTCATCTTACTTGTTCCTATGTCCTCTTGTTTTTTGTTTGTTGTAATATGAATAACCTGCAAACAGCAGAATGTCTGGATCCAATTATGAGCTAGCAAAATCATCAACCACACTATGTAACCCAAGTGTCAGTCCACATCTCGGATTCTGGATGCAACTGAGCAGACTAAATGGGCATGCAATATCATCCCATGCTTCTTATTATTTGTATATATGTCACACCTTTGCAACATAACAGGGCATCCATCAATGTCCTGTCAAGTTTTTCCAAGGCACTTTGAAGTGGCAGGCCCATAACGTAGCACATTATAAAACACCAACATAAGAGAATAAACAAATAACTAAATATGAGGATACAAGGGCCACCTATTTCTTGCAAGTCTACATTTGGGAAGCAAGTCAGAAGAGATATCCTGCAGCTGGTCATTACCTTATAGGTCGACCTGCTACTCTGTGTAAACAGCCCACCTACTATGGAATGAGGATGTAGTGCTGCATTGCCATCAAGAGAGTGAGAATTTCAACCCAACTTCCGAGCTTAGGAACCAAGAGATTTTCAGCCATGCTCACCTGCACTCCTACCACAGTGTTTCTCCAAAAGGAGTGGACAAGGTCAATCCATCTCCCTCTGCAAGGAGAACCCTGATTATGAGAAGGCAGCAGACACAATCAGCACATTGAAATCATCTCATGGCCATGCACTGTTGGGAAATGCAAAGATTTCCTAGGGGTGGGGGACCAGCCAGAGCCCCAGATTCAGGAGTAAACTGCAAGACAACATACAACCTCATTAATCTTTTCTAAAAGATACCACAAGTATGGTCAAGAGTATTCAGAATAAGGTGTATGAAAACAACATCTTACTTGTGACATTAGACGTCGCAGCGTTGTATACTAGTATACCGCAGGATGAATGTCTAAAAGTGGTTGAACAATACCTAAACAAACGAACCACCACCCTGGAAAAGGACCCGACGGCATTTATACTAGAATGTATAAGAATCGCCTTAACAGAAAACCTTTTTCTCTTTGAGGGAACGTTTTATCGCCAAATCCATGGAACCAGCATGGGGGCCACTTTTGCCCTGGATCTCGCTAATTTGTTCATGGACAACTATGAAAACCTATCCATTTATAACACCAACAACCCCTTCAAAGAACAAATAGGCCAATGGTATAGATACATAGACGATGTGTTCATTGTATGGAAGGGAAATAGGACTACACTATCCACTTTCCTAGTTTGGCTTAATAGTCAAAATGAACACATCAAATTTACCACGGATGTTGTTGAGGCGGCGATCCCGTTCCTGGATCTCATAATTTGCAGATCGGATACGGGACATCTCTTCACCAAGCTGTATCGGAAGCCCACCGATAAAAACACTATTCTAAAGTATAACAGCTTCCATCCGTTGGCCCTACGTGACAATCTACCGGTGGGGCAATTCTTAAGGATCAGAAGAAATTGCTCGAATGTATTGGACTACATCAAGGAAAGCAAGGACTTAAAATCACGACTAAAAATGCGTGGGTACCCAAAGAAAGTAATTCAAGCTGCGTTTAAATGGGCCCAACACTCGAATAGAGAACAGTGTTTAGACCCCGAACCCATAATAAAAGAGGACAAAATTACATGTGTAACAACGTTTAGCCCAATCAGTAATAAGTTGAGAAAGAGCATTAAGAAGAATTGGCATATTTTACAAACAGCTGATTTCAATCCCAGTACACCACGCTTTCTTTTAAGCGCCAAAAAAACATTAGAGACATGCTAGTGCACACATATCCTAAAAAAGTAGAAACACCTAGTCAAAGTACTCTTTGGCACCTTCCCCCAGTTGTAGGCCATTTTAAGTGTGGCCATTGTGTGGTCTGTCCTCTAACTAGTAATTGGAAATCCATTGAACTAAATGGGAAAAATTGGGTTCTGCAGAATTTTTCTAACTGTACGTCCTCATGGGTTATCTATGGAATTAAGTGTCCTTGTAACCTAATATACATAGGAAAAACAAAAAGAAGTGTGAAATAGCGCATTTGCGAACATAAATCATGCTTGAAAAACAAAGTGGCCAATAAACCATTGGTAGCACATTATGAAATGTTAAAACACAAATACACCGAAATGTTCTGGTTTGTACTTCAACTAATTCCCTCAACAGAAAGAGAAGGAAATAGGGAAAGGTTGCTCAGTATGAGGGAACAACGTTGGATCTATTCTCTTAATACCGCCACCTGAGGTTTAAATTTAGCCGTAGAGTGGAATTCCCTTCTGGCATAACTGCGTTTCTCCCAATTCCTTTGGTATGGTTCCCCTTCTTCGGTTTTTCCTGCATGTATAAGCTTTGATGCCTTGAGAACCGTTAGCACACGACCTGGGGGGCCGTGAAAAAACCGGCAGGGTGCATTGTGATCACTGTAGTATCTAATAGCTGGTCTATTGCCATTTCAGCTATTATGTCCTGCGTCGAGAAAACATACAATTGTGTATTTTGTTAGTAACTCCGTCTTGCGTGTTATACATGGCAATTTAATGCTTGAGACATCTTGATGATGAGTTGCACGCCTATCTACAACACATCTAAAATGTGGCAAAATACTGGACCCCTTTAAACACAAGCCAAATGTCATCACGTGACAACAGACACACTTGGATATAAACCGAACACAGTGGTTCTCTATCCCGCGCTCCTCCCTTTTTGGCAACCCTGAGGCTACGCCAGTACGTCAGGCGCATGACAGCAAGGCAGATGCTTTGAAGTTCACGTTGTCTCTGTCCACGGCAACTCTGAAACCGCTGAAGCACGGCGAGAAAATCGACAGAAAGGTACGTTTCAAATGAAATGCCCGAATGCCTTCTTAGCCAGAATTAGCCATCCTGAGCAAAAGCCTGGACACTCATGTGCATCATGTAGTATTGCCTAGTGTACACCATATTTGCAGGCAAATGCGATACGCCATGTAAACACATAAAGCCATGCTCGCCTGTCCTTGTACTGCTACTGACTTTACAGAGAGTCCAGATGTGGATTATCTATACACGCTTAAGCCCCCGTGTGCAGTGTATTAAGGTAAGAACTCACCAAAACTAAGACGGAATAGACTTGAATTTATACACTACCTCTTTGGAGTTTAATAGAAAGGAAATAATGCCTTGAAAAACTAGTGGTTTTAGATTCTTATTAATAGATATAGAGTTTTCCTCGGAGAGAAACAACACAAAAGTGAGGACAATGTAGTAAATGAGGTAATATGACATGAGGTAGACATCTTCAGAGAAAACACACAGTATAAGGTTAGTAATTTTAAAATACCTTGTGTACATTCCCTCCTTCTGTTTTCTCTCATCTAGACGTAGATGCCTAAAGAAATTTAACTGCGGGTGGAATAATACATCAAATTAAGATAAGAAATTGTCGGGCTATTGAAAGACAACAATTTTTTTGAAAATAAAAACAACACAGGCTACAAGAGAGTCGGGGTGCACTCACGCCTATATTGAATGTAAGTAAGGGTTGAATGATATTCTGTGTTTCTTTGTTTTTTTTTAAAAAAAGGTGTTGTAAGTAGGGAAGAGTTTATGGTGAAACACGTAGTGTACAAGCATCTGGACAAGTCCTTCTCGTTTCTTCTGAGATTTGAATGCTTAATGTACAAAATAAAATATGAGTATGAGCTCCAACAACATGTGAACTAATGAATCACTAAAAATGAGTTTTTGCATCTAAGTAATACAATTTAAGGGAAATGTATAGATGTTGTGCAACCACTACCACAAGATAACATGCTGTTTTAAATGTTTTGTCTTTTTAGATATATGCATACTTGTATATGGGGTATACATAAAGTAGTTACACTATACTGAAGAAATTTACTTCTCCTGAAGAAGGCCATAAAATCAAGGGTTCGACAAGCACTAGAGATAGTGTCCAACTTTACCCAAGGGCCGAAACATGTCGACTACTGTATAAGACTAGAGAACAACTGAGGTCTAACATCGAACTGCTACAATTTAATGTAGTGTGTTGTATTGACAACAAAAAACCCCACCACAGAAAATTTGTGTTTTAATTGTATTTTGAAAATCGCGAATAATTTGTTCCTGTTTTTATGTATATATAAATATGTATTTTTTATACTGAATAAAATTGATTTTTGATAAGTTATTAGTGGAGAGTGGTCCATCAGCAATGTTATCTATGTTCTTCTGTTGTATCATGTGATAAATGATATGTAGTCTGAATCCAGAGGTAAAAACAATGTCCTGCATTGTATAATAGAGAATATCATCTTACCCTATATTTATAGGCAGAGAGTGGGGTAATCTGTCTTCTCTATTTTGTTATGTTCAGCTCATTTTTGCTCTCCGTTTTTGAGAAACAGATCCCCTATAAAAAAAAATAAGGGAGATTACCTTGGTGGAGGTAAAAGATCAAGAAAAGGACCATCTTGCTGAGGGCCAAAGTTTCCTCTCCCTACAACTGGGATTTTGGTGAAGTATATGGGATGGAGAACATCAGGATGAAAGACAAAACATTGTTCAATGAGAATTTGAGGCTACTCACCTTGGCCAATGTGGAACATTTGAGATACCACATGGCAGAGCTGATGCTGACTAGAGTAACCCAGTCACACAGGCCCTACCTATCACCAAATGTGGTTGCTTGAAAAAACAATATCTGGCCAATTTATGGCATTATTTGCACGCAAAAAGGGGGACTTGCGCGTGAAAACATGCTAAAACTCGCGTAAGCGCTCGTTTGGTGATTCATGGAACCGAATGCGTGTGGCTTACCGCAGACTTGCGAGGAATCCGCGTGGGTCCAACATATCACTGCAACACCACGAATGCCTTGCGGGAGACTCCCAGCGAAGGAGCGTACCGTCTTGCAAAGTAACCCAAAAAGGGGGTGGAACATATGGAATGTGGAACAATAAGCGTAAATGTGGGCATTACGTGGGATGTACCACAGTAAAATACTTGTAACGCCCACATGCGCGCTTTCAACACGTATTCATGAATCAAACAGGGCTCAACGGCACGTGGGAAAAGACACGCAAATCCGGAAAACCGTCCGCCAAGCAAAAGCTGGCGTACGCGTCACTGCACACAAGTACAATGCATAAATAGACACGCAAAACACAAACGCGCGTGTACAGCTACGATGAATGTGCCATTTTTTGCAGCAGTGCTCGTGGGACACCGCAGGAGGAGGAGGAGGATAGCCAGGGCAGAAATTTTTTTACCTTGGACCAGCCTTTTTGGGATGCCTGATGACCAGGTCTATGGCAGGTATAGGTTCCCACCTCATATCATCCTAGACCTGGTCAGGGAGTGGGATGATGACCTCACATCACCCACCCTGTGCTCCCAAGCACCAAGCCCCTTGGAAAAGGTGCTCAATGTACTGCATTTCTTGGCCACTGGGTCATTTCAGCTGACAACTGCCATAGTTGGGGGCATTTCACAGGCCACACAGTCACGCTGCCTACACCAGGTGTTGGCAATCATGACTGGACACCCCTCAGTCCGCAGGCACATATACATGCCCAGAACACCCGCAGAAAGGAAGGCCGTGGTTCAGGACTTTTACAGGGTTGCACACTTCCCTAAAGTGCTCAGTGCCATTGATTGCACACATGTGGCCCTACATCCACCTAGGGCCACTGAGCACATCTATCGGAATTGCAAGCACTGGCATTCCATCAATGTGCAAGTTGTATATGATGCCAAGGGAATCATTACCTCTGTATATGCCAACTATCCAGAGTCCACCCATGATAGTTTCATATACAGAATATCACCCCTACACCTAGCCCTGGAAGCTGGGAGGCATGGCAACACATGGCTCATTGGTGAGTACAAATGGTCCTGAAAATGCATGCATGCTTCACACAGACTAAACCACACCACTGACAAACCATCTCACCTCCACAGGTGACAGTGCCTACCCACTGAGCACCGACATGATGATGCCAATGCGGAACCCCACCACCCCACCCCAGGTAAGATACAACATAGCACAGAATGCAACTAGGGGCATAGTGGAGAGTACATTCGGAGTGCTAAAGTCATGCTTTTGCTCCCTTGACCACTCAGGTGGAGTGCTACTATATGCACCACCAGTTGTGTGCAGGATCATTGTGGCAGCATGTGTCGTGCACAAAGTTGCAACACAGCATGGTGTACCGGTGGACATGGTGGAGCCCCTACATCCCCAACCCATGAATCCCTGCTGCACATGTGAGGGGAAAGGGCACGTGGTGAGGCTGCCAGTACCCAGCTTGTGGCACAAATTTTCACCTAGAATCCAACCCCTGCAGAGTGCACACAAGCCTGGCACATTCCAGGTGACAATAGATGATGGCAAAGGGACAATCATCTGTCCCAACCTTACCACCCTGATGATCTGTCCTTGGAAGTGCTACATTGTGTGCATCCCTTACAACTTGAGCCAACTCATCCTGGTGTGCACAATACGCACACATTGAAGATGCAGTATGCCACCAACCCCATGCAAAAATACACATCCAAATGCTGGTATGTCACCTGAACCCTCCCAAACTCCATGTCACCCAGTTAACACACCATGCCATGCTAAGCAATGTAAAAAGTGACACATAAATAGCCAACACATAACAGTACTGTCAGAAAGCACCCAACCAGAAACAGAACTAGTACTGAAACAACTAACTCTCACACATCACACACAACATTCATGTACACAGGAACATCAATTGGCCAGTAAAACATACCACAAACACAGGACCCAGCAGTGAATATGCCTGATAGTCACCAATCAGAATACCAGAAGTGCCTCAATGTACCCTAACTACGCCATGGCATCCTTCTATTAGTAGTGTGGCCATAGCACTACAGGGGGCAGGGAAGTGCATACAGCAGGAAAGCCAACAATAATGTATACCGGCAAGCTAATACATGAAGATGGAACATGAGGAAATGATGGATCAAAATTTTTGAAAAAAATAAGGGATGCTAACCATGCACTAGACAAACAATCATGAATCACACTAGGGGTGTATACACAGGTCGGACTTGAGACTGCCCACAGATGAAACAGAACCCCAATGCCTCTGTGTAAGATACTTTCACATGCTGCACTCCTTGCAAGCCCATGGAAAGGGGAAGCAGGAGTTGCATATGTGTCTGGACCCTAAGGCACAAACAAGGAGCGTACCAAAACGAGACAAGCCTATATGGGCCCAGCTGGGACCTACAGTGGATGCCCTTGGATGCCACACAAAGCAACACACTGTCACATAAATGCACAATAGACAAAAAAAGAAAAAAAAAGAAACATACCAATGGTGATCCGGGGGTTTGGGGGAGCCACCCAAGAGGGTGGTGGGACAGGGTGCACCTCAACACCCTCATGTGGTGATGTCGAGAAAAAAAAAGAAAAATAGCCCTCCATGGGTTTGTTGTCCGCACAGCTATCAGGTATCGGGAGAGCTGTCCCTGCTGTCGCCACCCTCTGGTATAGCAATAGAAGGGGTCAGTGGTACGGAAGATAGAGCACGTATAGCCCTGGCCTGGTCCTCCGTGGCAGTGGCCATGCAGGACTGAGATGTTCGCCTCAGCAACATGATGGCATGGATATCTGCATGCAACACCTCATGGGATGCACGTAGTTCTGCTTGCACCACATCAAAGGATGCATATAGTTCTGCTTGCAACACCTCATGGGTTGCACGCAGTTCCACAGAGATGATGTGCATCAACTGTTGCATCTGCTGTTCTGAGCGTGTACTGCGTGCTGCCTCAAGTGCAGTCAGTGTAACTCTGAGTGACCTAGCCTTTTCCCTCAGGGCAGCCCTGTGGGCCCGACCTTCTACACCCGTGGCTGCGCGCAAAGACCACATTTCTTCCCGTCGGCACCTGTTGCTGGCTTGCATGTGGCGCATGTGTGAGCGGCATGTAGACGGCAATGCCTGCTGCTGGAGCTCAATCTGTCTTTCGGGGGGGGAGAATGGAATTGGCCACTCTATCCATGCCCTGAGCCAACATCTCATATGAATCCCACTGTTGTTGTGCAACCAAATACATGGATTTCTCCCACACATTATTGCCTTCTGGCACCCATTTATTTATTTATTTTACATTTATAAAGCGCTCACACAGCCCGCAGGCATCGAGGCGCTGTTACAGGAATTGTTTTTTTTTCTTAGTTGCGTAATTGTGTTTTTTTGTCTTAGTTACGTATTTATAACGCGCTTAAACACCCAGAGGTTTAAGCGCGGACCCGGGGATCGAACCTGTTGTTGCTTCGTGTCGTCTTGCTTCCAAGACGCGCACGCTGCCGCTGAGCTATCCTCCCGGGCCCAAGGAAACGTGGCCCTTAATTGCTGGCGCTCTCTGTGGCTGCAGAACTGCATCCCTCCCTTGAACAGTTATCCCAGGAACAGGAGCCAATACTGTGGCGCGTGGCCCTGCACCCGTAACCACCACAGACCAATGTCTCAACACTGAATGACCCTGTGAGGGGTCTTCCCACCCTACAGATGTCTGGGATAGGCCAGCACCCACAGTTGATGCACTCACTTGCGACTGCAGCGAGGAATCCATGTCCAATTCACCACCAGAGCCATAGGCTTCCTCAGAGGTGGACCCCGAGTGAGTCATGGCCAGGATGGCCTATAGCACCAGTGGATTTTCATGAGCTACCAAACCACGTCATCCACTGGTGCCTGGTTGTGGGCCACTCTCCTGTACCTCCTCCACCTCCTTCCCTGCATCCAGTGCCTCATCACCTGCACATGGCTAGAACAATAGATGAAGAAACTTGTAAATAGCATAGCCCACACACATAGGCGTCACAATGTAGTCATGAAACACATCAACCTGCCATGTCAGTGATGGCAGTACGCAGTGTCAATGGAAGGGAATGGTATCATGAAAGCAGACATTGATGTGTGTCAAAGGGTACAACACCACATGTAGTGCATGGTGCATAGCACCTGCTTCACACACAAGCACCAGACTGGCATAGTTGAGTCACCAGCATCACTAATGCAAATACACAGACGCCACTAGCATGGCCATGCCTGAGCTGACAAACAGCATGTGACGGAAGTAGATGACTATTGCCCCAATGCTTACGACATAACATGACATAGAATTACAAAAAACACAAGTGTGACTTGGTGCAACAATGGTAGGGTGGTGGAATGGAGTGAAAGTAGGCACACTGATTCCATGACTCCAGGTCACATTGACATCACGCAAGTGAATAGGCATGTAGAAGGGGGAGCTATAGGGTTGGAAGTGTGAGGGGGCAGTGCAGTACATGGGCACAGGCTCTACGTAGAACATAACTACATAACCAGAAAAGGCAAAGATTTGGGCAGAAGGCAGTGTAAGGGCAAGTGCATGAATCAGGTGTCAAGTGTTGTCAGTGGGTTATAGGGCTACAGCAAATACACCCCAAGTATGTGTCTTGCCTGGGAGCCAGTGCCATCATCACAGTCCTAGGGAGATACTTGGCCCCAAAACAAAAGGAGCTTCACACAGTCCAGTCCTGGGGGAGTTGCAGAGAGTGTTAGGCAGAATCACATGCAATACCCTTTGGGAACACTACACGCAATTAAGACTACAAGTGTAAGTGCAATTTCACCTTTGGTACAAGCCTGTACTACACAGTAATGTGGTAGCAGTGGCTGAGCAACCAGACTTATCTCAAGAGTAAAGTGAGCAGTACAAGAGGTTACACAAAGGGGAAGCAATCACAGTGGTTCGAACAAACACTTACTCAAGGTTTCTTGGTAAAAGAATATACATTTATTTACACAGTCAGTTGGAAAACATTCCACTAGTAAGAGCAGCTCAATATCACAATCTAATATACTACAATACACAACCAATCAGTTTCTGAACAAGTTCAGCTCCCCTGAAGTAGGAGCAAAATGACACTTCAAATACTTTAAAAAGGGGGTAAAAAGACAAGGTTAAAATAATTAAAGCATACATACTTTCAGGGGTAGGGCAAATAGTTTCAGTTCACTACAACCAGCAATTCAATTCCATAGGCCTGAGCCAAAGTCAATGGTTCAGAGTCTTGGATAGGATAGCACAGTTCTGGTAGTAAACGGTTAAGTCTTTGCCACGGTTTTTAGAAGTAGTTCGTCAGACGAAAAGTTATATGTCGTTTTAGGGAAGGACAAGCCTTCAAAGTTGGGAAAGTTTCACAAACTTTCACCGTGGCAGAAAGGATTTCTTGACCGCACTTGCACAGTACCTTTTAAATGAAGAAGAGCTATAGCTGAGGCAGTTGTTCCTGGCAGTTCCTGCAGATCTCGCTGTTCCTGAGCTTCAGTCGTGGGGACAAGAAGGAGGATGTCGGGAAGTTCCTGCACTGCCCAGGGAAGAGGCCACAAGCTTGGCAAAACATTGGTTTACGGTGTGAGTGCCTTAAAGACCACAAACTGGTATCCTTCTCACTGGCTATCCGGTTTTCAACAGCACTCTGAAGAAAATCCGACCAGTATAGAGACGGTGTCCAGGTGACTTGTGAGTTGGTTGTTCCCACCAAACTCAAGGGTAGAAGTTAACCTTGAAGGGCTTCTCTGTCGATGGAGTTTCAGGCAATTCGGACCTGCAGCAGGGCATCACCGGTGGACCAGGAGTTGCAGCAGTCGTCTTCCTTCAGCTCGTCTTCGCGTCTTTCGTTCCAGTGGTCTACTCTGCTTTCTAAGTCCCAGAGGCCTTCTTTTAAACAGTTTTCCCCCATTCATTCCAGCCTAGCTGTAACTCACCCAACAGGGTGGCTGTCCTTGAGGGACAGCCAGCTGGCCAATCACGCCAGATTGCATTCAGGTCTCCTAAGAGACTAAGCACAGGGAGTTTCAGGCACCTCCCTCACATCCGCTCCACCTGAGACACTCAGGTGCCAGAGGAGGGCTTCAACACAGAAGCCTGCCAAAGGCCAACGAACAAAGGGACCAAACCTGGTTTGGTGTGCATAGACAAACACTAGAAGGACCTTTCCAAAAAGAAACGCCGAAAAAAGTTGACTGGAGGCTGTTTTTACAGATAGGTCTTGGGCGCCATATTGAAAAACATGGCTGCCCCGATTTTTAGCTACCGGTGTTCGCGGTCAGGAAAAATCATGGTAGTTTGTTCTAAACCACTGCCACCAGCCATTCAAGAGGGAAGGGGTAACATTTGACTGTTTCATGAGTGCTTAAACTCAGGGGATTCTAGGCAACCCCTCCAGCACTCCATAGGAAGATAGTGTGTGCTGGGTCTGTAAATTTAAAAAGGCTAGTAAAGTCAATTTAACTTTACATGCTCTGGGAGACAGCAGTCAGTCCCAGAGAAGGTATTTAAACCTTGGGAAGTCTGAAAGACATCCCTGTGCCACTGCACTGAAGGTGCTGTGTGACACACAAGAAAAAGATGATGCCTATGGATTTGTTTTAAAACTCCATATCCAAAGAATACAAATGTAAAACACACATCAAAATACATGAAAGAGTGGGAAAAAAAAGGCTCACACTCTTTCCAATTAAAATCCTCGAAATCTAGTAAAGTTGCTAGGGGTCTCTGCAGGTAAGGGAAATTAGCACATTCTTGAGAATTCTCCCTAACACAGACAGACGACAGTAAGAGCAGAGGGACATTGTAGTAGTCCGTTGCAGTAGGCCAGCATAGGAATGACTAGTCCCCTGGAGACAGTGAGCTGCTGGGGGAAGGAGCTGAAAGGAAGAATACCTATGAGGAGGAACAGCTGGCAGGTTGACCGCCCTGAGACATCAAGAGATGTGACGAGAGAAGGCGAGTGTGCATAGGAAGATAATCACAGACAATACGCCATAACAGGTTGTAGCTGGAAGAGTGGCAAGAGAGGGTGGAGAGAGAGTGACATGGAATGAGTGAGCACGAGTGATGCATGAGTATTGTCCCGGTGTGCAGCACATTGTCTGTATGCAGTCTGCATGACAACCAGCACGTACCAGTCCACCATGACATGGTTAACCCATGGCAGTCACGCAAATGCAGGCATAACTGCAAGACAATCACAACACTTCATCCAAGCAACATACACATGTCCCGGACGCAGACGCATCACCACTCACCGGACATCTCCCCATAATTTGGCAGGTCTCCCCCGCCTTGGATCTGCTCCACATCAATCAGATCACTGACGATCTCTTCATGTGGAGTGAGTTCATCATCCTCTGGCGGTGTCCCACCTCCAGTCACCAGAGTAGATTTGTATGCTGCACCCAGCTTATCCTTGCCTCGGCGTCGGAGGTCATTCCAACGCTTCACTACCTCTTGAGCTGTGCGCCTCTCATGCCCCAAGGCATTTATTTGATCTGTGACGTGCTACCAGTGGCCCATACCCTGAGCAGGCATATGTGTGCTCCCTGGCCGCACCAGCATGTCACGCCAATACTCCAACACGTAGTCCAGGAGGATGTTGAGTTCCTCATCACAGAAACTCTTCTTCCTCAACGTGTGGGTCTCCTGTGCCGTGCCTCAGGTTTGAGCCAGTCCCGCTACTGCACGCTTTTGCTTCTTGCAAGGTCGTGCAGACCCGGAGTGGCTGGGAACACTTGGGTCAGTAGGGGTTGGAGTACTGGTGGCCTGCGTCATCGCATCAGCCCCTGATGGTACGACAGTAGGCTGGCTTGCATGTATATGTACCTGTGTGCTGGTGCCAGTAGCTTGCTCCACACGTTTCTTGGCCTTAGGGCCACAGACATCTGTCCCTGAGTCCCTCTGGGCCTGGCCCAGGACCACTACAGTCCTGGCTAGGTGACCCAGAGCCTGGGTGGTGGGTAGCCACAGCTGCCCCTGCAGCCTCCGCACCCTGGCTGCTGTGGAGGGCAGATGACACTGCTGGTCCAGGATCGTGGGCGCTGCTGCCAGTACCTTGCACCGCACGTCTCTTGGCCTTAGGGAGATGGAAATCTGCCCCTGAGTCACTCTGGCCCTGGGCAGGGACCACTACAGTCCTAGCTGGGTGACCCTGAGCCTGGGTGGTGGGTAGCCACAGCTGCCCCTGCAGCCTCCGCACCCTGGCTGCTGTGGAGGGCAGATGACAATGCTGGTCCAGGACCCCGGGTGCTGGGGATGTCAGCATCAGCTGCATCTCCCTGACCTTGTTGGGTGGGGGGCATAGATCTCCCTGCACGTGCCTTGACACCTCGGACACCTGTGATGCCTCGCCCACCTTGGCCACCTCAGCCAGCTGGCCCATCTCCACCACCTCGGCCTGCTCGGTCACCGTGGCCACCTCAGCCACCACCGCCACGTGCGCCTCCTCGGCCAAGCCGGCCACCCTTGCCTCCCTTCCCACTTGTTGCCCACCCAGACATGGCACTGATGTATTTGCGCAATGGGAGGTGCAGCTATTAATTGTCCTGGGCAATTTCAGTGAGTGGGCAGGGTACGTGATGGAAAACGTACCACTGTGCTCCAGCTAGGCTCAATGTAACCCCTGGGGAAAAAATAATGGGTCACGTAACGCACAGGCACCCCAAAAACTAAAATTAACCTGTATGCGACCCCTCTGTAACCCATGTGTGAAGTAAAAACGTCACGCAGTACGCTGTGTGTTAGGGAGAATTCTCAAGAGTGTGAGCCTTTTTTCCACTCTTAGATGTGTTTTGCTGTGTGTGTTTTCACTTTTTGTGTGATCTTGGGCACTGGAGCATCACCTACTCCAGAGCACCACTTTTTGTGTGTGTTACACAGCACCTTCAGTGCAGTGACACAGGGTTGTCTTTGAGACTTCCCCCTGACTCCATTTTTCTGGGGCTGATTACTGTCCCCCAGAAACAGGTAAAGTTGCCATTAACTTTATCTAGTCACTTTAAACTACAGACCCAGTACACCCCATTTTACATGGAGTACTGGAAAGGGTTGACTCTTATCCCTTTTTGTCTGGGCCTCTTGGAGCCTTGTTTCGCTCCCTTAACTTTAAGACTTGGCTGGTGGCAGTGGTATCTACCCTAACTTTTCTACCGCGATTATATTGTATACATGGTATTGTTTTACGCTATTATATTAGCCTCGAACATGAACCTGCTTGACCAAATACATTTTATTTTGGCTCCGGTTGGGTTTATTCGCCATTTCTTTTTGTTAAAGTGTTCTCGTGTTTTTCTCTGCACGCCAAACCGTGGATGATTCCTTTGTTCGCTGTCTTTTCGTGGGCTTCTGCACAGAAGCCGTCCTTAAGGCGCCTGATAGTCTAGGGAGGCAGGATGTGAGAGAGGGATCTTCGGACCCCTGGCATGGGTTGCATTGGTAACCGAAGTCGCACTCTTGTCTGATTGGCTAAGGGGACTGGCCTTGCCAGGCCAGCCACCCTGCTGTGTCTTTGACAGCCAGGCTGTATGAATGGGGGAAGACTGCATAAAAATCAGGTCTCTGGGATTGGAAAGGCAGAGTCGCCACTGGAACGAAAGAACCAACGAGGAACTGGAAGAAGAGGACCCCTACTATGACTGAACTGCCCGGTGAAGCCCTGCTGCAGGGCCGAATCTCCAAATCTGACGACAGAGAAGATCCTCCAGGAAACTTCTTCCCTTGAGCTGGTGGGACTAACCAGTTCGCCCAAACTACAAGCCAGGACCCCTCCTCTGGTCGAATTCGCTGTACAGAGCTACAGTGGGCCGGACAGCCAGGAAGGTCGGACTCTGCTTGGGTTTTAAGGAGCGCACCTTTTATTTGTTGTTTTGCTCTGTTGCTGGTTTCTTCCCTGGGTGGCGCAGGACCCTCCAGTCTTCCTACTTCATGTCAGTCCGACAGTCACTTCAGGAACCATGAGCCTGCAGGAACCACCAGGAACGTCCGCCTCAGCGACAGCTCCCTCTCCGTTTTAAGGTACTGTGCAAATCCGGTTGTCCGTTTCCTTCGACCGCGGTGAAAGTGTTTGAAATCTTTCTCCAATCCGAGGGCTTGTCCTTCTCTTCTTTTTGAACTAACTTTTCTACCAACCAACCTCGTCTGGAATCTGTGCCACGAACTTTAACGTAAACTACATTGAACTCTATTATCTTGAGCAAAAGACTTTTGAACCATTGACTTTGGCCCCAAGCCTTTTCTATCTGATTTTAACCTTGTAGTCTCTCTTGTTCAATTGCCCTGAGTACTTACCTTCTGGTTTTGCCTATTTTCTTATAACTTTGTCTTTCCCTCCCTTTTGAATTGCTGGAGTGCCATTTTGCTCCCACTTCATTTTGTGAGCTTAACTTGTCTGGAATTTAAGGGAAGTGGTGTGGTGTATTTATGATTGTGATTTCTTATCTTGCTTATAATAGTGAAATGTTATACAACTGTTGAGTAAATAAGTATATATTCTTTTACTTAGAAACCTTGAGTCAGTGTTTGCTGAACCATAGTAATTGCTGCCCTTTGTGTAACCACTTGTACTGCTCACTTACTCTTGAGATAAGTCTGGCTGCTCCGCTACTGCTACCACTATAACTGTTTAGTACAGGCTTGTACAAAAGGTGAAATTGTACTGTCACGTGTAGTCTTAATTGTGTGTAATGTTACCAAAGGGTACTGCATATAATTCTGCCTAACACTGTGGCACCCAGCAACACAAAAAATGCATATGCGAGGAACACATAGTGTACTATGACCTCGGAAATGGGGGCAACCACAGTATGGAAAATTGCATACGCGACTCAATGTCTGCCTTGTTGAAAAAGAAAATGATACGTGCGTGTGTGCTAACTCCCCCTCCAAAACAAGAAGTACACACTTTCACAGTAGTGAACAATTCGTGTGTGACCCCAAAATACTCCGAAGTCCGTGCGTCTGTCCGCCACGAAATGTATGCACATTACAATGTTGTCCTACGCACACCTTTAACCTGATAATGAATGGCAATGTCCAAGGTTCAGCACGTGTCAGGTAATTTACAGGCTTTGGGCCTTTCCTCTGATTCGACGCTAACGCGCTGTTTATGCACATGCAAAGTCACTCTGTTTCTGGCTGGCCGCGCGAATAACAAGGAACCCACCCTCCTGCCTAGCAGCCTATTTACCTGCTTCCAACTGCCCGAGCTGCCTCCTACGAGCCATCTGCTGATGCCTGCCCACTCTGTGTTCCTGCTGCCCACGTGCCCTGCATTTTGGTGCCTGCTCTAAAGCCATTGCCAGTGCTCCTGTCATCATGACCACCTCTGCTGATCCAGAAGACTCCCGACGTGCCATACCATCGCTCCACAGCCCAGCCCAAGGACCTGCCTCTGGGGTAGCCATGTCTGACCCGACTCCATCTGAGGCAAGTGGCAAACCCCCGGCAGAGGGCTGTCAGCTTCTCAGCCAGGGAAGTTGGCATCCTGGTGGAGCAAGTCCTGGGGCATCATGATGCCCTCTTCCATGGACCATCGCAAGTCGGCAATGAAGGATGGAGGAAGATCTGGGCGGACATCGTGGGTGCCATCAACGCGGAGGGGGTGGCACCCTGCGACTACCATCATGTCCACAAGCGCTGGGAAGACTTCAAGTCCAGGACCCACAACAAGGCCCAGCGCCTCCTCAAGGCTGGTGATGACTGAGGGGGGCACTGGGGCCAGTTGACCAACAACGAGATGCAGGTCCTGGAGCGCTTCTACCCAGCGCTGTACGCCCCCGGTCTTAGATCTGGTGCTCCGTCTGGAGTCGACTGGTAAGTGTCCATGTGTTCTTGTCCACCATAGTGCATGTTGACGTGTGGTTGGAGTGTGCACCTTGGCCTTATGTCTGGCATGCCTCCTGTACAGATGTCTGTGTGCATGTCCCTGACACTGCTGCATGTGAGTCCATTCACGTGTGTGCGATATAATGGTGTCTGTGTTGCAATGCATAATGCGCACCAGCATGTAATGATGTGGACATGTTTGCATCCTTGTGTCTGGACCGGGGCATGCAAGAGGTGTGACACATGGGTGCTTATGTCAACATCATGGACATGCATGGTGCACATATGCATGTGTCTGAGTAGTGAGTGTGTGACTGGCCAGCACTCCAGGATGTATGTTACTTGAGTTATTGATTGTGTGATTGCCTCACGCTGCCAATTTGACCTCGAGTGTACTGTGACGTGATAGCTCCATGACCTGCTTCATGACTGTCAGGTGATGTGTGTGAATGAGATGTGTATGACCCATGAAGCGTGTGAGCTGGAAGCACATTTTAGAGGTACTGCCAGTGCCTTGTCCAAGGATGTGAATGTCTGTTGTGAATGACAGACATGATTGTGCATGTGTTTGAATAGCACGTCCCTGTGTGTAGTGGACGGTGATGATGGTTGTGACCTCTGATAGTGCCACTGATGTACATTAGCATTGTGACAAACACACATGCTCAGTACCCTGATGCTTGTGTTCCATGTCCCCCTATCCACAGCAAAGATGGAGGAAGAGGGTGGAGAAGGCACTGTGGAGCACGGCAGCAGGGATGCCTCCACCAGGCGTAGACGCAAGTCCCAGTCATTCTCCCAGGTGCTGTCATCTTCCGGGAGCGAGGAGACTGGTGCCGCGTTGGAGTCAACGGCCGCAGCTACTGAGGGTAGGTCCAAGATGGCAAAGGTGGTGGAGGACTCCTCAGCAGTGGGAGGGACAAGTGAGCCCGCACAGGGGTAAGACACTGCGGAAGATAGTTGGGAGGCATCCAGGTTGGCGGGGGAGGGAGAGGAGGCCCATGGGGCCCGGCGGGGGTTTTGACGTAGGTGTGACTGGTGCAGTCCAGGGTCAGGGGCCGGAGGCAGTGCAGGTTGCCGTGGAGGTGCCTGTGCCTAATCCTGTCCCTGGCACTGCGACTGCACCTGAATGCACCTGCGGTCATGCCTCAGGCCAGACCCACCGTGACAGGGTGGAACCGTTACTAGCCAGTCTCACGAGGTGTACAGGCACCATTCCTGGTCACAAATTGGGTACATGTGCTGGCCACTGCTGTGACCCCCTCCTTGTCTTCCTCCTCTGTGTGCCAGTTGTCCTCCCTGCCGTCTTCCGGCCCAGATACCACCAGGGCCCCATGTGCACCTGTCCCAAGACCAGCGGCCACTCTGGTGGAAATCACATCCCTGCCAGAGTCGGGAGTCGGAGGATCAACACAGGTGGTCATCACGGAGATCCAGCCGGCGAGAGGACATGTGGCAATGGAGGAAGAGCAGGCACCAAGCAGCAGGGCACATGCATGTCATCATCCCGCAGACTGTCCTTGAGGTGCAGGGACCGGGGTACTCAGTTGCAGTAGGCTCAGCATAGGAGGCGAAAGGACTTGGGGCTTCCAATGGAAGTTAGGCAGGTATCGGCCATCGGGCAGGAGGAAAACGTGGACCTTACAACAAGCATGTCTTCCATGTTGGAGCGTTTTGGCCAGTAGATCGGAGTAGAGCGGCAGCGGGTACGGGAGACACGGGATAGTCCTTCGACTCACCATCGCCAGGGCGGAGAATACGCTGCGTCGGGCAGAGAGGCGGGCGGAGGTCCTCGAGGAGACTTGCAGGGATTTTCAGAGTAGCGTGTTGGAGTCCCTGCAAGCCCTTGAGGGGAGAGCTGAAGCCCGCCTAGGGGAAGTGGATGCAGTGTTTGATGATGCCCTGGAGGAGACTTTGAGGGGGCATGGTGAGTCGAAGGACTATCCCGCTGTCATTGTAAATAGTTCTTTAGGTGTAGGTTTCATTTATTTTTTTCTTTGATTTGGAGTTATTGGACTTTGCTCCACTTTTTGTACATAGTTCTTTTGTTATTTCATACTTCTGGATTTTTGGGCATGGTTTGGGACAATAGACCGTGGATGTTTGTACATAGTTTTCTTTTTCACAGTTCTTTTTCTGTTCACCATGAAGAAATAGTTTTCGTTCCATTTGTGTTTTCATTTGAACCTACAGTTATGGACATGGAGCACATCTTCCATTTCCTTTTTCTTTTGTTAACATCCAATGTTTTTTTCTTTTTGGCAATCTTTTATTTATTGGATCATTTCATGTGGATTTTGTTTTTGAATTTTACTGCGTATGACTTATATACTGTTTTTAATATACATTTTTTAATTGCAAATCAAAGCGGAGTCTGGTCTCGATGGTTTAGCACAAGTTTCATTCTTGCTTGCTGTGCTCTCTGTCTGTGATGCTGGCGTATGTTGTTCATGTGTATGCACACATGCATGTATGTGTCATATTTGACTTCCAATGGCATGTGGCATGTTGTGGTGTGCATGACCAAAGGATGGGTGTTAAGGTGCACTTGGAGTGTGCAGCGTGTGGTGGCATTTCATTTCACATCTGCTGTATTTATGTCTATAGGTCCACAGTGTGTTGTGGGGTGTGGGGGTCATGCGACGGGGCCTGCTTTCAGGTTGCTGTCACAGGTGTTGTGGGGTTGGGAGGTCATGATGTGGGGCCTGCCTGCAGGTTGCCGTCACAGGTGTTGGGGGGACATGAGGCGGGGCCTGCCTGCAGGTTGCCATCACAGGTGATGGGGGCACATGTGTAGGCTGCCTGCAGGGGTGGTCACGGGTGATGGGGGGTCCCATGTTGTGTGGGTTGCCTGCATGGTGTGGTCACAGGTGATGGGGGGCACATGTTGTGTGTGCTGCCTGCAGGGGTGGACACGGGTGATGGGGGTCCCATGTTGTGTGGGCTGCCTGCAGGGGTGTTCACGGGTGATGGGGGTCCCATCTGGTGTGGGCTGCCTGCGGGGCGTGGTCACAGGTGATGGGGGGCACATGTGTAGGTTGCCTGCAGGTTGTGGTCACGGGTGATGGGGGGTCCCATTTTGTGTGGGCTGCATGCGTCGTGTGGTCACGGGTGATGGGGGTCCCATGCTGTGTGGGCTGCCTGAAGGGGTGGTTACGGGTGATCCCATGTGGTGTGGGCTGCCTGCAGGGTTTGGTCACAGGTAATCGGTGGGTCCCATGTTGTGTGGGCTGCCTGCAGTGGTGGTCACGGGTGATGGGGGGTGCCATGTGGTGTGGGCTGTCTCCGGGGTGTGGTCACGGGTGATGGGGGTGTCATGTGGTGTGGGCTGCCTGTGGGGTGTGGTCACAGGTGATGGGGGTACATGTTGTGTGGGCTGCCTGCAGGGGTGGTCACGGGTGATGGGGGCCCCATGTTGTGGGGGCTGCCTGCAGGGGTGGTCACGGTGATGGAGGGCCCCATGTTGTTTGGGCTGCCTGAAGGGGTGGTTACGGGTGATCCCATGTGGTGTGGGCTGCCTGCAGGGTTTGGTCACAGGTAATCGGTGGGTCCCATGTTGTGTGGGCTGTCTCCGGGGTGTGGTCACGGGTGATGGGGGGGTGCCATGTGGTGTGGGCTGCATGCGTCGTGTGGTCACGGGTGATGGGGGTCCCATGCTGTGTGGGCTGCCTGAAGGGGTGGTTACGGGTGATCCCATGTGGTGTGGGCTGCCTGCAGGGTTTGGTCACAGGTAATCGGTGGGTCCCATGTTGTGTGGGCTGCCTGCAGTGGTGGTCACGGGTGATGGGGGGTGCCATGTGGTGTGGGCTGTCTCTGGGGTGTGGTCACGGGTGATGGGGGTGTCATGTGGTGTGGGCTGCCTGTGGGGTGTGGTCACAGGTGATGGGGGTACATGTTGTGGGGGCTGCCTGCAGGGGTGGTCACAGGTGATGGGGGTGCCATGTGGTGTGGGCTGCCTGTGAGGGTGTGGTCACGGGTGATGGGGGGTGTCATGTGGTGTGGGCTTCCTGTGGGGTGTGGTCACGTGTGATGGGGGCCCCATGTTGTGTGGGCTGCCTGCAGGGGTGGTCACGGGTGATGGGGGGGTCCCATGTGGTGTGGGCTGCCTGATGGGTGTGGTCACAGGTGATGGGGGTCCCATGTTGTGTGGGCTGCCTGCAGGGGTGGTCACGGATGATGGGGGGGTGCCATGTTGCGTGGGCTGCCTGCAGGGGTGGTCACGGGTGATGGGGGTCCCATGTGGTGTGGGCTGCCTGAGGGGTGAAGTCACAGGTGGTGGGGGGGTCCCATGTTCTGTGGGCTGCCTGCAGGAGTGGTCACGGGTGATGGAGGGTCCCATGTTGTGTGGGCTGCCTGCAGGGGTGGTCACGTGTGATGGGGCACATGTTGTATGGGCTGCCTGCAGGGGTGGTCACGGGTGATGGGGGGTCTCATGTTGTGTGGGCTGCCTGCTGGGTGTGGTCACAGGTGATGGGGGGCCACATGTTGTGTGGGCTGCCTGCGTAGTATGGTCGTGGCTGATGGTTGCTGGGGTGTGGCTGTACCGTCAGGTGGTGTCTGCTTCCAGGGGATTTGTGCGTGTTTGGTGGGGTACGCGTGGCTCTTTCCACGCGATTTTGCTGGTGCGATCGGGGTACGCGATTACGCTGGGGTACGCGTGGGCCCCAACGCGATTTGGCTAGTGCGACCAGTGCTCCAGATAATATTTTGAGGGGGGAGTATTTTACACATGATCTTTCAAATTAGAGAGTGAATGCAATTTCAAGAGAGTAAAAATTAGTTTTCTCCTCTGCAAGAGAGTAAAACTTATCCAACACATACACCCAATCGATAGACCAAAAGCGTTGTAGATCAAAGTTGTCTGGCTTGTGCAGAGCCCTTCACTCCACATGCAAACGGCACATCCCATCTGGGCACCTAGTAACAGCACATCACTCCACTTGATAATGGCATATATCCTCCCTGAACATGCTAGCTAAGCATCTCCTCTTGACACACACTAACGAGTACGCCACGCACTCTGTGCACATGGTAAAGGCACATCTACTTTCAGCATTTTCAGAGATGTGCTGTTAGCATTTGAAGAGCAAATGTTTCATTTGCATGTTGTAAATTGCACCTTTACACTGTGCGCATGCTAACAGCACATCTCTATGCATATGCTAATGGCATACATTGTTTTCATGTATTGATAGAACATGTTCTGTTTAGCAATTCTGATATTTGTACACGTTGACAGGACATATCTCTACCCATAGTGACCTCCAATCTCTTCTCTGCACATGCTTTTGGCACATCTCTTCTCGTGTGCTAATGGTGCATCTTCTCTGCGCACATACTAATGGAACAACTCTCTGTACATTTGTGATAACTGCGCGTATGTGCACAGAGATGTGCATGCTAACGGCGTGCCTTCTACACACATGCTAATGGGACATATCCTCTCTGCACATGCTAACTGTACATCCCATCCCTGCACGTACTAACTTCACATCCTGTGCAGCGACAGGATGGGCAGTTAGCATGTGCAAACTCCACATCCTGTCTATGCAGATGCTAACAGCACATCTCGGCTCTGCATGCTAATTGCCCTTCTGTTCCATGGCACATGCAAATGACACATCTTTACTAAGTACGTACTATGGGGACATTTCTTCTCTGTGAGTGCTAACGTAGCAGCCCATGCTATAACAGCACATCTCCTCTCTGCCAGTCTTAACGGCAGGGCTCCCTTCTGCACAGGCTAAAACGTTGCATCCAAAGAAAGGGTAGAAAGCTACTGGGCCGGATGGCGGCCTGCACTTCCCAAATTCAAATTACGTGACGCAGCTTTTAATGGGTGTGGCGCAGAGGGAAGACCACAGAGGAGTTGCTTCTTTCTTACAAGAAATGCAATAATGAAGAATGACCGTTCACACAAGTTACTATCAGTGCTGGAAATTGACAAAATGTACTGGGACCAAATGTACCCGATTTTCCCCCTCCCCTTTCCTTATTCAGCCTGACTCGAACATGTCGTCGCCAGCCCCCACCACAATGCCCAACAGTGCTCCCCTGGCATTCTGCTCTGTTTTGCTGTAATAAATGAAGTATCATTCGAAATGGGATAATAACCGTTACCACAGTGCTTAAAAGCAGAAGGAATTTGGCTAAAAGCGCTATCTAAGAGCACATACTCCCTTTCGACCTGTTATTGGACTAGCCTCCGTACACATGCAGCAGCACACTCCTCTCTGCACATGCTAACTGAGCATCTGTTTTCTGCATGCGCCAGTGGCACATGGCCTCCCTGCATGTGGTATTGGCAAATATATTAATTTCAGGCTAATGGAACCGTTCATCCCTGCCTGGGGGTAATGGCCCATTCCTCGTTGTATAGCCCAAAAGCAAAGGCATGTCTTACTACAGCCAGCATAACTTTATAAATTATACATTACAGAGCAGGTTTACAACAGGCAGCAAGTAAAGGAATAATTGCAGATGTGTTGGCTCCTGCCCCTTTATTTCAGCACTTTGAGGGGTGAAGTGGGGGTGGCTGGCGGCTTACCTGCCCTACCTGACCTCTCTCCCATGCAGGGGCACAACAAAACCTACATTTCGGGGGGGCAGGAGGGGGAATTAAGTCGTGATGGGAGGGGCCACTTCAGAAAATAGGCAGGGTAAACTTGGAGGCTCTGCCCCCACTGTTCTACCCAACTCCTCCCATGGTCTGGTGTGGGGAACAACTATTGAATAGTATATTTTAAAGTGCAATATGCAGAGAGGTGATGGAAGGCTTTCTTGAAAGTAACAGCTTTAAAGTTTTACCTCGTTTTGTTAAAATACATTTTTCTGAGCACACACAGTAAAACTTTAACACCGCCAGTTTGGGGGAAAGACTTCCCTCACCTCCCTGCCTATCAAAATGAAAGTATGCACATCTGGGGGGGCACCTAGGCTAAAATGTAGGCTAGGGCCAACCCTTCAAATGTTGGGGGAGTCACTAACTTCAGAGACTGTGGAGGAATGGCAAACTTTTTGGTGTAGGGGCATCTAACTTCATTACTCATTGTAATAAGAATAGTCTAGTGCAGCTTCAATGTTACAATCAGTTAACTGCTCTCTCCTTTGAGTTTGAAACACCCACTTCTTGCAGAACCTGAAGGTCCTAGAAAGTGTGAAAATGGCAGATGGTGTGCAATGAAAGACTCAATATCCTAGCATAACAGGGGATTGCAGAGTGTGGGGTAGTACTCTGGACGGCCCAAGCCCCTTCAGTGGCTGGGAGCAACAGGGGAGAAAATGTAATGTTGGTTCTACCACAGTCCGCTATACTAGAATCTCTGGTGCACTGACTGGCTGGTGACACTATGTCTGCCTGTCAAATCCAGTGTTACAAGAATGGGGGAGGAGCAGTGCAGCAATAATGCAATTCTATGCAGCAGTATTGGAGCCACTAGCACTAGCAGAGGAGCACCAGTATACACCAATGTGTCCCTACACTTATTAAAACTGTCCTTTTGTAATGGTGTAAACATATATGCACTCCAATTTTTGCAATTGAAGTCAGAATGAGATTACATTATTTGCCCAGCATCACATGCTTACGCTAAACAGCGAAGCTGGGATTTTAACCCACTCTTTCAATATGGGCATGGCCACCTTCTTTCGCGCTTTACTTGGAACAAAATCTTTAGTTTTGGGTGTCAAGACCTACAATAATAATGTCCTATAGAGTTTACTTGCATAGTAAAGCATCATAACATGTAAATCCTAATAGCAGCATTTTGTGCCAAAATAATATCACTGTACCTTATTTTCCACATCCTGCATGGAAAACTAGAAGATGCAAAAGGCAAAACATCCTGGATTTACCCACTTCATTTTCAGCACTTTAAAATCACCCCAAAAAATAAGTTGTGCCATAAACTCACTTAGGTTTGGAGATTCGTCACAAACTTCCAGCTTGTTATGTATGGTTATTAAAGAATATTCAATTTAGGACATCAAAGCAAACTTTACTTTTTAGCATATCAAGCTATTAGACGTTATGGGTATGAACGCACTTTAAAAGGGTGCATGCTTTATTGCGTTGCTCGCTTAGCTGTCACAGATTGGTCTTTCAGTTGGAAATTCACCATCGTGTGTAAGAAAGGCTATGCTGCTGACAAAAGAAATGCTACAGTGCCATCTAGTGGTGGAAAGTATGTTTGTTTTAATGAATAAATCAAATCGTACACGGTACGCAGTAGAAAATTAAATCATGTGTATTTGCGATAATTTCATGCGTAAAAAGGCTCATTACGCACGTTATCTGCAGGGCTGCGTGCGACCATGGGGTACGGGAGGTCGCTGGGGTGTGGAAAGGGCACACGGGGCCCTTTCCATGTGATTTGGCTGGTGCAAGCTTGGTATGCGATTACACTGGGGTGAGGACGGGGTACGTGCGGCCCTTTCCACGTGATTTGGCTGGTGCGACCGGGGTATGCGATTTTGCTGGAGTGCAGAAGGGGTACGCGTGGGCCTTTCCATATGATTTGGCTGGTGCAAGCGGGGTACATGATTTCGCTGGGGTGCAGAAGGGGTACGCGCAGGCCTTTCCATGCGATTTGGCTGGTGTGAGCGGGGTACTCGATTATGCTGGGGTGTGGATGGGGTACAGTCAGGCCTTTTCATGCGAGTTTGATGGTGCGACCGGGGTACGAGATTTCGCTGGGGTGTGTATGCGATACGTACAGGCCTTTCCACGCAATTTGGCTGGTGCGACTGGGGTACGCGCTGATTTTTCATGTGATTATGATGGCGGGGCTGTGTGCTGGACCACGGATGCCGCAGGGACTTGCACCGTATTAGGCATTTCACGCCCTTTTTCCTGCGCACAGGGGCATGTTGGGGGCGTTACTTGCGCTGCTTGATCTTCATTGCACCACGGCTACTGATGCCTCAGTTAATCCATGAATACCCGTGCCGCGCAATTGCTGGTTTGCTCCATGGCAAGCGCATGCGTGGCACACGCTCCTTCTCAGCACGCGGCACTTGTGCTACTTCTGTGCTGTAGTCTATGAAGTGGGCCCTCTGTGTCTGTGCATTGCAGCCACAGGCTAAATAACAGGACCATCCTCGCCAAGTACCCCAACCAACATGCCATATCATACAAAGGTAGTCACAACAGTTGCATTGGTACTGCTGGTGCTCCAAGGGCGTGAGTGTGGGACTGCGCAACCATAGTAGTAAAAGGGTCCTAAAAATCCACCATAGACAACTTTACTAACGGCAGCACTCTTAAGAACTGCCCCAACACCTTGGTTATTCTGTAACTTAATTTTTTGAGTTCATTAGGGACTTGGGAGATGTCCTAGAGACTTTGCTTGTGATGTTTTTTCCAGTATTCACTAGGCTGAATAGACTTCATAGTTTTGACTGTTCTGTTATTGGTTATTTTTTCTTTTCTTTTTTTTTTCTTTTTTTTTTGCCACTGATTGTGACATGATGGTCTCAAGACCGATTGGTAAGTTTAATGAGGATTTATGTGTCTTGTCTTGGAATATAAATGGAATTAACAATTCCCTAAAGAAAAAGAAAGTGTTTACAATTCTAAATGATATGAAAACTGACATTTGCTTTATACAAGAAACACATATTTTGTCTGATGAGAAAGATTGGGTTGGGTTGGCTTTTGGCTCTTCTTTCACGTCGAGATCCAGGGGTGTGACCATTTTAATTCACAAAAAGCTGCCTATTAAAATTTTGAGAGAATGTGCTGACAAAGAGGGGAGAATGATTGCTTTATTGGTTGAGATTCAGGGGGAACAGATGACTCTCTGCAATATATATACACACCCACAGTGGATAATGGCTTGTTTTTTAGAATGGTGGCCCAGACTCTTTTGGATTTGAACTCTCCTAATATCCTTCTTGGAGGAGATGTTAATACTATTATTGACCCTCTAATTTATAACAGTCATGTCAGAAAGGTGAACCAGAGTGATTCCCATCACCAAGCACTTTTGTCACTGTTAATTGAACACAATTTAAAAGATAATTGACGCCTTCTGCATCCTGATAGACGTGAATATAGTTTTTTCTCGGGTGCTCATAATATGTATTCAAGATTGGACATGCTTTTGACTGGAGGGACGGTGATGGTAAGATTTGTTTCCTGTGATATTGGGAACATTTTCATGAGTGACCACGCTCTTGTGACAATGCATCTGAAATTTAAATTTCACTTTTACAGATCTTTTTCATGAAAACTGAATACTTCCATTTTGATGGATGATGACATTTTGGACAGAATTGTTTCTGAAGCTAATTTTTTTGTTGAGGAGAACCATTCAGGTGAGGTCAGTGTACGGAACACATGGGAGGCTTTCAAATGTTGTATGCCTGGGATTTGTTTGGGATTGTCGAGTGGTAAAAGGAAAAAAGAGGAGAGAACCAGACTGGAACTTGATCTGAAAATTAGTGAAGTATCTAGGGACTTGATGATTGATCCGTCTAATTCTGCTAAATTGGTACTCTTAAAGAAACTTAAAAGAGAAATGGATGATATTTTGTCGTTGACGGCGGAACGTAGTTTATTCTACTCTCAGTGTACTTATTATGAAAAGGGTGAGAAATGCGATAGGTGGCTCGCATACAGACTGAAAAAGAAAATGTCGAAATTTGCGATTGCTTCTATCATAGATTCAGAAGGTAAGATTACGTTTGACCCACATAAAATAAATCTGGTTTTTCGTGACTTCTACATGAATTTATATCGCAAGGAGACATTACAGGAAATGGGAAGGATTTCTTTGGAAATCTTGAGCTTCCTAAGATTTTGGATGCTGAGTGTAGGCTTCTTGAAACTGAACTGACGATAGATGAGGTGAAAACTGCAATTTCTAAACTGAATATTGGTAAATCCCCTGGTCCTGATGGGCTTCTTTGTGAATTTTATAAAATTCTTCCAGATTCGGCCCTCGAACTTTTGAAAGATATGTTCGTCACTAGTAAATTGGATAAGGCGCTAGCTGAGAGTACTTGTCATGCCTCTATCTCTGTTTTTTTAAAGAAGGGAAAAGATGGCAATCACCCAGCAAGCTACCACCCTATCAGTCTCATCAATACTGATAACAAGATTGTGGCTACGGTTTTGGCTTTGAGATTAGAAACATTTCTTCCTAAATTGATTGATGTAGAACAATCCGGTTTTATGAAAAATAGACACGCATCCAGTAATATTCAGCACTTATTACATACTATGGAAAAAGCTAATGAGGTTGATTGTGATGCCGCTGTCTTCTTCCTTGACGCTGAAAAAGTGTTTCACAGAGTAAATTGGGAATATTTATATTCGGTTTTGAGGGAAATGAATCTTGGGGATGAGTTCATTTCATGGATTGAGCTTTTGTATGCCAACCCAACGGCAGATGTTAATACGAATGGAGTCATGTCGGAACCCTTTGCTCTGGAATGGGGCACTCATCAGGGGTGCCCGTTTTCACTGCTTTTGTTTATATTGGAGATTGAACCATTAGCCATTTGTCTTAAAAATGACCTTGGTTTGAGTGGAGTAAGCTGCTGGGGAGTTACACAGAAAACATGGTTTTATGCTGACAATCTTCTGTTGGTTCTTTGAAATTTGGAATCTTTCTCCTGTCTGATGCAGATTTTGTTGGGTTTTTACATGCCATCTGGTTATAAGGTGAATTGGTTAAAGTCAAAGGTTTTGCCTCTTTCTTACAGATGTGATTAGACTTTGGTCACGGGAATGGGATTTAAATGGTGCGATGCACGATTGCAATATTTGGGCATCTGGCTTGCACACTCTGTATCTAATATTGTTGATGAGAATATGTGTGCGATTAGTAAGGAATGCAGAATGTATCTTGATAGATGGTCCCTTCTTAATCTGTCACTGTGGGGTAAGGTTAACGCCCTTAAAATGAATTTAGCTCCCAAAGTTAATTTTGTAACAAGTATGCTACCTCTGCAAATCAGTAATCATTACTGGAAATATCTGGACCGTCTCATGCAGGAATTTTTGTGGGATAAGAAACCGCTGAGACTTAGCATTTGCAAATTGCAACTTCTGGTTAATCAAGGCGGACTAGGGGTTCCAAATTTAAAAGCTTATCATCTAGCCTTTTCATCACATTCATTCGTTCCCTTTTTTAGTACAGTCCCGGATCGTTGGGCTATAGCAGAATCTAATGCCTTTAGTCCGCTTGGGCCAGAGGCTTTGTTATCTACATATACAAAAGATCATGATTGTAGATCATTGGTAACGACATCTTTACGCACTGCTTGGAGTGAGTTATTGGCGTTTTTGGGTAAGGATGCTTTCAGATGTCTGCAAGCTTCAATCTGGCTAACTCCTAAGATCCGAGACAACACCAAAACCATTTTTTGGCCTGATTGGTATTTTGCTGGCATTAAAGAGATTGGTGATCTTGGTAAGGATGGTCGTTGGATGACTGCAAATGAGTTGAGAGAGAGGTGGGATGTTTGGAACTTGACGGATTCTGCTTATAGACGTCTGAGGAGGTTAATAGGCGATGTTGATTGGTCAAATGCCATGGACTTGAATATTTTTCTTGCTACATCTGCAAATAAAGAGGGTGGCTTGGCGAGTAGAATATATAAATTGATTGTATCAAACTATCGTAGTAATGACAAACTTCGGGATGTTTGGGTGTGAGGATTGGTTCAGAAATTACACCTGATTGCTGGCAAAATATTTGTAGAAATGTTTCCTTGTGTTCTTTGAACTTAGGTGAAAGGTCACGACAACTTAAAATACTTAATCATGTTTATTGGTGTCCAGAACAATTTTTAAAAAAATGAGAGGGATGGCAAATAGTCATGAATGTTGGGGATGTATACAAGAAGTTGGTTCTTTAGAACACATGTTGTGGAGTTGTATACAGGTCCCTAACGTTTGGACTGAGGTATGTGATGTATGTGTTTGGATTGCCGATGGGGATCCCACTTTAGATTTCAAGACAATGATACTAGGAGATGACTCCGAGATTTCTGATCTCAGCTCTGCCCATAGAAAATGGCTTTTTAGGGGTGCCATTGTGGCCAAATGCTTCATACTTCGGGCCTGGAAAAGCAGGATTTCTCCTTCGCTTGATGAATGGATAGAGGAAATGCACAAACTTTCAAAAATTTAAAAAATGATTTATAAATTGAAATGCAAATTGACTTTAGATGATAAAATTTGGGGAAAATGTAATGATCTCTTTTAAAGATTGGTGTTTTTTTTTCTTCTGCCTTTGATGTTTTATATATATATATATATATACTGTTTATTAATGTAATATATGGTTTACTATGTACTGTTTGTTTTTATCTGGCATTTTGTATATAATTATAAATAAATAAATAAAAAATAAAAAATGAGGAACACACATGTTTGCTCAACAGGACATTATTTAGCTAACACACTTTTTCTGAAGCATAGTGCACTTGCAATCATAATTCAAAATGAAGTCTCAGTTTGAGGAAGGGGGGCTCATATGGTTCATGTCTCGAGACAACTTCCATGTTTTTGATAATGTCAAAAATCCATTTCTCCTACAAATTATCACTATATGAAGCACTAATAGTCCATTACACCAAAGTGAACTAGAACGATCAGACAAACATAAAATTAGATGTTTTACGCATTACATTTGCAACATATGAAATATATCTATATCTAAATAAATATGAAATGTGTGATCTTTCCTCATAGTTCAGTTTGGCTCAAGTTAAAATAAGCTATTGTCATACCTATGTATTTTAATTTGAGACGTGTGTAATGCATAGGTAAGCATAGCTGTATAGCATCAAAACACACTGATAGTTTTGCAATAAGCGAGCGTTTCTAAAAGTTTATTTACTGTTCCATTTATGAACTATGGCTTCCAAGATGGCAGGTTGCTCCTGTAACACAGCTGGCATGACATTCTTTACTACATGCTGAGAGGAATGAGGAGCTTACCTTGATATTATATATATGCTAGAGATGGAGGAGATATAACTCCCCTAGACAAATAAACTATTTTCATTCTCTTGGTCACGGAAGCCTTGTCCAGGTTTGCTGGGTTGAAAATTGTGATATTTTTTCAGTTCACTATTAGCGTGAATATAAAAAGAGCAACACTAGAAAAAGTGGTGTGTTTTACTAGTTTGTGGATGTATCTTAGATAAACCGTGTTTCTTTATTGTTCAAAATGGACAAACTGAGCTTGTAATATATCCAAGATTGCGCTCAGACCAAGCTTTTCGCCTGTCCATCCTTGAGGGATGATGCGTTGATTTCATTTGATACTGGGTATGTCAAATGAATTAATGAGGTGAAAGTTCATAGATCAGAGCCCTTATGTAGCTCTAATGCATAGTGTGGTTTCGAGAGAAAGCGAGCACCTTGATTGTCATGAGGTTGTCGCTTCGTTGTTATAATCACAAGGGCCACGGTTCGAATCTGATTTAGACAAACACAAACATTTCCTTAGAGCCAAAACTAATTCTGTAAGTTCAGAGTTCGAAAATACCATCCATAATAATGCGAAACTCACTCAATACCAAGATCCAATAAAAAAGTAACATTAGCAGGAAAAATAGTCACAGGAGGAGAGAATATTACTATAAAATCAAGGATTCATACATACATTATTATAATTTTGTCATGTTTTATTTATACATTTTTGGACTTTCATTCACTCTTTACTTATTGCTGATTTGTGAAATGTTTCCTTCAACATTTATCCTCTGGACAGTTTTCCTCAATTTTTACTTGTCTTAAACATATGTTCTCGATTATAGAGAGATGTCCTTAAGTATATCTCCTCGATTATGAACTCTTCTCCTCAAATATCTCTCCTCTGCACATGTTTCACTGCTTTTGAAGCTCCTCGGAATGAATAGTACACACCTTCTGATTGTTCTTGAATAAAGATTGTAGTGTAACACTAGAATAATCCTGATTTACAAAAACAAAATGCAAGACTGCAAGGGATGTGTGAAAGGGCTCACCAGACGGATTTATCAAGCAAAGAGACAGACTTAGAATGCCCTCCTACCCCCCAGACTCCATGCATTCCTGCCAGGTAATCAGACTGGGGAAGGATTAACACACACATGGAACAGTGTGATGCTAATGAAGTGGAGAGCATAGACAAAAACTCAGACAGCACCAAAACATTGCTAGTGTAATCAAATAAAACAGAAACCAGAATATTTGATGAATGCTCATTACTCAGAATATTCTGAAAAGGAATTTGCACATGCTAAGTATCCCTTCAAGTCCAATGCCTGCCACACTTATATCAAAGAAAAAGCTGTCTTGTAATAAGGATGCTTATTAGCCATATTCACCCAAAATTATGAAGGCACTCAGAAATCTAATGCCGCTCAATGTCTGAAGCTCCCATATTAAGATCTCTGAGCATTTTCACGCTTTTGGAAGGTCACTGAAGGTAGTTGGAATTCATGATGAGTAGAGCTTTGAACATGTTTCCATTTTTGCAACATTGAAAAGTAAGATTTTCCAAGTTAGCATGCCTGGCAGAGGCAAATCTGCACGTGATTTTCTGGTTGCAATCATGTTTTCAGTGCCTGGAAACGTGTGCATTCACATAATTTTGCAACAAATGAACATCCACGAGACTTTTTTGAAAGCTCGTAGACATGTCTCTTCTCAGATGTAGATTCTGATTGTGACTCAACAGAAATCTTTCATGGTTTTGCTGTGGGCTTCAGGAATCCATAAAGGGACATCTCACACGTGATTGGAGTCTCTGTAAGGAACTAGCATGGGCCTTCCAGCAAGCCAGCTACATATATGAGATCTTACATGAGAATGACTTACAAAGGAAATGAAAATAGTTGGGAAATGAATCCATATTCAGTGACAGTTTTCCACAGTCAACAGATCAAAATAAAACCATACCATTTATAAAACAATATAATGCCAACTTACATCAATTAGAGAGTGGCTCAACAACATCTTCGTGCCAGTGATGGAAACATGACATTTCAAACGACAAAGTCATTTGATCAGACCACCTTTGTGCCCCCAAGATATTGGTGACTGAGGCTAAAAATAAGCTTCAGATATCCACCTAGACCTCAGGGTAACTTTGGAAATTCGAATCAAGTATCTTATAAAAATAGCTCCCTCAATGTATCTCAAACTGAATTAAGAATCTTGTCCCATAGAAATGCATCATTTTCGTGACAAGAGAATTATCTTAACAAGCAGGAATGGAATTCAGATTACACACTTAGCCGGGCACTATACCGTGATTTAAATGGTAGACAGAACAGATTTGCTTATGTCTCACGTGGTCAAAATATAGAATCATCATGTGAGAATGTGAATTCAAGCTGGCAAAGACCCAAGTATAATTAGAAAAGCTTTGAATAACGAATCCAGTATATCACACAAACATTTCAAGTCTTTGCTATGTCATAGATGTCCTTAAGAACACCCAAACTACAGTGATAGGTTCAGTGGTTTTTATTTAAAGTCCTGCATCAATACCATGTCAATTTAACCTCTGCCCTGTAGGAGTACAAGTAGTAGTAGAAGCTAAATTGCCTAGTCAGCCTCAAGTGCTACAAAACAAGAGTTAATCCAATTATAAAGGAAAACAGAGAAAGGGCAACACAAACCACAATGCCCTTTGAAAATGACATGGTCTTGTAACAAAGGGGGTTACAGTGGCTATGCCAGTCTCTAGGGCACACAAATGGGCCAAGGGGCAGTTATCAGGACATAATACCTTTCCTGTGTCTTGAAAGTTCGATTTGAGCGAACCGGGTATCTTAGCACTATGCTGACAGTTATATTTTGGCTCGAATGCGACAGGTGTGCTAGTCCAGATGACAAACAGATGTCGAGTCAGGGGTCGAACTAAAGATTGCTGTGTTTCAAAGCAAGGCCAAGCGATTCAGATCATAGAGATCACCAGGTTTGGTTTGACGGTCGAGATTCAACTTCGAATGGGCTGATGTCATGCATCAATGTTCCCTCTAATTATTTTTCACTAAGTGTGGAAATGGGTGCCTTGCATACGCACATTTTGTTCCATGTGTGCAACTGACTTACGCGGCAAGCCACATTGTGAGCTACCATCTGTGAAGAGATTTTGGAAAGGGAATTTCCCCTTCCCAAGCACTGCACTTCTTTACAGATCATTGTAAAAGGTACACCTTGCAGCACTTTTTCACAAAGATATAGGCTAAAAAACCGAAATATTTTATATGTGATTATAGAGAGAGCTCCAATGAGACAATTAGTGTTCATTCTAAAGAGGTTTTATTTAAAAAAAGAGTCAAAATTCCTTACTAGCCCTATCGCTATGAGGCAAGTTTCCTGCCTAAACAAAAAAGCTGGTTGGACAAACTTTGTTTGTTAAATGCAGGTCTGCCGACGTGCTTGTGCCATAAAAAAAGTCCAAAAAGGAACTAGACTCCAAGTGTTATTCAGACAAAACATCCATATCTGGAGTGGAGTAGTGTGTGCTTTAAAGTCCAAAATAAAATTATATAGCCTGAATCCTATCCAACTGGTCTTAAGTGAAAAAGTATTTTTCAATTATGTGAATAGAAAAAAGGCCTATTTAGAAAGACCACTCTGTGACTGCACAGAGCGGTCTTCCTAAATCCAGGTAGCATGCCCCTGCCGCACACAAGTGTGCACAGGGGCTGACAGGCAGGAAGAGCAGTCGCAGGACACTGAGCAGGGACGTCATTTGGGGTTCGCCAGAGGTCGCAGCTGCGACCTCTGAGGTCTCCCTTGCGACCTTTGTGGTCACCCTTGCGACCTCTAGAAAAAAAAAAGAAGAAAAAAGTTTTTTTTTTTGTAATGTAAGCTCATGGGCTGTGGCCAGCACCATGTGACTCTTTAGTTCTAGAGTGACTGGCTTTCTTGTTAAAGCCCCTTAAAAAAAGAAAAGGAGTGACACAAGTCTAACACTTTTAGCACTGACCCTAAATAAGAAAGATTAGGAATACCAAATAATGTGTCTTTCTGGAATTCTATGCAATAATTGCTAGACTCGTTAAAGGTTTATTTCAGGCACACTTCAGGGGGTGAGTCACTGATTTAGTCTGTTCTTAAATGCCTCAACTCAGCCTTTCATCCGTCTGAGGTCGATAAATGAGTATCAACACAGGTTGGGTGATATTGGGTGTATATTTTTTCTATATAAAGCGCTTAAGCGTAAGTGCTATATAATAACACATCATTATCATTTGATCATGGACGTCTGCTTGCATTCACAGTAATTTGGTAATATGGGCCTATATACACTGATCTTAACAATACATATGGCGATCCATTCTTGTATGAAATGTACATCACATTATAGCGATATCGTAACCATATTTTTTGTAGTGTACAATGCTATGTGATAGCACTTCCTGTTTTGTCAACGGGTGAAAGGTTGCGTTCCATCGCATCCCGCGATATCACTTCGGGGTGGGTCAAATGACATCCCTTCCTGTGATGTCAACAGGGGTCAAGGGTCGTGTGATGTCACTTCCGCTACCCCTGGCATTTTGGTGAAATGATGTCCCTGACACTGAGGTGAGTGCTAATGTATGTGTGCATGTATGTTTGTGTGAGTCTGTGTGCATCAGCATGACTGTTTGTTGGGGTTTGTATTGTGAAGTGAGCAGGCGGAGAAGCAATCCCTCCGTGTTAAGGTGTGGGATTGGCAGAAGAGGGTTTGGAGGGTGAAACTGTGCGCTAAACAAATGTGAATAAATAAATAAATAATAATAAATAAATAAATAAATAATAATAAATAAATAAAACCCCACTAAAAGTGAAATATGTTGAATATTGTGGGTCTCAGCAAATCGGCTTAATAAAATCGGTCTTTGGTGTGCAGCCTAAAATATTCTATATTTTCACATAGAACCATCCAACTAACGGGCCCTATTACTTTAGAGAAAAAAAAAGAGAACTGAAAGGGAAATGGGAGCTTTGCAAAATAGCCTAAACGGGGTGTCTGGCTGGAGCAATTTACATTGGCTGTACTCAGGGTTTTAAAAGATATTTTTTTAGTACCACAGAATATTCTTCCCTGTCTTTGAAGTCAGTGCTTCAATTTCTCCTATTAACAAAGAAACTGTCTCTTGTTGTAAACATTTCCATTCCTTCAGGATTTCTGGAAGCCAAACAACAAAGCATTTCCTCCTTCGAGGTGCTGGGTCCTGCCCAAAGGTCTGCGATCCTCAAATGCTACTTTCTTGTATCCAAGTTGGTTCAGATAAGGCGGCTGTTCACCCCATCTTATCAAAGTTCTATACCTTCTGTTGCTTACTCAGCCTTAATTCAAAGGGTCCATCTTTCTTTCTCAAACCCCCTTTCTTAGGGTATTTGCACATTTGGGTTTGTCAGACTCCTGTAACCTGGACAGCTTTCCCAGCTATTATTCACAATGTTCAGATCTCTTTCAATCTTGCTCTCACAGGGCATTTGTACACTCAGGTTTCTCAGGCTCCTGTAACCTTGATTAATTAAACAATGATATCCACTATGCTAAAACGAATACTAGGAAATAATTAAATTGGTTTCAATTGGTGTGTATCCAAGACAGATATCACTGTTAGTTACAGCCTCTAAAGATACTGAAAACAATCCAAGTAGTTGATTGGTTCACAATTTAATGAATGCATATGAATGGAAAAAACCAAAAGCAAAATCAAAAAAGGAAAAACATGAAAGGAATTAATTTAAAAAGTAGAAATTCATTTTCATAATGATAAAATGCTCAATGATAAAGAAGAGAAAGAGTCAAAACATCAATGAACAAAAAGACGAAGTTTTGTATGGACATAAATTAATCTGAAATAAGATGAAAAATAAATCAAGGTTTGAAACAGAAAATATGTATTAGGAAAAAGTGGCCTATGTTACTAATATTCAAAGTACCACAATGACCAATTATTTGGTTGGACAAACTTTGTTTGTTAAATGCAGGTCTGCCGACGTGCTTGTGCCATAAAAAAAGTCCAAAAAGGAACTAGACTCCAAGTGTTATTCAGACAAAACATCCATATCTGGAGTGGAGTAGTGTCAGCGAGAAGTCCAAATGAACTTTTAGATGTTTTTTGAAACCAAGTTAATTCTTTCCTAGTATTCGTTTTATCATAGTGGGTATCATTGTTTAATTTTTCTCCTTAATTGTCCCGATCCACTTTTTGCTTTAGGGACTCTCCCTAATTTACTTTTTGTATCCTGTAACCTTGATAGCTTTTCCAGCTGTTACACACAATGTTTGTACCTTGGAACAGTATATTCTCTGTTGGGTTTCTCAGGCTCCCGTAACCTCATCAGCTTTCGAAGCCTTCACTTGAAGTCTCTGTCAGGTTTCTCAGGCTCGCGTAACCTTGTCGGCTTTCGTAGCCTTCACTTACTGTCTCTGTCAGGTTTCCCAGATTCCCATAACCTCATCAGCTCTAATAGCCTTCACTTAACGTCTCTGTTGGGTTTCTCAGACTCCTGTAACCTCATCGGCACTCCATGGCTTGGTAGCTATGGTCTGAGCTGTGAGGTGGTCAGGGACCCAGGCTCCCTCAGGTGGTGTGGTCTGAATGCCAGATACAGGCCTACTGGCCCACCAGGACTTCTTCGTTGTCGTACCAGCAGATGAGATGTTTGTGTCTTTGTCTCTGACGCTCCTCCAGTCTCAGCATCCCGGTCGGGTACAATGCCAACCCTCAGGCTTTCAGCTAACAATTTGCTTGCCCTCCTGGCTGCCACAGGCTCTGCGGCCCAGCATGGCCCCACCCCTTCAGAACATCAACAATACGGAGGCTGAACGATGCAGAGGCTCACGTCTGCGCAGTTGTCCCACTGCCTTCGTAGGAGTCTCCCTTTCCTTAACAATCCATCCTCTTCTTATACATGTCACAGGAATACACAGAAGGCTGTCCTTCTTCACTGGCTATGGTGTTCATGCTGTGTTCATCATTGCCTGAGGGTAACAGGATGAAAGTAGGATAGATGGGTGTTGTAGTCAAAGAGTTTGAGGAGATGTCACTATTCAGTAAATCCAAAGTGAGATCACAAATAAGAGGGTTCTATTGATGCTCCTTGACTGTGGCGTTCAGGTGATCTCCAGTATTATCCGAAGTCAAAAAGATAGGAGAAATGTGGCTATTTAGTTAATCCAAAAAGAAAGTATTCAAAACAGAAGTAACAAGAGTCTTTTTTATTCCAATGTAGGCAGATAGTGTGTTCCAGGCAGGAAGCTCTTTATCGGAATGGGAGTCCTTGTCCCCAAGCAGATATTCACTGCCAGTGAGTTCCCACTTGCCCAGACACCTAGAGAGAGTCTTGCTAAGCGGGCTCACTTCCCTAGCCTCAAAAGGGATTACTCTCCCATTGGGTAGAATGGATAAATCCCCTGGCTTTGTCACTTTATGCACAAAAGGAGCGTTGTAAACAATAAGTTGACTTGTGGCAATACATTTGACACTGCCAGAGAAAATGCAGAAAGTGTTTTATGCCATTGGAATGAATGCTCATTGGTATTACAGAACAAAAATACCCCTTATCATAACAGATGTGGCTAGCGAAAGATTCAGAAATGATACATGCCAGAAAACATGCCAATAAGATTTAATGTGCCACTTTAATGAAGAAATGCAAGGGCCTGGTGAACATGCCTCCTATAATTTGTGTGTAAGGATGATAATTGCATCAGAATAAATGCACCATAGAATATGAGGATTAGAATTCCTGTGCCTCTTCTTACCATCCACATTACACTGTCCTGTGAAAAGAGCTGTGCCAACACTTACTCGAAACCAGTCATACAGTTAAGAGGCTTTCACACCACCAAATTATGCTCTCTAAAAACAGGAAAATATGTCCCACAAAAACAGTAAACAATGAACATATAGAAGCCTACCCCCTGGTTCTACCCTCATAATTCCACTGATATTTTCGAATCAATGACCAGCAGAGCAGTGGGATAGGCAATAACTCTAATAATATGCATAAAGTCTTCCTATCCCTATTGACAAGGCTAATTACATTTTTACTCGCTGAAAAATCATTTGATTCCATATAGGGAGTGAAATCATATCAGAGCCCTGCCTGTAACCCTGAGATAAGAACTAAAATGACATGGAATGTAATCTAGCCTATAGTTGTGCCAATCAATCCTCACCGCAGCGTAGGTAAATTCCAACAAGATACTCACCTGGGTTTCTTATGGACCCTGTTTAAGAAAATCACATGGATTTTTCTTTTAAGTTACTAGCAGCAGTGCTCAGGGGTACAAATAATAGAGTGACGTCTTGTGTAACTAGGAGACACTCTTCTGCAATTTACTGTTATGAGTTAAAACAAGATGATTGTGGATGCTATAATCACTACACACAGAACACATGATTAAAGTGAAAAGCCCTCAGCATTTGAGCATAGAAAGAAACAGAAGGAGCAGTTTCTAGAGTGTCCTATCCTCTAGCAAGCAAACAATATATTTCCTTCACTTTACACTACTGCCGAAATATCTAACTTGGTTTTTGACAATTGCTGATTTGTTTTCCCCCCCCCAAAGTGTGTTCTCCTGTGCCCTTAGCCATGTCCCTCGCTTCCACCTGTGCTTGCTGCAAATACTTTTTTGCCAGGGCTATGCAAAAAGTGAGGAGTGGGGGCTTGTAACAGTAAAACACTGACTGTGATGTTTGCATACCCACAGTACTTTGCAAGCAACACATATCACCATCATATGATGGGCAGTTTAAGACACATTATTTTGCAGCGCATATAAAATTGCTTGTTACATCACCGACCCTATTGGGTAGGAATATACAAATGCTTAGTGAAACTGTTTTTCTATAGATATCCTCGTCCCTGCCATGAGGATTTGCATGACGCCTGCCTCCAAATGCAACTCTTGGTATGAGTCTGACTTGGCAGCTTTGAACCGTATGTGCAAAGCTGCTGAGCAGAAGTGTCAGGCCTCAAGTTTATCCTCTGACAAACTGGCCTGTCGCCTGCTCCAAAGGAAATATCATCTTGCCATACGCTCTAAGAAGAGGGCTCATGTCCAGGCATGCATCTCTGGGGCAACTAATAACATGGCTGAACCTTTCAAAATCTGCAAGGAACTTTGCCAATCCTGCTGCAGTCTCCTCCTCTACCTAGGCACTTTGCTCAGCACTTGCCTCCCACTTCTCCACCAAAACTCAGGACATCCTGTCCTCACTGCCATCTACTCCTCCCACCCCACCCTCTTCTCTTGCCTCCCCCATTATCTCCTCCTTCTCTCCATTACACCGGATGGGTTTTCTAAAGTAGTCTGCTATATGAAACTCTCCTCCAATTAGGGACTCCCTTGCTCTTCCATAACTATCAAGGACAACATATCCTCCCTTGCCCCTTCCTTGGCAGACCTCTGTAACCACTCCTTTGGAACTGGCTCTTTCCCACAACCCCTCAAGCACTCTCTTGTTCATCCTCTCCTAAAAATGCCATCTGGAGACCCCTCATGCCAGGCTAACTATCACCCTATCTACATCACCCACTTCTTGGGCAAACTCATGGAGAAGCTGGTCATTCACCAACTGACCCACCAAACTGAATTGGCTGACTGTCTCCATGATCACCAGTTTGGTTTCAGAGCATCCCAAAGCACGGAAACTGCTCTCCTGAACACCCGTGAAGACTTGCTCTCAAACCTGGATTCTCCCTTTGTTCTGATCCTTCTCAATCTTTCCTCTGTCTTTGACATGGCATCCTCATAAATCATCTCTATGATACCCTAGGCATCACGGACCAGGCACTGGCATGGCTGGCCACCTTCCTTTCAAACCGACCCTCACAAGTGCAATTGGGCGCCTTCCTATCCTCCACTTCACGCTCTACCTGTGGCATCCTTCAGGGCTCTATCCTATCGCCATGGCTCTTCAACATCTGCCTTGCACCTCTGGCCCACTTGATTTCTACTTTCTCACCTCACTTCCAGTGCTATGCTGATGACACTCAACTTTACTTTAAGATTCTATCTCTCTCATACCAAATTTCCTGATGGCTATTCAGGCGTGGCATGCTGCTAATGATCTCTACCTTAATGCCAGCAAGACAGAGATCCCTCTCATTGGGATACCTGCTCCCTGTTTACCCCCACTCTCTGGCCACCCTCCTTGGGTCACCTCCCCTTGCCCTCCTGTGAGGCTAAGAACCTTGGGGTCATCTTCAACTCCTCTCTCTCCTTCTCTCCGCATATCACAGACTTTGCAAAGAAGTCCAACTTTCTGCTCGACCTTCTCAGGGGTAGTCTTCCTTTCCTCATTCTCCCCCAGAAGTTCAATGTCTCCAGAGCTCTGGTTCTCTCTAGGCTGGGCTATTGCAACAACCTATTCCTCAATCTGCCTCTATCGTCCTTACGCCCTCTTCAACTAATCCAGAATAGGGCTGCAAGACTTATTCTTCGCCTCACGCCCAGGGACCGCATCTCTCCAGCCCTAAAATCTCTCCACTGGCTCCCGGTGACTGCAAGGATCAAATTCAAGACCCTCTGCATCATCCACAAGGCTGTCTGGAACCTCTCCACATCCAGTTTTCTCTTCCTAAATATCTCCCCGCTAGAGTTCTTTAGTGCTCTAGCACCAACTCTCTGCATGTCAGACGCTTCTCCAAGCAGAGAGTGGGAAGTAGATCCCTTTCTTCAGCAGGAGGCTCCCTCTAGAATGGCCTCTCGGTCCCCCTCAGCCAGATCTTCTAAAGTTCTGGAAACTCCTCAAGAATGTCCTTTTCTACTCTTCCTTCCTTCTCCCCCTCCCGTGCTAATCTTCCCCTGCTGCTGTGACTGGTGCCTGGTCCCTTATGAGTCTTTAGTGGCCAGGCCCCCTTGACCAGCCCCCCCAACCAGAATTCCTACCAGCACTTGCCTTCAGGCCCACTATCCGGATCAGCCTGATTCTGATCCACCGTGTCCATCACACTTTTCCCTTCTCCTCTTCCCCTGCCCTTGCTTGCCGTGGCTCCCCCTAGCATTTGCTCAGTCCACTCTGGCCCCTCCACTACTGCACTTCTCCACCTCACTCCAAACCCACTCCACCCTCCCTAGCCCTGCGCCCTATTGCCACCCTCCCTTGCACTTTTTGTCTCCACCCTTGCACGGTAAGAATGTCACAATGCCTAGTATGACTGTTACTGTTTGGTTTTTATCCTATGTACCCACCCTCCTTTTTGCTTTGTGGCGCCTGGAAACACCTGTGTATAGGCGCCATACAAATGATCAATAAAATAAAATAAAAAATAAATACTGGAGTGTTGCCATATCATGTGTTAAGGTCTATGCCTGATGGGAATTCTGAAAACTAGGAAAGGATGAACATTGTGTTAAAACCATTCCAGTTGTCTCAATATTCGTTGCTGTAATACTAGGTAGGCAGGCATAGCCCATACACTTAATCCCTGGCAGTAAACGATATTGCAATGTTGCTTTTCACTTATAGTGTAATGTTAGCAATGGTAAAGTAGTAGGGGCTGAGAATGACATTTGCCTGCCCAAATTCCTCAGAGGGTAAATTCATATTTGGGTTTGATAATGCTTTAAGTTGCAAGGGTACTGCTTCAAAGGCTTGTGTAACATCTGTACAAAGTATAGGAGGCACATACAAGTAGCCTGCTTCCTTATAGCTAGTATACAATATTTGAGCTGACAGTTGAGTTACATAGTTTGGATGATGCTTTTGCTGAGGCACCAGGAGTAACAGAAATTCTGGTGCTTGAAATGTATTTATATTGCAATGTAGGTACATGTTTTGTGTAACCTTTCACAGAGCAACAGTCGTCAGATTCAAGGTTGTCCAGTAATATCTAAATATTGCCTCGGGCAGAAGTTAGAGTCATAAGGTATACATGTGGTGGAGTCCAGTGTAGGAGTCATGGGAAAGGAGGGACCATTATTTCGGTTATCTGTGCAGGCATTTCTTAGTTAGATTTTCTGTTCAAGGAGTCTCTGATTTTCATATTTGTTTTTAACCTCTTGAGGGTGTATTCTGTTTTTAGGGTTTTTAGATGTTTAAAGTCATGCTTGCATAGTAGGCTAAAGTAAATAGGCTAGACCAGAGAGAAAGCAAATGTTATGTAATGTATGTGGTTTTTTACTTATTACATTTTGAGAAGGTGTGAATTGTCTGTGTACGCTGCTAAAACTGTTCTGAGCGGCAATCAGAAGGAAGTTGGTCAAGTGCACATGCGCACTGCTTAGAGGTAACATTGGTCAGGGTGCAGAGAGTGAGTCAGTTTGATGTGATGCTCAAAGGTCGCGATTCGGAAAGAACTCCACAGTCGGTTCAATCGTTGACTCAATTGGCAATGCAGAGGCTGGAGGTTCAAACAGAGGTCTGAGAGTTGCAGGTGCAGCAATGCTTCTTTGTTCAAGCCAAGGTAACAACGCCCTTCAGCTGGTGTGGTACAGTGGCAAACTTGTTCAAAGTGCAATCCTGCAGTTCCAGGGTCGGCGAGTGCCAAAAGGCAACCCAGGAAGTTTGACGATGAAAGTGCAGGAATGCAGGTTATCATGGCTCTGAGGAGCTGTGTTTCCCACTCCATGTCTCAGGGTCAAGAGTAGTGCTTGTTCTATGGTTCCCAAACATGGGGGAGGCTGGCTCGCACCTTGAGGGGTGCTTTAGCACGGTGAAGTCTTGGGTACCAGTTGTCTGGCAAAGGGGCAGGCTTCGTTCCAGCAGCAGGTCCCCCCCAAGGTCCAAACAAATTATTGTTCAAGGTTGAAGTCCAGAGGTTAATTAAAGAAGGCGTGGGAGACCCCTTCTTTTAAATTCAAAAGTATATGAGTGATTAGACTAAAGCAACCTTGCTTAAGGGTCCAACTCCTGCCCTTGGAACAAGTGGACTTTGACCAATGACATCACACCCAAAGTGCTTTGTTTTAAAGGAAGTGGAGGGGACTGGAAGGAATTGAGATCAAGAGAGATAACAAGATGGTCTTACCTCCCTCTGTTTAAACTAACTCCGACTAGTTTGGTGCTTTTGGGAGGAAGAATCCTGGTGTGAGGCTAGTACTTTTGGGGTGGGTGTGCCCTATGATGCCTGCTTCATAGGCCAGCTCCTGCTTAGAGAATGGCTCACTGGAGAGGGGTGTTAGCCAACTCCACAAAGGATGATGAATATGAGAGACATAGCCACCCAGCCTCTTGCCCTGTCCCTTAGTAGGACCAGGCTGTCTGACCAGAATGCATTTAACCCTACCATGACTAAGCTGGGCCACAGTTCTGGCACATGTGTGATATCAAATTGATGTAGCTGTAATAAGTATGAGAGATGGTAGCTACCATACCCTAACTCAGGTATGGCTTATATTTAGAGTTTACACCTTCCATCAGGATAGTACCTCCCCTAGTTGTGTGGTTTTAGGGAAGGGGTGCGTATCTTAAATACTGCCCTTGTGCTGCAATGACATGGCTATCGCAGCATCTGCCAGAGAACACCTGTGACCTCTGAAGCAGACTTGTGCCTTTGGTGAGCAGGCACTACAAATCAGGCTACAGATTCAGCAGGGCATAGGTGTACACTATGCTTTTGGCATGGAGCCTATGAAGGGGAAATCTGATTAGCAGATTACCCTTTCTGAAATAGAATTACCTGCATCAATATATTGATTGAATGCAAATAAAAAAACAGGGCTTCTACACCCTTGCCACATGACAATTCCTCACAAATACAACGGTTTATTTGCAGCAGGCTGACCTGTGGCACACTAATGTCTGCCCCTCTTTCATCTCCATTGGGTATCCAGCCTCTCTAACCCAGGTGTTCTCATACCCCAGGTTGTATTATAACAAAAGGTAACTCTTACTATCAAGTGTTCTAACTCAGCGGGGGTGGGCGGGCTAAAATCCTTAGCCTTTTCAATATCTATGTCTCTCAAGTACTTCTAGGTGATATGCTGTACCGATACCTTCCCGGCAGGTAGATTTTAGTTGCTCTTTTAATGCTCTTGTGCTTAGCCAGTTGCCCAGTTCCAGTCACTTTGGTCTTTCACTCCCTCTCATTGCTCTCCTTGATGTTCCTTCTCTCCACACCCTCTCTTTACGTCTCCTCTCCTTCTATGTCCATCTGATGCTAACACACCACCTCATCTACTCTATCTAGTCCCACTCTCCTCTATTCTCTTTCCTGCTTTCTCCTCTCTACTCTCTTTACTCCTCTCTCGTCTCTCTATACTCTCCTCCTCTCAACTCCTCTCTACTCTACTCTCCTGTCCTCTCACCTTTCTACTCTGCCCTTCAATCTCCTGCCTCCTCTTCTCCCACTTTCATTCATGTATTGCATTCCCTAGACCACTCTACTTTCTCTCATTCTGTCACAAATCTCCGGTTTATCTGCAATATCGAGGTCACTTCCCAAATCAGTATCTTCCCCCTCCTCCTCACCTGAAGAAAGGACCTTCGTTGTCTTCTTCTTTCTTTCCTTGCCATAGGTCCTCTTTTTTATTAGATATGGTCTACCGCAAAACGACGCCACAATGGTTTCCGAAGAGTACCGGAAACCAGTGGCCCCGGATCCGCGATAACCGGAGGGGAAAAAGCCAAGTAGGCAAAAAACCCCGAGACTCCTTGATGTCAGAAGATGGAGTCCCGATAAACTTCAGCGGAAGAGTTTGGTCTTCGAGGATCCACGGGAACCAGGCAGTAGGTGCAGACTTCACCCACAATCGAATCAGAGTTGTCGGCAGGCGAGGTGGACCAGTGAAAGAGAAGGAATGAGGTCCAAGCATCCAGGGAGAGATCTAAGGTAAGTGACGAGGGGGGAGGAAGGCAGAATGGCAGGAGAAAGCCGGAATCCGTAACAATACGGAAACAGAGAGCCAGAGAAAAACGAGGCGGGAGCCAAAGAAAGAAGGACCGTCCGCCAGAGAGGGACGGAAGAGAGAAACAGAAGGAACGAAAAGGGTCAGGCAGGGGCCCAAGGCAGGACAGGGGGGCTCAGCAGAGCCAAGAGAGAGCACTAGCGTATTATCCAGCAGTAAAGAACTAGGTTGCAATGCAAGTTGCTCGAGGAGTGAGAGCCCTGATAACCCTGGCGGCGGCCATCTTGGAGAAGACTAGCACACAGCCAGGCGCTGCGGCTGTAACGTGGCGGAACATTTCAATGGCGGCCGAGCCTCCATCGAAACCAATGCTTCGTGAAAAAGGGGCGCATGACACATTCATTAATCCTGCTCCACTACCCAACCCTCACCCTCTCCAGCAAACACTCACTCAATCAAAGCCACACTCTTTCAATCAAGTACCAATCTCTCTTATAACCAGCAACTCACCTGTAACCCACTCCTCCACAGTCTTCAAATAGCTCTGATCAACCATTCTTCCTCTGCCTGGTCTCTCAGTCTGCCTTAGCTCTACCTGACCTCACTCAAGCAACTTTCATCCTGCCTGATTCTTGCAGAGGTTTTATACCGCAGGCTTCCGCTCTCCTCCTTGTTCTCCCCTCTCCCTTGGCTCATTTGATCACCTATTTGCGTTGGCTAATCTAAATTCCTTGTTTTCCCAGTGGTGTGCCACAGATTTTAAAAATATGTGTTAGCCCTCCCCCTTTTAACATGCAGAGTATAATGCAGTCTCTTTGTTGCTGTTCCTTGGGTTTATACTGTCAACACAGAGATGGGATGAATCTGGAATTGAAGGTGAGCCACTTCCCTGGAACGGTGTTGATGTTTCTTTTCTTTCAGCAAAGCCTGTGCTTTTGTTCCATATAGCACAGCAAGTCTCCTCCTCTGCGTGGCTTTCTGGGATGAGTGGCCCTCTAAGAGTAGAAAGAAAGGTCTGGCCTGAATGGAGTATAGCAAACATTGGGTGATATACAATGGTACCTGGTACAAGCAACATGGCAAAAAAAGGCGGATGGGCAGAAACTCTGGCTTTCCTAACTCCACACCTCTGGGCAGGACAGGTTCCATTGAAGACCAATGTGGGCCTCACACCCCAGGCTGAGAGGGGACCCCTTCACCCAAGCCCCTGACTCTGTCCCAGTTATGAAACAAACATGTTAACTTGGAGCTGAAAGGTCAACTCTACACAAAACAGTATGACTTAGATGTGGTCTACATTAAAATAATGACACACTTAAAATTACCGATGATGTATCTATTTGATTGAAATTCCTAAGGCACAACACAGTTATTAAATTACTTTATGAGCACGTCTGACGAAGCATGTACAATTTACACGTCAGCCAATGATTTATAAAATAGGCAGAACAATCACAAAATAAAAACTGTTGTTTTCAATAAACCACTGTTCATAAAAGCATTAAAAGAATTCATATCTGAATTTGGAGAAAACCCTTATTTCCTTAGCAAGACGAAACTTTCTGAAATAGGTGATATATTCAAATGACACTGACACACAGTGTTTCAGGTTATGCTATGCCAGATGAATACGAATACACAACAAGGTGCCTAAAGTTTAAAGAGGGTATCATTCATGCAACAAGACTATGGGCCTCATTACAACTCAGGCGGTAAGGGGTTTACGGCGCCGTAAACAGCGCCGACCCTTACCACCTGAGTACGAGGTCCCTTAGCGCCATGGCGGATTTAACACCTGCTTTTAGCAGGTGTTAAAATCCATGGCGCTAAGGGACCATGGAGTTAATTACGCCACCGTAATTTACGGTGGCGTAATTAACGCCTTCCCCACTCCCATTATGCCCTATGGGGCAAAAATGGGAATGGGGAAGGGTAAATGGGGATTGGGGACTTACCGCCCCGCCAAACTCGGAATGGGGCGGTAAGTCCGCCAACCACCATGGCGTAAACGTAGTTTACGCCATGGTGGTAAAGTCACGGCCCAGGCGGTAACTTACCGCCTGGGTCGTAATGAGGCCCTATAACACAATTAGTTGGAACACTACCATGCCATTTAGTGCTCATAAGCAACAAAAAATTCACACAAATCGAGTGGGGGTCCTAGTATGAGGATCGCCACGGGCATGCCGTAGACCAGCACATGCTGCAGGGGCAGCTATACTTTGTGGGATCACTTCACACAGCATCAACAAGAATCGAGCCAGATCCAACGCTGCTTTTATGCCCCTCACCTTGACCTTGCCATTGCCGTCCTGCCTGCATATGAGGCACCCCTGCACACAGAAAACATTGTGCATGTGGAGCCGATGCTCGGTGCCCTGAGAATCTTTCCGTAAAATGGCCGCCACCTGCTTGTGAGTTATTTTTTTTATTCTGATTGCATAGCAACCACCTTCCCCGATGCCCATTTAGAGCTTCGGTTGTGTCGGAAGGTAAAAGCTGGCCTCCCACACTCATAAGGCCCCCACATCACAAGGCCCTTTCCTGTCTGTGCCTGTCTTGGCCGTGCACGGCCACTGGCCCAAAACGCTGCCTGCTTGCCCTCAGGCCACCGCTTTTCATCAGCCCCACAACCGTGTCATAGCTTGCTCGCCTATCCCTAGGCCTCCCTGAGCTGTTCTTCTGGAACTCTTCAAGCAGCTCGACACCACGGCCTCAACTAGTGCATCTCAAGCCCATAATTCGCTCACCCACCTTGACTATCTGTTGCCAAATATCAAACATTTCACTAGTGACTCCGCCCCATTATGTATGAACATATTGATAACTACCTTATGTGCCATTGTCTGTGCCCTAAACATATGGTACCTTTGCTAGCATACATGCCTTTATAAGTTATGATGCTCGCTATTCTACTGCATTACCTTGTTCAGTACTGCTACACTTATTGTAACATGTAACTAGCTTGGTCGTCACCTCTGCAATGCATAACCACACCTGCCCCCTGGCACCTTTTAATCTGTACCTGTACCACCAGCTGACCTCTCCTGCTCGCTATTCTACTGCATTACCTTGTTCTGTACTGCTACACATATTGTAATATGTAAATAACTTGGTCATCACCTCTGCAGTGCATAACCAAACCTGCCCCAAGCACCTTTTAATCTGTACCTGTACCGCCAGCTGACCTCTCCAGTTCCCCATGCACTGAAGCTCATCGCTACGCCACAGCACTAATCGTCTCCCACCAACCTTACCACCACTCCTGCATGAGAACGCCTGTCTCCACAGTCACGTTATTACTCTACCCAAATACGCTATCTCAACCGAGCTGCCTGATTGTCTGTACCTAAGGATAGCTATATTTGCTCCCTGATCGATTGCATCTAATGTCACTTACTTGCTGTATGTGTCTCTAGCCTTGGTACTCAAACACGCTGTTTCAACCTAGCTGCCTAATTGTTTGTATCAAATGACTGTTATAGATGCTCCCAGACTGATTGCCTCTGTTAGTACTTACCTGATACAGTGGTCTATTGCTCTGGTCCGGATGGCCTACATCAGCATCAGAGCTCTCACGTTGGCTACTTTTCCTCCAGCTCTCCTCATAATGACCCCCTCAACTGCTCCTCCTCCCCACATTCCTCCCAGTGGCCATATCTCCCTGGATACTTGTAGTCAACTTACCCCCGAAGAATGGATCCACTGCTTCGCCTCCCCACCCACTCCCTGGGTCCCATGCTCACTCACAATGAGGAATACTAGATTTGGGTGCAGCTTCTGGCTCCCCACTCTAAGCACACCCCACGAATTACACCAGGGTACTAAAGGTCCCATTTCTGAACCAACACAAGGCGTTGCGCACAGGCATCATACACCCCGTAATGCCAGTAAACTCAAAATCATCATGCCATCTGATATCAAAGGAGCCCTGATCAATGCCTGCTCCCTAGTAGCTCACTCCACCGATATTGCTGACTTCATTATCGCCAACTAACTGGACCTTCTTGCCATCTCAGAAACTTGTCTTAACCACGCTTCAGAACCGGCCTTAGCACTAGCCCTGCCAGACAACTACACCATCATCAGAGCTGGCAGAACCTCTGGGAAAAGGGGCGGTGTAGCATTCATTGCCAAAACTCAACACGACCTCATAGAGTTTTCAAGCACCCACTTACCTTCCGCAGAGTACTCTCTGTCAAACTGCCCCACTCTCCTGCGAGCACCGTACTCTTACACCTTATCTATCATCCACCCGGCCCCATCTCCTCGTCCTAACCCAAAACACCAAACCTAGATCACAGATTATACTGCTGGGGGACCTGAACCTAGGCCTCCATGACGCAAAGGACACATACGCCTCTGTCCTAGAGAACACCATCTCCCAGCTAGGTTTCAAATCACGTATCCTTAAACCAACCCATGACAAAGGGGGAACCCTGGATTGGCTCTCGGACCTCAACTGCTCCACCACAATCCTCAATAATGAACCCTGTGCATGGTCCCACCACCACTGCATTACCTTTTTCATTTAGGAAAAAGCACCAAATCCTGACATAACCACTGCCCCCTTTCCCTAGCGAGGAAAACGCGTAACCTTACGCCTGACCAATTACTACCTCTGCTACAACCCATTGCCAACATCCCACTGAATATTGATAAACACCCTGCCGATTTAGTCAAGAGCTACAATACAACGATGAAGCTAGCAATCAATCAGATTGCCCCTCCAAAACTGTGAAAGGCCAAACCCAAATCTCATCTAAATAAATGGTTTACCCCTGATCTAAAAGTGCTTCGTAATGAAAAAAGATCAGCTGAAACTGGGTGGAGGAAAACCCCATCTGCCACCAACAAGGACAAATATGCATCCATTGCCTCTTCTTACAAAGTAGCTATCATCACAAAAAAGAAATATTCAATGAAAGAATCCAAAAACGCCAAATCAAGTACTAAAGAACTTTTCACAATCCTCAGGGAACTTGAGTCCCCTGCGCCAATCACTGACGCCTGCTCAAAAGACGTGGCATGGTGTTCAAATATCCAGAAGGCCCTCTCAGATAAAATTACACTCTTACAATCCAAAATAGAAACAAAAAGAAATAACTTACCCCCTAGGTCCAATACCAATGATACTCCTAATCATCAACCTCCATTATGTACCCCCTTCCAATTCTTCCCCGTCTCCATCAAATATGTAGAACAGATTATTCTGGGTATTAAACCCTCCAACTGTCAGGGTGACATTTTCCCCGCGGCTATCATCAAGGACAGTGCAAGAGAGTTAGCCCCGTTCATCACAACTCTGATAAACGCATCATTCAAGAACTGCTCAGTTCCTGATAACCTCAAGGAAGCCTGGGCCATGCTACTGCTAAAAAAGCCGATCTAGACCCAAATGTGTCCACGAATTATAGGCCCATTACAACGGTCCCCTTTCTCTTAAAGATTCTGGACTGTGCGGCCTATATTCAAATCCAAAGACACCTCGAAGACAACAACTTACTGGGCCTCCGCCAATCCGGATTTAGACCCAGACATGGCACCGAGACTGCACTGTGAGATCTTAAGATTCAGATGGATGAACTTAAAGACAGAGGCAAGTTGGCCATACTCCTGCTCTTTGATCTATCAGCAGCCTTCAAGCTGATAGACCATAAAATCCTGACTCAACACTTATACGTCAGCAGCTGTTTTCTCACTGAGTGCAGCCAAATTGACTCAATCCTTCCTCTAACAGAACCATTAGGGTTTTTTCCCCCTCAGCCTCTCCGCCTCCAGTGCCCATCAACTGTGGAGTCCTATAAGGATCGTGTGTATTACCCACACTATACAATATTTTCATGAAGCTCCTATTTGACCGCCTCGACAATCTGGGTGTCACGTATACCAACTACGCGGATGACACCCAGATTCTCATCACACTCACCGGATACCATTCTAAAGCCTCCAAAATGATCAAAGACATCTAACTAGAAAACCAAGCGTGGATGGCTTTTCACAGTCTATGTTTAAACAATGAAAAAACAGAACTACTGATCATTGGTTCCCAAACTCGTTTAAACAAACTAGATAAATGCTATGATGCCTTCACTATTGATGGGAACATCATTAGAGTCTCAAGGGAAGTCAAAACCTTGGGTATCTACCTTGACTCCACCTTGTCACTAAAAAAACAAGTTAACTCATTAGCCTCCTCTAAAGCTTACACTACCAAACTTATCAATGCTTGTAAGTCATTCTTATCCACCATCAGCTGTATTCAACTAGCTAGAGCACTAATCCTCTGTAAGCTGGACTATTGTAAAACTCTTCTTCTCAGGACCTCCATGCGGAATTTAAACAAACTCCAGATTCTGCAAAACAATGCATTAAGATCAGCTCTAAATATCCCTCGCTCCAGTCACATCTCATCTTTCAGAAGAGAAGCTCACTGGTTACCCATCCGTGACAGAATCACACTGCGGACGCTTGTCATCACCCATAAGTGCTTAGCTAATACAGCTCCCACCTACCTGACAGCTAAATTCTCGAGACATCAGACCAATAGACCCACCAGGTCCAACTACCTCAACCAACTCACAATCTCTAACTTCAACCTAAAAACAGCAGGAGGATCCAGCTTCCCAGTGTTAGCGGCCAAATGCTGGAACTCCCTCCCCTCTGACATTAGAGCAGAGCCTGCATTCTGGTCCTTCAGAGCCAAAACCAAAGCATGGCTGCTAGCACAAACAGCGCTTGCCTAAACCGACAAGGAGCGCGCGCATGCATAGCTTGTGCTGCTTTCTTTCCTGTGTAAATATGACCTACGTCTAGTGACTGTATACAATTTGTACATCTCTCTGTAAATATGTTTGACCACATAGTTGTTTCCTCTATGATTTTCATTGATGCTGCCTATAAGGTGATTTGTAACACAGCTCATCCCCTATTTTTTTGGGTCCTGTGTATTATCTTCTGTAACTACCATATAACTAAGTTGAAGAGCCCAGATACCCGTTGGTGGGGTGCGCGATATAAGTAAATAAACTAAACTAAATTAAACTAAACTAAACTAAACTGATTATTCTCATGGGAGACTTAGTTGTTAATGGTGCATACAAAGAGAGAGAAAAAGATAGATATGAGTTCTAACTATCCCTGCCTAAGTACCCAATGTTGCTAGGAAACGCTGATGTACCGCTTATCTAACAGTGACAGGAAATGGAATGGAATATCTAACCAATTCTAGTATGCACCTATCATCAATTGGTATTAGGAGTAAGTCTCACATCAGAATTAGGCACACTGCGTACATGTAAAGTGTGTCCTATGACTGAGCAGTAAAAATTAGGCTAAATAATGTAGCACAATCACATTGCTTACGTCAGTCTACTTGTAGTAAAAATAAATTTTAATAACCTGTAGAAGTGACTGGGATTGTGTAGGTGTTAATAAAAGATGACATAGGTCATCAGTTTAATAAAAAAACGGGTACTGAAATTGCCCAACCCTTATATGTAAACCCATAGCGTATTTTCTGTTAGGGTGTCTCAAGAGGTAGACTGAAGACAAGAACAAATGCTTCCTCAGTAAGGTGGAAAGCCTAAAAGGCACCCACCGAGTGTGGAAGCTAGAACCAGTAATTTCTTAGAGTTCTGTGTCTACCGGTTTCAGTGGTTTTTACTAGAGTTTACCCACTTTCTTCAGGACAGTCTTCTTAAGGTACCAGAACAAACTGGCAAGAACAAGGGGAAAAGGATGGATTGCTGGTTGCTTGAATCTCCTTTCTGGTACTGCTATACAGTCCGTGAACAGAAGCAGTGGCCCTTTAAAGAGAAAACAATGCCAGGGTCACTACAGTAGTTGCTGAGGCTAAATACATTAGAAAGGGCACTACTAAAATGTGTGTCCTTAAAACACACCCAAGAGAGAACAGATATCAAATCTCCTAGTTAAATCCAATGTAATTGCAGCATACATAATGGTTGTTCAAGTGTGTCGGTCTATCATAAGGGTAGGTCTGTTGTTATCAAATTTCTCAGCATTGCTGAAAGATTTCCCATATCATATACAGTTTTATGACACACCACGTAATACCGTTTGTTACGTTAACTTGCGCACCCAGTATGGTTTTGCCCACCTGGAATAGTTATTCTCAGGCACCGGTGTGGATGACTGTGCGCTGTTCGTGTGTTTTTCAACGCAGCGTGCTGAGGCATAGGATTCAATGTGTTTATGAGGATTCCACAAGCTGCAAAGGATAGAACTAGCCATCAGTATATTGCGTATTTTCCAAATGGATATGGTTTGTTTAGACAGAGGTACGGAATGGTTGTAATGTGCATATATAAGTAACTGGGAAAAATGCCGTCAGAAGTTGTAGATGCTGGGTCATTTCAGCGGACAACTGCCATAGTGGGGGGGTCTCACAGCCCACGCAGTCATGTTCCCTACACCACGTGTTGGCATTCATCACTGCGCGCCCCTCTGTCCGCAGGCACATATACATGCCCAGAACACCCGCAGAAAGGCAGGCCGTGGTCCTGGACTTCTACAGGGTGGCACACTTCCCCAAAGTGCTTGGTTCCATAGATTTCACCCATGTGGCCCTACGTCCACCTAGGGCCACTGAGAACATCTACCGCAACTGCAAGCACTGGCATTCCATCAACGTACAGGTTGTATGCGGTGCCAAGGGAATCATCACCTCTGTCCATACAAACTATCCAGGGTCCACCCATGACAGTTTCATATACAGAATGTCTGCCTTGATCTGGGCCCTGGAAGCTGGGAAGCTTGGCGACACATGGCTCATAGGTCAGTACAAATGCCTGTGCACATGCATGCATGTCACACAAAGACAAATACACAAACCCAACTAATGACAACCATCATCACCTCCCCAGGTGACAGTGCCTACCCTCTGAGCACCCACATGATGATGCCAATATGGAACCCCACCACAGCACCCCAGGTAAGATACAACGCAGCCCATATTGCAACAAGGGCCATAGTGGAGTGCACATTCGGAGTGCTCAAGTCATGCTTACGCTCCCTTGACCACTCTGGCGGCCAGCTACTATATGCACCCCCAGTAGTGTGCAGGATCATTGTGGCAGCATGGGCCCTGCACAACGTCACAACACGGCGGGGCGTACCGGTGGACATGGTGGTGCCCCCACATCCCCAACCACATGCACAGGTGCTGCTCACGGGAGGGGAAAGGGTACGCTGCGAGGCAGCCAGGACCAAGCTTGTGGCCACATTTTACATCTAAACTCCGGCCCCTGCGGAGTGCACACAGGCCTGGCACATACCAGGTGACAATTGATGATGAGAAAGAGACAGTCAACTGTCACAACCTTAACACCCTGAGAATGTTTTCACGGAAGTGCTACATTGTGTGCATCCCTAGCTGCTTAAACATTACCAAAATGAACACATGCAAGACGCATATCCCACCACGCCCCTGCAAAACAGGCCATGTAAATCACTGGTATGTCACCCAAACCCTCCCAACACCCATGACCCCTGTCCTCCATGTCATGCAACAGCTGAACAACCAACCAAATGCACAACACATGACACTATCGTCATTAAGTGCAACGTGAGAAATGTAAACAGGCATGAGACATTAACACCTGACATGGAACCTGATGAACTCACTTGGCAAAAATCTCCCACACATACAAAGGGGGTAATTATGAGTATGGCGGTACGCCATAGACGGTGCCGGTACGTCACTTGCACCGTCCATACCGTACCGCCATATTACAAGTAACCTTGGTGGGTGCCGGGCTGTGTGGTTGTCGCCACAGCTGCACCTGCAGCTACCACTACCGGTGGGCCCGTGTCAGCACATGTTACTTACGGTCAGGTTGCAAGGGTGACAGGGTCGGATGCAATAGCAGCAACACCTGGAGTGGCAGGGGGTGGTGGCATGGCTGCACCAGCAAGTGGCTGGACATCCTGCCCCTGTGGTGCACCCCTGCCTCTTCCTGCTCTACGGCCACCCTGGCCCCCCTGGGCTCCACATACTCCCTGGTCACCCTGGCCACGTGCCCAACCACTGCCAACACTGGCAGGACGCCCAGCTGAGCCCCCCTTAACCTTTGGTGCCCTCACAACCATGGCACGGATGGACTAATGCCAATGGCAGCTGCACTGAACAGTTGTCCTGGTAAATAGGGGTGAAGGGTGCAGGGTACGTGATGGCAGATGCACCCCTGTGCTCCTGCAAGGCTGCCTGAAGATCCTGAGGATAAATGACGTTCACGCAACGCTCAGGCACCCCAAAAATACAGGAAAAACGAACATGCAACCCCTGTAGCCCACCTGCGTGTAAAAAAACCTCATGCAGCAAGCTGTGGCACCCCGGAACACAAAGAAGCGTATGCGTTTAACACGCGGGCTATTATGGCCTCAATATATGGGGTACGTGACAAACAGGGGCACCCGCAGTGGGAAAATAGCGTGCAATAGCGTGCGTGACTCACTGCCTGCGTGTAAAAGAAATATGCGTAGGCACTGAAACCGCTGTGAAGTAATTGCGTGTGAACACCAAAGTAGGAAAAACACACGCGTCTGTCTCCACTGAAAGCAAGTAAAGCGCGCTGCAGACCCGTGCGGACCATTTACACATGCAGAAGGAAAAGCTTGCGCGCGTTACGTCACTTACGCACTTACGCGCTAAGGCCCTTTCCTTGAATTACACGCTGACGTGCTGTTTTTTCACGTGCCAATTCACTCTGCATCAAGCTGGCCACGTGACAACACACGGAAGACCACGCTCCTGCCCAGAAGGCCATTTACCTGCCCCCCAGAGCCCTGGGGTGCCTCCTACAGGCCATCTGCTTCTGCCTGCCTGCCTGCTGCCAACAGTGCCCTGCCATTTGGTGCCTGCACATCAGCCATCTGCAGGGGTCCAGTTGCTGTGACCACCCCTGATGGAACAGAAGACTCCCGACTGGTATTCCATCGCTCCACAGCCCAGCCCCAGGACCCAGTTTCCCACCCACACCTGCCTCGGGGGTTGCCATGTCCGAACCAACAACATCCGGCACCAGTGGCAACCCCCCAGCAGAGAGGCAGAGGGCTGCCAGTTTCACTGCCAATGAAGTTGGCATCCTGGTGGAGCAAGTCCTGGGGAATTATGATGCCCTCTTCTCACCATTGCATGCCGACAAGGAAGGACGGAGGAGGATCTGGACGGACATAGTGGGTGCCATCAACGCGGAGGGGGTGGCACCCCATGACATCAAACACGTAGAGAAGCGCTCGGGGGACTACAAGTCCAGGACCCAACCAGCAGATGAGGGTCCTGGAGAGCATTCACCCAGTGCTTCACCACCAGATCCTCAAGATGCAGGCCCGTCTGGAGTCGAGCGGTAAGTGCCCATGCATTGCCGTGTAAAACAGTGCATGTTGCAGTGTGGTGGTAGTTAGCTACTTGGCTGTATGTGTGACATGGGTCATGTATGGATGTGTGTGTGCAGGGACATGATGGTGCTGCATGTGAGTCCAGTCAGGCGTGCACCACATGGATGGTGTGTGTGTTACAATGCAACATGCGGAGCAGCATGCGGAATGCACACATGTATGCATGCCTGTCTCTGTACTTGGACATGTTTGGGGTGTGAGTGATGAGTGCTGCTGTCATGGACATGCATGGTGTACATGTCTCTGTGTCTGAGTAGCATGTGTGTGACTGGTAAACGCCATGGATGCATGACACATGTCTGTGACGATGTGTTGATTCAATGATACAGCCTAGTCATCCTTGTATCCACTGTGTCTGGGGGTATATGAGGCCAGATGCATGACCCTCCGGTGATGTGTGTGCATGTGATCAGCATGTCCCATGATGTATGTGAGTTTCAACCCACCATTGGATGTTTCTACAGTGCCTTGGACATGGATGCAAATGTTTGTTGCATGTTCCATGCCTGTTTCTGCATGTGTGTTGCCTGCACTGACCCATGTGTTCTGGAGGGACATGATGGAAGTGACGTTTGACAGTGCCACTCATGTGCCATTGCTTTGTGTCTAGGGGACTAGTGTACAGTACCCTGATGCTTGTGTTCTATGTCTCCCTTTACACAGCGGCGAGTGAAGAAGAGGGCGGAGACAGCGCTGTGGAGCAAAGCGGCAGGGATGCCTCCACCGGCCGGCGGCGCAAGGCCCAGTCACCCTCCCAGGAAATTCCATCATCTGGGAGCGAGGGGACTGGTGCCGCGTCCACCACTACGGCTGCAGCGAAAGGGGTGGGTGAGCCCCCACAGGGGCTTGCAGCGTCGGAAGACAGTGCAGAGCCATCCAGGTTGGTGGTGTGTACGGAGAAGGAGGTGGCCGCATCCAAGCTGCACATGGGGCCTGGTGGGGGTGGTACCACTGGTGCAAGTGGTGCAGTCCAGGGGCAGGGGCAGGAGGCAGCACAGGTCACCGCAGAGGGGCCTGTGCATGTCACTGTCCCTGACACTGTGACTGCATCACCATGCACCAGCAGGGATGCCCCATCCCAGGCCCATCCGCAGGTAGGGGGGAGGTCCACGTCATCTGGCACTCCTCTACCTGCGGACATGGGGACCCGTGATAGGATCGAGTCCGTCCTCATTGGTGTCGCGTTGCGCACACATGTAGTTCATGATGACATGCGTGCTTCCTGGGGGGACCACACACGTCATTACGAAGAGAGGTGTGTCAACGTGGCCCAGTTGAGAGAGCTCGTGGTCGAGGGTTTCCTCCATGTGTCGCTCTGTCTTGCGGCCCTCTCCTCCTCTGTGCACAGTATACCCCAGTCATTCTCTGTGCCGTCTTCTGGCCCAGATGCCACCAGGGCCCCCTGTGGACCTGCCCCAACAAACGCAGCCAGGCTGGTGGAGATCCCATTCCTGCCACAGTCGGGAGTGGGAGCTCCAGCACAGGTGGACACCCCAGTAACTGGACCTCTGGCAACGGACGATGTGCAGGCACATTCAAGCAGGGCACCTGCACGACGGCCCCGGGTGTTGCCATCTACCCGGAGGCAGTCGTGGTGGCGGCGGCAGGCAGCAGAAAGGCGGCGGCAGCACGCTCGGCGTAGGAGGCATGTGGCCTTGGGGCCATCAACATCAACGGGGCAGGCATCGGCCGGTGGGCAGGAGGACCAGGGATTGGGAGTGTCTTCCATGTGGCAGCGGTTGGGCCAGCAGATAGGTGCAGAGCGGCGGCGGGCGGACTGGGCACGTCTCACAAGGGTCAGGGCGGAGAACTCCATGCACAGGGCATTGAGGCGGGCTGAGTGCCTCGAGGCAACTCGCAGGGAGTTGGAGGAGGCCATGGCTGCATCCCTGCGCGACCTCGAGGCCAGGGAAGATGCCTGCCTCCGGAACATCGTTGTGGAGTTCGATGATGCCCTGGCCCGGAACATCAACAAGTGAGCCGTTGGACTAGCCCGCCGCCTTTGTACATAGTTATTTAGGCTTAGGTTTCATTTGTTTTATATTTTTTTTGGGAGTTCATGCTCCACTTTTTGTATATAGTTGTTTTTTTTATAGGATTTTTGGTAGGTTTCCTTTTGTTTGGGGATCATGGACCCTTCTGACTTGCAGTGTAAATAGTTCCAGACTTGTGCATACTTTCATTATTTCATCATCCCATGGATCAATGGTTTTTTGTACTTTTGGTTTTAATTTACTTTATATCGACTTTGGCGATGGACCACATTTCAGTTTTCATGTCCTGGATTTTTGTTTTTCATTGGATTTCACTATTTTCTTTGGTATTGCTTTCATTATTTCTTCATTTGCAAGTGTGATTTTCATTCTGTCATTTATTATGTTTTTTAATACATTTCATATATCTTCATTATTGGTGTTGTGTACTCTCATTGGTTTTGTGCATGTCTCTATGATCATGTGAGTCATGTGTTGCCACTGTGTGGCTCTGTTGTACATGTATCCATGGCCATGCTGGTTCTTTTAAGACTCTCATGGCATGGGTAATTTGGGAGTGGGTGCAGTGGATGGTTGCGTGCTTGTACTGGGAGGCGGGGGATTTGGCATTTGGGTCTGTTTTGTTATGACATGGTGTTTGGTGGGCCATGTGTCGGGGCCTGCTGGCAGGTGCCTGTCAATGGGGGGTGGCTGAGGGGGGCATGAGTCGGGGCCTGCTGGCAGGTGCCCGTCAATGGGGGGTGGGTGGGGATGGGCATGAGTCGGGCCTGTTGGCAGGTGCCCGTCAATGGGGGGTGGGTGTTTGGTGGGCCATGTGTCAGTGCCTGCTGGCAGGTGCCCATCAATGGGGGGTGGGTGGGTCGGATATGAGTCGGGGCCTGCGTGCAGGTGCCCGTCAATGGGGGGTGGGGGGAATGAGTCGGGGCTCCCAAGTGCATGGTGCCATGCGGATTGCCTGCGGGGCATGGTCAGAGTGGATGGGCTGCCTGCGGGGCATGGGGATGGTGGATGGGCTGCCTGCGGGGCATGGGGAGGGGTGTAGGGTGGACCCTTGTGGCATGAATCCGGGGGTACAGGAGTGAGAATTACACGCGACTTTGCAGGTACGCGTATTCCAGGGGTGCGCAGGGAGTTTTACACGTGATTTCGCTGGCGCGAGCGGGGTAAGCATATTCCAGGGGTGCTCAGTGAGTTTTACACGCGATTTCGCTGGCGCGAGCAAGTTATGCGTATTCCAGGGGTGCGCGGGGAGTTTTACACGTGATTTCGCTGGCACGAGCGGGGTACGCGTATTCCGAGGGGTGCGCAGGGAGTTTTACATGCGATTTCGCTGGCGTGAGCGGGGTACGCGTATTCGGAGGGGTTCGCGGGGAGTTTTACACAACATTTCGCTGGCGCGAGCGGGGTACTCTTATTCCGAGGGGTGCGCGGGTAGTTTTACACGCGATTTCACTGGTGTGTGAGGGCTGTGTGGCGTTTTTAGCACGTTTTCGTGGTTGGGGGGCTGTTTGCTGGTCCACTGGCCTTTGCCTCATGTAGGGGATTTGTGCGATGCTTTTGGCGCGCGGGGCGGGGTTGGGGGCCTAACTGGCGGTCGCTGTGCCACTCTGCGCCACGGCTGGTTATGGATGTGAGTATCCATGAATACGCTGTGCATGGAAATGGGTTTTGGTGCACGTGGCTGCCGCAAGCTGGCCCACGCTCCCTCTGTGCGCCAGCCGCGTGCGCCACTTCTGCGCTAAATTCTATGACTTACCCCCATAGAATCATAAGGAATATTCTGGCCAATACACAGATCATTTAGCAAACCTATTTTAGGAGTCTTACAATGCATTGGTCAATAGTGGATATGCACTGACCTTAGGCAAGAAAATACAAGAGTTGTACCTTCAGTTTGGGCTACACCATTCATTCACCAAGACCCTGCTCAAATACAAAAATACAAAATGTTCAGTACACTTGATCTAAACTGTTCACATTTTTGGACCCGTGGCCGATGAACATCAATAAAGAATTAGTTAAGATTTTTTGGGTTAGCAATATCTTTTTCGTAGGACCCAGTTTGGCTCTTTAAACAGTAGTAGAGACTTTTAAATCTTTGTCTAAAGAATGGCAGTTGACAATCATGTGAGTTCTTGATGGTGATATATTGCAATAATCTAAGCAAATGGGACTTGTATGGCAACAGCGGGCCTCCTCTCTCTGGCTTTTCTTGCCCCAGCGCCTTGATGCCTCCAGGTGTTTGTTGCGCTTTATAAATGCTTTTACATTACATTTTACATTACAATGGCGTGAGTATTTTGTGTTTTAATGGGAATACATGGAACTGGTTCAGGTATTTTCTTGGTATTTTCATGGCAATACCTGTGAATGGTGACACTACTTGGTCTTTTAATGGCAATCTCTGGCTCAGTGATGAGTATGCAGTCTTTAGTCTGGCTATTGCAGGAGAGCATTGCATTGAATGGCAACATCGAGCGACTAGTGTGAAAGTACCAGAGCAAATGTTACCACTTCCAGGCAAATGGTGTAAATATTATGGCAAACACATGTACATCTGGAACATGCCTGTACAAAATGCTGCTTGGTCAATGCTCTTTTGAAACGAGGACTGGTAGGATCAATGAAGAAACATATACAATGAACTTAACACATAGGTGGGCCACAGCGTAGTATATAGGAATCTCACGCATAAATACACAAACACAATACAAACAGTGCACAGAGCATCACAAGCATATCTGTATGGTAAGTCAGATTTAGACTACTGTCTCATTATGCACTGCCCCAGGAGAGAACATGTGAAGTTGGGTGGATTGCTTGATGAACCACAGGGAGCAAACAGCAAGGAGCAAATTGCTGAAGTTAGTCTTGCCTTTCTCTGCAAGCTAAACACGTATGTGTCTCCTGGGCAAATGAAGTCTTGATGAAGAAAAGTAGTTGTCACTAAAGTCTGGTGGACTGGGAATCCAAACCGATCTTTTTCAGTATATAGATGCTAGCCTTCATTCGTGCATCCACAGTACATGGCGCTGTCCTAAGATCAGAGGGCAAAGACACAATGATATCAGCTTCCATTGTAAGTACATGATAGCGTCGGACATCACATGGTCTTCCCTCTGCCAACAGCAGAGTAAGCCTAAAGCAGAAGTGACCAGGATACTTGCTCGCTTGTTGTCATATGTTAGGGGCTGGGGCTGGGGCTGATATATTGTTCTATGATTTAACGTTTGTAGATAATGAATTCATTGCAAGTGAATGACTTGATGACTTGGGTGTTGAGTGAGAGTCAATACCGTCCAATCCCAGAAGAGTCAGGATAGTGAAGATATGAGATGCTGTTGACATACTGCTGCATCTCTAGCGGGAGCCAGTTGCCAAGCAGTGGTTACGTTTATGGAGGTAGATTTTTTTAACATAGAGTTTAATTTCTGTGACGTGAGCCCTCAAAGTGATGATGATATCTGTCAAATTGTACGAGTTGATGTGCATGACAAATTGAATGTGAAATAGGTATATGCCACATATTGTATGATCTGTTGTAGTAACTGCGAACAGAAAGTCAGACATTTTTACGAATGATATGATATGATATCTTATTTATATAGCGCCCATACACTGCAGCGACATTAGAGAATTCTAAATATTATTAATGGATAAACCTGGAAAGACCACTTTGAACAGAATATGCATGCACAAACAAGAGCAATTAGGAGACAATAGAGGAGCATTATTACTGAAAATGAAGAAAATGTAGCAATTAAAAAATAACAAAATAATTCAATAAAATCGAAGGGAGCACAACTGCAGAGACATAGTTTGCGGATTGAAAATAATGCAGGTTTGACATTAGAAATGGTACAAAACAAGGCCAGGAAACTAATAAAATGCTTTTTTATTTTTATTTCAGAATTTTGTGTAGCGTGACATTGAATGTATTCATCTTCAGATCCATATGACAAGAACAGTAGAGTAATATCAATGCATTTGACATGAATGGGTTTCCAAAAGATTTTTACACACAAGTAACTATCACATAATCCAAGGTAAGTGCTTATTATGCTCTTCTTGAATTGGACAACTCTTTGGCCTATGGCAAAAGCCAGGTGTATTTGGGGGTGCAGGCTAAAACTGAAGAGCTTGAAAATAGATCAGGCTTTGCCCGTAAGCATTACACAGAAAGTCTTATGTTGGATGCGGCTAGGACTGGCGCCAATAAAATGATTTTGATGACACCCTCTAATCTTCCCTAGGTTTCATCTATGCTGCCAACTTCACGAGAGGACATTTTTTTGTTATGCTATGTTATGTTATGTTAAAGGTTCTTATACCATGCACCTGCGTGGTCTCATGGTCCTCTGGCCAATCTGTAATGCAGGGAGGGCAGAGGGTGGTTAATAGGATTGAGCGAGAAAAAGAGCAAGAAAGCTATGATGTGCTTTTGGCAGCTTCAGTTCGGATACACCGTTCACTGAGTGTAGGTGTGATTTTCATTTGGTGACCACTATGAGGTGTTGGCCGAGATTATGCGTGGTTTGTTTCGGTGTTGTGAAGTACATGTGGTTTGTGGTGCTTTAGAGGTATGGTTGTGTTTACTACAGAGTTTGTGAGGTCAATGCAGAAGTGTGAGTTTTTTTAATGGTTTGTTAATGGTAGTACATTTCCTACCCCCGCTGTTCTGACTAAATGCGATCCATATCCCTTCTCCTGTTGATCATTCTAGCATGTGGCAATTACCGCCCCCATGAGTTCCTTAAGGGGTAGTGTGTTCCCTGTGCCCCGTGGTCAGCCGGTGGGCTGCCTGGTTTCTACGTCCATCCCTATTCCTTTATGTCTGACGAGGTTCACACCCTCGGAGGTCTGACAAAGTTGACACATCTCCCATCCCTGTTTTCACGTTTGGGCATACTTCAGGTCTCAAAACCACCCTTCCCAGTCAGATGCCTCTCTCTTACCGTGCCCCCACTCTGTTTGTGCAGTGATTTTAGCAGACAAGTTCAAGTATAACGAGTTACAGTAGACACTGTCAACATCAAGGAGGATGCTGTGCACTAGGCTAAGGTCTTTATCCAGGATGACCATTAAGATTATGTTTACAGTCATCCTACAGAAATTGCATATGTCTTTGCTTTCACACTGCCTTAAATTGGGTGAAAATTGAATATTCTGCCTTTAGGTTTCTGAGGGTTGGTCGCTCCCATTGTTAACAATCCTCTTGGCAAATTAGTATGTATAGTTTTTTTATGGATGTCCTATGGCCAAATAAAGCACACTATTTTAGAATGTAGATATATGTCAGTAGAGCATGGAATGGATTAAAACAAAGGGCCTAATTTTGAGTTTGGCAATATCCCAGAGGTAAATCCACTGAAATACTGCCAAACTCAATTACTGTTACTGCCACTTGGTCCTGTGGAGTTACCAATGGATTGCAAGGGGTGGTAGGTCCTCATTTTTGGAGTTCATAGGACTGAATGGGAATTTCTGTTGGATTTACCACGGTGAAATTACCGCCTAGTAAAGCCCACGTGTGTGCGTAACTCTGTGCGGAGGGGAGCTCAGAGGGGCGCCGGAGGAGACTGGAGCCTCGCAACAATCATGGCACTGAGAGAGCCACTCTCCAGTCAATCGGATCTGATTGAGTTGCATTTGGCTGAATTATAAACACCATTTGTAAACGTGTGGAAAAGAGGACCGTGTCAAAAACACAGGCACATCGTCCCAAGTTGTGGTTTCGTGGGGGAACAAAGACCCATTGAACAAAGTGGATTGATTCCAACATCTGAATCATCTGCGCCGAGTAATAAGTGCAGAGACCTGGGCTTACCCTACCAGAACAGACAGCATATAGAACATCTGCTGTCGACTTGTCAAGAAGAAGGTTGCTACACTGAGAAGACCCTAAACAGCAGTTTTTTAGAACAACTGAAACACGTGTAGACTTTTGGAATCTGTGAGAGTTATCTCTACACAGATGGGTTTACTGAGCAAGAGATCTGAACCTAGTAAAGTTATAACAATTTAGAGGTCATATCTAACCACATAGCGTTAGATTGAGAAGAGAGATAGTAGGAATGGAATGTAGAATGAGAGAGAATGAATGGTAGTGTATTGTGGGAGGTGAGCCTGGTTTTGGAAATTGTGTATTCAGAATATATTGATTTTTCTTTTCAACACACAATATTGATATGTAAAATTGTAAAAACTAAAAAGATTTTCCTTTTATAAAATGTATATTGTTTTATATATAGGTTTACAAAATGTGTATGACACAATAAATCTGATTTTATTTGGTTGAATTCACTGAAGCATTAGTCGGTTTTGTTAAAGAGACCATTCTCACGAAAGAGGACACCCCTCTGCCCGATTGGCCCAATTTATATTGTTTCACAGTAAATTGCCCGTAGGACCAATCGCGATATTGGGCATCCCCATAAATTTTGTTTGACGTCTAGTAAATCTGCCAATTGTTTGGAGGTAAAGTAGAAGATTTATTTCCAGTAAAAACCTGGAGATGAATCTGCTACTTTTCCTCAGAAAATCAGCAGATTTACCATGCGGTAGTTCCGCTGGCAGTCAATCCACACAATTATTATAATTTGGTGGTGCAGGAAAAGTGTCAGGGTACAGACTTATCGCCAATTTTGTTTCCTGCACTGCCAAACTTGTAATGATGCCCAAACAATTTATGTGCTAGGGCACAGATGAGATTAGTAAATATTTATTGGTTTGGTAGATTGTTCCTGGTGTAAGCAGATTTTTCTTAGCTATATTATAATTTTAAATGTTGTATGCCAGTATTACAGGTTTGTTCTATTTCATTGGGCGACATCACCAAGTTTCCCATTGAGTTGTAAAGAGGTTATCACAAAATGTCTGATTAGGCTCACTAGAGAACATCTTGCCAGTATGTTTGTCTGGGGTTAGTTTGATTGTGTGTGCAGATGATGAAGGAGTTATCCAGGTTTTACCCACTGACTAAAGGACTTAGAGTTCGCTAAAAAGCCATGGAATGCTGATCAATTCTGCATTGTGATTTTGTAGGTCACAGTCCTTGCAAATTCTTTTAAATCCTGCTAGACCTGGGGGTCAAGTAACTTAGTTTACCTGCTCAACCTAAGAGAAATGCACTCGACCCATGGTAACTAATGACAAATGTAACCAGTGCTTTTTCAAAAAAAAAAAAAATGGTGAATGTTACCCAAAGCCCACTTCATGTTTTGTGCCCTGCTGCCCCTCAGGGGCCAATCACGCACAGTGAGACATTTATTTGACATTTACTTCAACCAAAGCTTGTTTGGAGTAACTATCCAATAAAAGTTTCAAACATTTGTTGTACTCATCAGCAAGGTTGAGAACCATATAATAGGCCAATAATCAATGAATGGATTTTGTGATCCATGTAAGATTATTTGTCTTAATAAGAGCTGAGGACTGGTATGCTTGTCCTATTTGCAAAGGTATACATAATAGCCCAGCAGTTGCAGGGTTAATATTACGTACAACTGTGAATAGTTACAACAACAATAATGAGCAATCTGGGGCAGAGCTTTAACAAAAACTCATATAGGATGCTAAAGCATTTTCCAATTCAGCTGAGAAGGTTTCCACCGAGCTACCACCTAGCACAGTGTGCATTTGAATGCAAGAAACCTGCATTACAGGGATCAGCCGGGTAATACATTGTAGGATGGTCTGTCAAGAAACACCATTTCTTGCTATATGAGGTGTATCTGCTCTAGTTGCAAGTGTCAGGCGATTCATGCAGAATTGACCTACCAGTGGTGAGTTATTTCTCCAAACAAGGTAGGTTGTGGCCAAGTGAAGAGCATGTCTTTTCACAGAAAAGTTAAGCCAATACTGATGTTGTTGATTGTAGGCACTGTACAGAAAACAAACACCTGGATGGTGGATGAATTGTGTGATGCTTTTATATGAATGACACTCCTTACAGACGTGATAATGAATGAAACAAAGAAGCTGTCAATGGCTCCTCTGGGTGAGCAAGAGAAACTAATCATTTGAAGAACTCTAGATAGATTGTCTGAAAATGCTTAACCAACCTTCTGAAAAGAGACATCAGAAGTAGCATTTTAAGGGAAATGAGCAATGGCAGTATTTGTAAAACAAGATGAAAAATAATATTGACAACCATCAGCAATGGCTTTGTTGTGGCTTTGTAAATGTAGACAGATTTTTTGTCCTGAGGCGAAGTTTAGGCTTTATATAAAAACAAAATGGTACCCATTACATTTTTTTAAAAAAAAAAGCCAAAACTTTTGGTGTGGCTAATTCTAGTTTACTTTTGTCACTCCTGTTTTACTGATTGCTTCCTGGTTCTGCTCTAATTCTGTTGTGCGTCAAGGGCAAAAAAAACAAAAACGATTTGAACCGTTACAGACTGTGTGGACCGTTTTTTCTCATCTACCAAAACAGGCTGTGAGTACTCCAATGGTTGGTGGCAGTTTTGGATCAAATTAAGGAAATGCATACATTATTATTTTCGTGATGAGTCTGATTAAAACCTAGTGTGATCTACAACAGCTTAACCTAAACCTTAAATTTAACCTTAAGGTTATTTTGAAGCTTAATCTTTCAATAGTAGAATGTATGGCAATTAGATTTCGCATATACGCTCATGGTTTTGCCAGTCTGGGATTTCCACCTGCAGCCTGGGCTAAGACCAGATTTGAAGAGTGGGAATAGGTTTCTCGAATAAAGGTTTAATCCATTTCAAGAGTATATGTCAGGAAGAAGCCTGTGGACCTGGAATTTGTGGCCTGCCTCTGCTGATTTTGTGGCTGCCACAATGTTTTAATGAATGCAACCCTCTGATTTGATTTTCATTGAGATGCCTACTGTAGCCTCAACTCTTCATTGATGTTGAGGGTCTGCCATTCTTACTCGGCAGAGAATTTGCAAACATAAGAAGATGCTGACCTGAAGAATTGACCCTGCTGGAACTTGTAATCTTCCATAACCCTCTTGGTGGCAAAGCTGTTTTGGTAACTGCTGGAACCAGACTAACAGGTACCCGCTTGAGGCAAATGTGTTGCTCTTCCCCCTCTTCTCAGTGGGTCCTGTCTTAGCACTATCCTCAATCCCTCCCTACTCCTTGCTTCAGTTGGTCAGTGGACCATTACCTGAACGGTTCATGAAGAGCAAACACTTCAAGCTAAAGACTTGTAAGTTTCTTCCTTCAAAGCCACCATGCAATGTGCAAAAATATATTGCAAACCTCATTTGTTCTTATAACAAAATCCAGACAAGGGAGATGCTTCCTTATTTGGTTTGTTTCGGTGTTGTGAAGTACATGTGGTTTGTGGTGCTTTAGAGGTATGGTTGTGTTTACTACAGAGTTTGTGAGGTCAATGCAGAAGTGTGAGTTTTTTTAATGGTTTGTTAATGGTAGTACATTTCCTACCCCCGCTGTTCTGACTAAATGCGATCCATATCCCTTCTCCTGTTGATCATTCTAGCATGTGGCAATTACCGCCCCCATGAGTTCCTTCAGGGGTAGTGTGTTCCCTGTGCCCCCTGGTCAGCCGGTGGGCTACCTGGTTTCTACGTCCATCCCTATTCCTTTATGTCTGACGAGGTTCACACCCTCGGAGGTCTGACAAAGTTGACACATCTCCCATCCCTGTTTTCACATTTGGTCCTCTATCAGTTTGGGCATACTTCAGGTCTCAAAACCACCCTTCCCAGTCAGATGCCTCTCTCTTACCGTGCCCCACTCTGTTTGTGCAGTGAATTTAGCAGACAAGTTCAAGTATAACGAGTTACAGTAGACACTGTCAACATCAAGGAGGATGCTGTGCACTAGGCTAAGGTCTTTATCCAGGATGACCATTAAGATTATGTCTACAGTCATCCTACAGAAATTGCATATGTCTTTGCTTTCACACTGCCTTAAATTGGGTGAAAATTGAATATTCTGCCTTTAGGTTTCTGAGGGTTGGTCGCTCCCATTGTTAACAATCCTCTTGGCAAATTAGTATGTATAGTTTTTTTATGGATGTCCTATGGCCAAATAAAGCACACTATTTTAGAATGTAGATATATGTCAGTAGAGCATGGAATGGATTAAAACAAAGGGCCTAATTTTGAGTTTGGCAATATCCCAGAGGTAAATCCACTGAAATACTGCCAAACTCAATTACTGTTACTGCCACTTGGTCCTGTGGAGTTACCAATGGATTGCAAGGGGTGGTAGGTCCTCATTTTTGGAGTTCATAGGACTGAATGGGAATTTCTGTTGGATTTACCACGGTGAAATTACCGCCTAGTAAAGCCCATGTGTGTGCGTAACTCTGTGCGGATCGGAGCTCAGGGGGGCGCCGGAGGAGACTGGAGCCTCGCAACAATCATGGCACTGAGAGAGCCACTCTCCAGGCAATCGGATCTGATTGAGTTGCATTTGGCTGAATTATAAACACCATTTGTAAACGTGTGGAAAAGAGGACCGTGTCAAAAACACAGGCACATCGTCCCAAGTTGTGGTTTCGTGGGGGAACAAAGACCCATTGAACAAAGTGGATTGATGCCAACATCTGAATCATCTGCGCCGAGTAATAAGTGCAGAGACCTGGGCTTACCCTACCAGAACAGACAGCATATAGAACATCTGCTGTCGACTTGTCCTGAAGAAGGTTGCTACACTGAGAAGCCCCTAAACAGCAGTTTTTAGAACAACTGAAACACGTGTAGACTTTTGGAATCTGTGAGAGTTATCTCTACACAGATGGGTTTACTGAGCAAGAGATCTGAACCTAGTAAAGTTATAACAATTTAGAGGTCATATCTAACCACATAGCGTTAGATTGAGAAGAGAGATAGTAGGAATGGAATGTAGAATGAGAGAGAATGAATGGTAGTGTATTGTGGGAGGTGAGCCTGGTTTTGGAAATTGTGTGTTCAGAATATATTGATTTTTCTTTTCAACACACAATATTGATATGTAAAATTGTAAAAACTAAAAAGATTTTCCTTTTATAAAATGTATATTGTTTTTATATGTTTACAAAATGTGTATGACACAATAAATCTGATTTTATTTGGTTGAATTCACTGAAGCATTGTTCGTTTTTGTTAAAGAGACCATTCTCACGAAAGAGGACACCCCTCTGCCCGATTGGCCCAATTTATATTGTTTCACAGTAAATTGCCCGAAGGACCAATCGCGATATTGGGCATCCGCATAAATTTTGTTTGACGCCTAGTAAATCTGCCAATTGTTTGGAGGTAAAGTAGAAGATTTATTTCCAGTAAAAACCTAGAGATGAATCTGCCACTTTTCCTCAGAAAATCAGCAGATTTACCATGCGGTAGTTCCGCTGGCAGTCAATCCACACAATTATTATAATTTGGTGGTGCAGGAAAAGTGGCAGGGTACAGACTTATCGCCAATTTTGTTTCCTGCACTGCCAAACTTGTAATGATGCCCAAATGATTTACGTGCTAGGGCACAGATGAGAGTCGTAAATATTTATTGGTTTGGTAGATTGTTCCTGGTGTAAGCAGATTTTTCTTAGCTATATTATAATTTTAAATGTTGTATGCCAGTATTACAGGTTTGTTCTATTTCATTGGGCGACATCACCAAGTTTCCCATTGAGTTGTAAAGAGGTTATCACAAAATGTCTGATTAGGCTCGCTAGAGAACATCTTGCCAGTATGTTTGTCTGGGGTTAGTTTGATTGTGTGTGCAGATGATGAAGGAGTTATCCAGGTTTTACCCACTGACTAAAGGACTTAGAGTTCGCTAAAAAGCCATGGAATGCTGATCAATTCTGCATTGTGATTTTGTAGGTCACAGTCCTTGCAAGATTCTTTTAAATCCTGCTAGACCTTGAGGTCAAGTAACTTAGTTTACCTGCTCAACCTAAGAGAAATGCACTCGACCCATGGTAACCAATGACAAATGTAACCAGTGCTTTTAAAAAAAAAAATGGTGAATGTTACCCAAAGCCCACTTCATGTTTTGTGCCCTGCTGCCCCTCAGGGGCCAATCACGCACAGTGAGACATTTATTTGACATTTACTTCAACCAAAGCTTGTTTGGAGTAACTATCCAATAAAAGTTTCAAACATTTGTTGTACTCATCAGCAAGGTTGAGAACCATATAATAGGCCAATGATCAATGAATGGATTTTGTGATCCATGTAAGATTATTTGTCTTAATAAGAGCTGAGGACTGGTATGCTTGTCCTATTTGCATAGGTATGCATAATAGCCCAGCAGTTGCAGGGTTAATATTACGTACAACTGTGAATAGTTACAACAACAATAATGAGCAATCTGGGGCAGAGCTTTAACAAAAACTCATATAGGATGCTAAAGCATTTTCCAATTCAGCTGAGAAGGTTTCCACCGAGCTACCACCTAGCGCAGTGTGCATTTGAATGCAAGAAACCTGCATTACAGGGATCAGCCGGGTAATAAATTGTAGGATGGTCTGTCAAGAAATACCATTTCTTGCTATATGAGGTGTATCTGCTCTAGTTGCAAGTGTCAGGCGATTCATGCAGAATTGACCTACCAGTGGTGAGTTATTTCTCCAAACAAGGTAGGTTGTGGCCAAGTGAAGAGCATAAGTGTAACAATGGGTGCTCCCAATTTTTTTGTTTTCGGGGGGTCAAGTCTGTGAACAGGGAGAGTGAAGGGAGAAAAAAAAGACGTAACAGACTGACTACCCCTCTCTCTAAGGTCTTTCGACACAACAGATACAGGTGCTGAAGTGCTGATATGTAAATCTACAGCGGTTACCTTATGGGAGAAAAAGTTATTGAGCAGAAACCGTTGAAAATATATAAATCACTTTAATAGTTGTAAGACTACATTTTTTGTAAAAAACTATACAATAATCTCTCATACCATTCATACCAATTTATTCATTCTGTGACATACGGGTTCGGCAGTTAACATTTTCTTTGAGCATATAAGTTGTTGGTAATATGTATGACATTAGAAAAAACAAGTTTGGATTTTCTGTAGGTCGACATATGTTTCGGCCCCTTTCAATAGTCCCATCGTTGTCTACAGTGGTCTAAATAGTCATTGTTGGGCCATCTTCAGGACAGTGATGATTTTGTAAAAGCTTACAGTCTTCACCCTTTTTCGTATGAAAAGCCAAATCTAAAAACATAAATTAAGCATATATTACATTGTGTAGCGGTCTGGTCTCTGCTGGTTATTTTCAAGGTAATGGCTTGATTACTATGCCGAAAAGACTGCACCAACCTGTGGCCGGAAGAATTGTTGTGGACCACGGAGATAAGATTGTAGGGTATCTTCTGTATTACCCTTATCTAGAGCCCTAACAAAAGGGGACATAAACAAGGGAGATTACTACCTTGCGTGTTTGTTCTATCAGTACATTGCTAAAAGAATTTTTTTTTTTTGTTTTGGCGTCTCAGAGCGAACTTACAGTTAACACCTGGAAATGGGTGGAGCTTCAGATTTCTGTAACTCAGTATCGCATTGTGAGATATCTTCGAGATGAAGCTGATTGCATCGGCACCTAAACAAGTTGTGTCTGCAAAAGAGAAAGGTGTTCAATGAACTACCCTTCTATGATCATATCATAAAAACTCCAATTTTAAGATGAAGAATGCCGTTTATTTGCAGTTGTTATAACCAGAGGCCCCCACTAAAGGTAAGTTGAGGTAGTAATTACTTTAAATGGGGATACAGTGTTATCAAATCTAATGCCTAAAGAAGGTATTTGTATTGAAACCTTTCTATCGCATGCCTAAAAAGTGCCCGAGCTACCCGTAGATGAGCTCAGTACCTTTTAGCACACCAGGACGCGGTGCACAAGCAGCTTTCTTATCGCTGATGTTGGGATAACTGTGAGATGTTTAAATTATTAATTACACGCACGCAGGGCAGAGTGTATTAACCCCTAACCGCGAGGTTGTACACAGCCTTTCACTTGCTGCTGTGCGAATAGAACACTGCTACTTACTTGTGTTATTTGTTTGAACGATGCGGCGGTGTTACTCGAACGGCGTCTTCTGGCGTGTGAATGAGTCACTTTAGCAAAAGGGAGGGGCTGTGTCTTTTAAAAGATCACGTGTTGCCGAAGGAGGTGTTGTTAACGTGGAACTCAGCTATAATGAAGAGGCCATATGTAAACGTGCCGCACAGTGCTAGCTCGCTACGATTCCCAGGAGACCTGGAAAGAGCCGGGAACACTTACGAGCTACAATGTAACTTTTATTCGGATAGCAGGAGCTAAATAGTGTATCCCAGTTGGGGTAATAAATAAACATTACTGTGGTCTCGATTTTTCAGAGACTGGTTAATCTTAGCTTCGCGACTATACATTAATGTAAGTCAGAAAAAAGATTCTATTTTGTTTGAACCGTCAGAATAAGTATCTTGGAAGTGACGCGTTACATTATAAATTGTGAAGTACAAATGTATTTTGTACTTTAATATCACAGAATACTGCAATTTGGAAAAGGTCTGTGGAAAGAAATTGAACATGCATCTTAGCTGTGAAATTATTGATGGTGTCTGTTGTCAGCCCCTAAGATGTTTAGTAGAGACGGGAACTGCTTGTTCAATGACAGGTACTAAAATTCAAGGTATAGAATGGACGCGCTCTTGTTCTTTGCTGTTTAAAGGAAGGCACTCCATTCGACAGCTATATTTAACCCATTTTGAACTGTTCTCAGGTTATAAATCCATTTTTGTTCCCCTTGAGTTAGGGTTTTATCTTTGTCCCCAGTGTGCGCACAAACAACTACTCTCAAACAAATCACTTTGTGTCACCATACTATCCAACTGAAAGAGTTCACTAACTGTTTAACACCGTGGGTAGTATACGCCATCATATGCCCATGCGATATGGTATATATAGGCAAAACCAAACGACCTGTCCGCCAACGGATAAACGAGCACAAATCTTGTATTCGTAATGCAGTAGAAAATAAACCATTAGTGGCCCATTTCTCTAAAAAACAACACAAGTGCACAGACTTTCTATGGTGTGTCATTCAGGTTATCAAAATTTCCCGTCGCAATGGGGACAAAGATAAAACCCTAACTCAAGCGGAACAAAAATGAGATTTGCCTACTGCAGCCTCAACTCTTCATTGATGTCGAGGGTCTGCCATTCTTACTCGGTAGAGAATTTGCAAACATAAGAAGATGCTGACCTGAAGAATTGACCCTGCTGGAACTTGTAATCTTCAATAACCCTCTTGGTGGCAAAGCTGTTTTGGTAACTGCTGGAACCAGACTAACAGCTACCCGCTTGAGGCAAATGTGTTGCTCTTCCCCCTCTTCTCAGTGGGTCCTGTCTTAACACTATCCTCAATCCCTCCCTACTCCTTGCTTCAGTTAGTCAGTGGACCATTACCTGAACGGTTCATGAAGAGCAAACACTTCAAGCTAAAGACTTGTAAGTTTCTTCCTTCAAAGCCGCCATGCAATGTGCAAAAATATATTGCAAACCTCATTTGTTCTTATAACAAAATCCAGACAAGGGAGATGCTTCCTTATTAGCTCATCAGCTGTGCATGACTCAAAACCAGTAAAACATTATTTTCCCTCTTAATGAGTCATTCTTCGAGGTCATTTTAGGGCCTAATGACAAGTGTGGCTGCAAAACACAGAGTAAAAGACAATCTGGTAAATACTGTTACCGGATCCAGTAAATGGAGGTGCACCGTACGATTACACCTTTATGCAATCCGTGAGGTCATGCTATTTACTGAATGCAGTAAAAGTCAGACACCGCACATGAAGAAAACTAAAGTGCCACTCCTCATCCAGTAACAGTGACACCGGGAACATACATTCTGCATTTCCGGAAAAGAATATGCATCTGTGCAGACATTATAGGATGTCAATCCATAGTGAATCTGTGCCCTTGTATGCCATCCAGACGGAATGCGTGGCAAACCTAAAACTAGGGACCCCTTATGAGGGAAGGGAGGAGACATTAGGCAACGGAAGCCAACATTCTTATAGCAGAATGAGGATGCCAGAGAGGCAACAAAGCTGCTGGGCCACCTTATGGCAAAAACAGTCCCTATAAAATGTGCTGCACTTTGGTATCATGTGTGTGCCAAGGTCCAAGTCATGTCTGACTATCCCGTACAAACCAGAGATGTCAAGAAGAGGTGGGATGTCCTTAAGTGGAGTGTCCATCCCATCATCTTTGAGCACCGGCAAAAGTGCCTAGAATCTGGCTCTATGTCAGACCCATATCTACAACCTTTGGAGTCAAAGGCAGCCACTATGGTGAACCTTAGTTGCATCACTGAATCCAGCGATGCAGATGTCAGGGCAGTCACACATGTAGCAGCTAGTAAGAGAAAAATATATGGTCGCAGAATTCCATATAGAAAGTGCACTCAGGTAAACCCCACAACATGGCCCAGTGTCCCACCATTTACTGATAAGGAAGGAGGTAAACTGTCCAACCATCCACAGCACACCATCCCATACAAGTCCCCAACATTTTGGTATTCTGTATTAGAATGTCTGACACAGCACCAAACCTACTGATGACATATGAGAACCAAAAAATGCCAGCATGTCTTCCTATCTTATATATACCACATTTGCAAGACACCCCCTCACGTGCAGATCACCTGGATAGGCATGCGTGCACAGCAGATGGGCACTGCTAGGCCGCCCAAGCACATTTGCACTACTGGCAACCTCATGGGCTGAGTAACTGACCACATTTTCTTATATGATCCCACAGAGTATACCTCCAGTTACCAAGAGGACCCGTCAGACACCTACACACCTGCCCGAGACATGACCACCATCACACCTAAAACAGGGATTAAATCATCCCAGAGGTCAGCGGACATTCCTGCTGCAGAAGCAACACCAGTGAAGAGCAAGACATCCAGAAAAGGCATGTCATGTCCCTCCAGCCAAGCAGCCAGCACAGAGGGAACCCCAGGCACCACCCAGGCAAACCGAATGATTACGCCAAAAGGGTCACGCCCCTCAGAAGCAACCAAAATACCACCTCCCACACATGTTGTTCCATGAGATGTAGGCCAAGAAATGTTAGCACTCACCCCGCAGTTATAAGTCTTGGCAGTAAACCTTGTCTATGACCAGGGAGAGAGCAACACAGACACTCCACTGTGCACACCTATTGGAGGTGCCACAGGGAACTTTGATGATGACCCAGGCCAAAACTGGAGTGCAGACACCTGATTCAAATATGCATCCTATAATCCTTTCTACACCTCCTACTCCTGCGCCGAACTTGCAACTGTGAGCAGAGAAGCCACTGACCAGCAAGAGGTAATTAAGGCCCAACACCAGCCAATCATCCAATGTTTATGTTTATGTTTATTGAGTTTATATAGCGCTTTACACCAAAGCACTTTACAGAATAACAACAGGTACAGTATGAATGAAGCATAATTTACAAACATGAAACAAACCAGTGATACAGTATTTAGAACAATTTACACAGAGGAGGGAGGCGGAAGGAGGGAGGCAGAAGGAGGGAGGGCAAGGTGGGGGGGGCCGAGTGACCTCCAACGCACTAAGGTGGTTACAGTATCCAAATTGGGATCATCAGGGGAGCGGGAAGTGGATGGGGAAGGGAAGGGGGGCAGGGGTGTGAGGGGGAGAGAGGTAGGGAAGGAGAGTCAGGGGGGAATGGAGAAGAAGGGCTTTCAGGGAGGAGCGGAAAGATGGGTAGGTAGGGGTGGAGCGGATAGAGAGAGGTAGGAAGTTCCAGTGGAGGGGGGCCAAGAGTTGGAAGGAACGGAATCGCAAGGAGGCACAAGGGGCTGGGGGTACAGTGAGAAGGTGGAGATCAGCTGAGCGGAGAGAGCGGGAGGGAGAGTAAAATGAGAGGAGTGAGGAAAGATGGGGGGGCGAGGTCGTGGATAGATTTGTAGACAAGGTAGAGGAATTGGAATTTCAATTGTGTGAGGAAGGGGAGCCAGCCGAGTTGAGAGAGTGAGGAAGAGATAGAGTCTCGAGGGCCAAGAAGACATAGAGTGCGGATAAAGGAGTGGTAGATGGATTTTAGGGGAGTCAGGTGAGAGACATGGAGTCCAAAGAGAAGAGAGGAGCAGTAGAAGAGACGGGAGAAAATAAGGGAGGAGATTAGGAGTTTAGAAGCGTGAAAGGTGAGGGAGGAGCGGATCTTATGGATGTTGAAGAGGTGGTGCCGACATGCACGAGAGGTTAGGGAGATGTGGTTGGAGAAGAAGATAGAGGAGTCAATATGGAGTCCAAGGTTGTGGGCGGGGGTCGAGATGGGGAGATTGGAAGGGGGAAAGTGGATGAAGGGGGGAGGGGAAGGTGAGAGAGTTTTGGGAGGGAAGAAAAGCACTTCATTCTTGTTGAGGGAAAGAAAATGGGATGACATCCAATTTTATATGGCCCTAAGGCAGGAAGAGAGGGTGTGGTGGAGGTCAGAGGTGAAGGAAGAGAAGGAGAGAAAGAGTTGGGTATCGTCTGCGTAGAAGTGGTGGGAGATGCCGAAAGAAGAGATGGCGGGGCAAGAAGGGAGGTATAGAGAGAGAAAAGGAAAGGTCCGAGTATGGAGCCTTCGGGAATGCCATAGTTCAGGGGCAAGTTGGAGGAGGTGCGGCCGCCCCAGGAGACAGTAAAGGATCAATTGGAGAGGTAAGAGGAGAGCCAGGAGAGGACAGAGCCTTTGAAGCCGAAGGAGGACAGAGTGCTAAGAAGTAAGGAGTGATCTACGGTATCAAAGGCTGCCGAGAGGTCAAGGAGGAAGAGAATTGAGGATTGCTTAGCATGGCGAGCGGTGAGGAGAGAATTGAGTACATAGGTGAGAGCAGTCTCAGTGGAGTGTTTAGGGCGGAAACCAGATTGAGAGGTGGGGAGGAGGGAGTGAGAGGAGACGAAAGCTTAGAGTTGAGAGTAGGCTAGGCACTCAAGGAGCTTTGAGATTAAGGGGAGAAAGGAGATTGGTCTGAAGTTGGAGGCAAGAAGAGGGCTAGCAGAAGGTTTCTTCAGGATAGGGATGATGGCAGCATGTTTGAAGGCTGATGGGAAGGTAGCAGAGGAGAGACAGATGTTAAAGAAGGTGTCCCAGACAGATGGAGACCAGCATGCAGTGGCAGGAGACAAGTTAAATGAACACCTCCATGTCCTCCAAGGCATCCAAAGGGCCATTTTCTTTTTTTAAAATGTATAGTTGATTTATAAAGCGCTTATACACGGGTGAAGTGCTTCAAAGAGCTTCAAGGTGGGAAGGGAGCAAGGGAATACAGTAATCATTCTCAGGCCTTGAAGATTCCGAATGATCAAAACAGAGAAAGAAAACTAGAATACTAGGCCTGACAACATTTTTCTGAGTGTAAGTGAATGAAGAGTTATAGTTGCGACCTAGATCGGGAGGGGGAGATGAGAAACGGTGTGTGGGGGGGGGGTGTGACAGACAATTAACTGGTCCTAGAACATTTAGGTAATGCATAAGGAAGTATGGAGGTGCGGTAAGCTGAAGATGCAGTAATGCTGAACAAAGTGCAGCGGCTTGGAGGCAAGTGCACAAGACTGGCAGGGGACCCTGGGAGTCCTTTTAGGCTCTGGAGGTGAACCAGGCAACCAGTCAGAAAAAGCTGAACAGAGTTTGGGGGGAGGAGGAAGGAGAGAAAGGAAAGTAGGTTAGCAAGGGAAAGGGAGAGAGAAGGAGGAAGAGAAAAGGAAGGTCTTGAGTTTCCGGAACTTAAGGTGTTCCGGCTCAAGACGGAGAGAGGCAGGGAGGATGTTCCAGAGGGAGGCACCTGCAGAGGATAAAGATCTATCCCCACATCGCTGTCACCTGCAGAGAGTTGGAGGAGGATGAGCAGAGGACTCTAGAGGGAGAGTATTTAGTAAGAGAGCGTTGTAGATGTAGTGTGGGCCCCAGCCCCAGAAAGCCTTGTGGATTATGCAGAGGATTTTGAACTTGATCCTTGCAGCCACAGGGAGCCAGTGGAGGGATTTCAGTTCCGGAGAGATGCGGTCCCAGGGCTTGAGGCCAAGGATAAGTCTTGCGGTTCTGTTCTTGTTGAGTTATAGAGGATGGAGAGTAGAAGTAGGAAGATTGAGAAAGAGGCTATTGCAATAGTCCAGCCTAGAGAGAACCAGGGCTCTCGAGGTGGTGAGCCTCTGGGGGAAAGTGAGAAATAGTAGAATACCTCTGAGAAGGTGCAGTTGGTAGTTGGACTTTTTGGAGATGTCTGAGATGTGAGAAGAGAAGGAGAGAGTGGAGTTGAAGATGACCCCCAGATGTTTTGCCTCATTGGTAGGCGAGGGTGCAGGGCCAAGGGAGGAATTATGTGTCATAGGAAGAAAACGGGACAGCACATGTCATGTCTGTGTGAGAAACTGGACAGCATTGTAATTGCTATCACCCTTCGGAGCCAGCACATGAAGGAGAGGACAGAAACTACCAACCAGGACATTGGACTGAAGTCTGACATTTAGGAGTGTGTGGAGAGGACTCTAGTCTAATCGCAATTGTTGGCCAACACCAACCAAACACCATTCACCTCGGTCAACACCACTGTCCCCTGCAGCCTATTCCATAGGTCCACAAGACAATCATGGACCCACGCCCCAAGCCTGCCTGTCATGGGGAAGAAACCCAGGAAAAAATGAGGATGGTTGCTTACTGTTCACCAGTGTTGGGGAGGGTGATGGTGAGAGGTGTGTTGGGCAGGGGAAGGCTGATGGATGTGTTGGGAAGGGGCGGTTACGTTGGGTCTGGGAGAGGGGTCTGTTGGGGAGTGGGAGGTTAAGGGTTGTGTTGGGGAGGGTGAGGTGAGGAGTGTGTTGGGGAGGGTGATGGTGAGGCGGGTGCAGTGAAGGGCAGAACATTGATTACAGTTAGAGTGCATTTATGGCTAGATGTTCTGTTTAATAAGGTGTGTTAAGATGTAAACTTCATAGGTGTTTAGTCATAATTTGACACTTTAATCATGTGTAGCTATTACAGTATTGCATCAAAGCGCGTTCATGTTGCTTGATGCTGCACAATTCATATACAGTACTGTCCCATTTTGCTCAGTGACCCCTCAAACATACACTCAGCAAAATGAAACCATTAAACACTGTCATGTGATCTGCCCTAATTGCACATCCCATGCTGGCCTTATGGATGGGGCTTCATCTTCATCATCAGCATTGTCACTGTCTTGTGGAATGATGACATTCGGGGCATTGGCACATTACGCCATAAGCACAGATTGTGGAGTATTCAAAATGCAATTATGATGCAGCTAACCTTGCTGAGGGCATACATGAGTGCTCCACCAGCCCCCTGTAGGCAACGGAATCTGACTTTCAGTCATCCAGAAGACAATGTCGCTGCTTGTTCGAATGTGTGCCACTTTATAGCGCATCTCTGGGAGCCTCTGGGGTTTCAATACGGGGTCAGTAGCCATCGCAGGAGTGGAAAGCCTGTCACCTGCCAGTCACCTGATGGGGGAGACATTACTCAATGCATGCATTTTGTTTGTATAACCGGGCTCATAAAGGGATTTTATGTATGCATGATTGGGTGCATTGAGCATGAGTGTGGGTTTTGTGAAAGGTTGTGGTTGTACCTTTGTGGCTGTTAATGGCTGCTTTAGACCCTCTATTAACCCATGTTGTGCTTACCTAGGAGCCATGTAATTTGCCCCCTGTGTGTGGCTATGTACGCAGGAGGGTACTGTTGCGCAGTACCGTACCATTAAGTCTTCTGTCAAACCAGGAAACCTTGCACAGCAATGTGTGATGGTTGGCACCATGTCATTTGCATATTCAGTGTATGCTCTGCTTCCTGTTCCTGTACACTTGCTCTCTCGCATGGGGGTACAAGTGGCATATGTGTGCAGTTCAAGGCACCAATTACATTTCAAAATTGGGCGACATCATAGAAGGAGCCTTTGATGGCATTCATTGTTTGGGTTAGTGGAAGGACATTGTGTGCTGTTGCATGGTGTAGTAAGTTGGCCAATACTTGTATCAGTATTTTTGAAAATGTAGGCTGAAACATGCCAAGCACCATGCTGGCAGTGTGTTCATAGCTGCCGTTAGCAAGAAAATATAGCCACTAACTTCAGTAGAGGGGAGATCTCCCAATTTAGCTGTCAAGGCCATTCTGAAAGAGCAGTAGTAAATGTATTGTGTTTGCCCTGTGCAGCCGATAAGCCCATAGGATTTGTGTTTCTGTTGGTGCTTATGGAGTTACCCTGTTCCGAGTTCCTGGGAACCTCTACCTCCTCCTCTGTCCTTGTTGGCCCATTTGCTGCATTTTTGCTGCATTCATCCGACCATACAAATGTAGGTACAGATATCTTGGGTACATTGGCAGTGCTCCACAGGGCTGCATGTTGTTGTCTTGGGAGTAGTCTGGTGTAGGCATGTTATTTTGAGATGGATGATGATGAGCACCTGTGCTTGATTTTGTTGCACCTGCTCTTCGTTTCCGCCTGCTTTTTCTTATCGGTAATTTCTTGTGGTATTTAATGTGTTATTTTTCTCAGTAATGTTAGTCAGAATTATCTTGTAAATACTGCCTCTGGTATTGGCCACTAACTGCATCTGGTTTGCATGGGTGCACTAAGGCGTGTGAAGCCCAGTCCATCCGTCTTCCATCACGTGGGTGCTGCAGTGATCATCTTCTCACGTCGAATGTCAAAGAACACATTAACTACAATCCTATCACAATGCTACTTTGTCATTATACTGTGCACCTGACAGATGTTAGGGTTAACTCAAAGGAGGTTCTGGGGCACTCTGACCTCCACACACACTTTCCACTCACTCCTTTCAGTGCCATTCCGCTCAATTGTCTCCACCCTCGTTTTGAATTATAATTTATCCCTCCCAGCACCTGGCAATACAAATCACATGATAGTATTTCCAAGACATGCAATGTCTGTACTCTTTGAACATTCAGGACTTGTTACTTTTAGGGTTGGTGGTCAAAGGGCACCTGGTGCTATGGAATTCTGGGGTCTCAGGGCCCTGTCAGTTATATGGGCTATAACTCGTGGTCGCCTGGGGATGGGCCGGGTCATGCTTTGGCCAGTGTGAGATAACATACACACCAGGTGCCGGTCTCTGATCGCGGCCTTGAAGGGCACATTCCTCTTGAGTACAAAACACATCTTTGCAACACTGTTAGAACAATGAACAGGCGTTGTGGCGGTTGGGATGTAGGCTGTCCTCATGGGGGCTCGGGCATGGCTGGAGATTTCCTGCATCTCGCAATTTGGACCTAATGCATGCAATGCCATATTTCCTGCAGGTCTTGTCTTTTAACTACGATTACTAACATCTATGCAAAAATAGCAATGTTGCTTGCACCCTGAGCTACACTATGTGGGTTGATTATATTTTCTTATATTGAGGTGGGGTCCTTTATATTGCCGGGTGGTCCTTTCACTGTTCCCCCTAACCCTGGCCTATCATAGTGCTTCAAATGCATATCGCCTCACTCTAAAGCGCTTGGAGGGGTGGGACGGAGCTGCCCCCTTCCCAACACATGGTTACGGCATTCGCTCTTTCCGGATTCTTTGTCTCTGGTATTATCACATGCAGAAACTGATTTGTAATTGTATGGTGCAGTAAATCATGAAGTCTTTGTTAATACTGCATGTTGCACCATTACCACCACACTCATAATCAGGCCTTTAGCGTTTGTTGAGATGTGCAAATATCAACCACTGCTGTATTTGCTTGATGAAATGTTGTGTTTCGTTGGCCAGAAATTAGAAGGAAGACAGTAGGTGAGAAGAGCAAGTGATGGAGGAAGAGCTGCTGGTAGCTTTGTGGACAGATGTATGTGTTGTGTTCATGAAAGAGTAGTTGCATTGTGGTTATGTTTGTGAAAACACACTTTAAGGGCATTATGACTAATTAAGAGACTGCAATAATCAAAACCCTTGCTGCATACTGACAAAGGAAGAAGCACATATTGATTTATTTGTTAGTGTGCTGCAGGACATTTTCAGATGCCAAGCATGTGTCTAGGGAGTGATCAGCCTTAGGGTAAATATGCACTGACCCTGGAAAAGTGCGGCGGGTGAAACTGTGGGAGGACAAGGAGGCTTTTGGCTGAAAGAAGACTCCCACTAGAAACACAAACAGTAATTATTTGGTGGTGGTTCCTGTGGTCTGGTGGTCACTAGACAATGTTGTTTAATGAAAGTGCATACCTTCTCTGTCTATATGCTTCAATGCTATATCCATATATGCTATATCTATATCTATATATATATATCTACTATATAAACAAGCAATAATTTCCACTATATATAAGAAAGGAAGGAGAGATAGTCATCTTACAAACCTTTTCTCACTCCAAGATTCCCAATTTAAAATCTTTAGAGAGGTAATTTTGGTGACACTAGAGAATTGGGTTACTGACAATAACATGCTAACAGATATGCAACTGGGTTTTCGTCACTGTGTGGGTACAAACCAGGTCCTTAATCTGTACCTAATTATCTCCCACTCAATATATATTAAAAAAGAGCCTATCTATCTTGCGTTCATGGATCTGAGCACTGCATTTGATAACGTGGATAGGTGCAAACTATGGCAGATTCTCAATCCATGAACAGCCCCAAATCTCTCTTAACCATACTTATACGTGAGTGTAACAGAGCATGTGTCTAGAGTGGGGCTAACAGCCAATGTACATTTTATGTCCCTGTGACTCTAGGAGTTCCACAGGCCTGTGTACTTGCCCCACTTTTGTACTCATTTTACATCAATGGCTTGCACACCGCCGTGTTTAGTATCAATGCATATGACCAAAAATAAGCAGCAGGTTCCTGCAAGCATTAGTATGTACAGACGATACTGTCATTCTAGCACACACTTCCTGTGAAATTCATGAATTCGCTAAATCAACGCTGCCAAATCAACTATAATGGTCTGCTACGTGGGGAAAAGAATCACCAAAGTGCCTTCAATGTATACTAACGCAATTAAAGTTCCATGGGTATCAGAAGGTGACTATTTGGGCATGTGGTTTTCAACTAGGCTTAAGGGCAAGCCATTTAAGCAAGCAGGCATGCGATTTTTTACTGTCCTGTAAAAAGATACCTTCCCTGTGTCATGGGCCCCACAGTGCCTAACACAATCAACATGACTACATGTGTATGCAAGGCACTGGGGGGTCAAGGGGGAAAGCATGGCATTTTTGACTGGACATCTATGATAGATATCCAGTAAGAAATTACCATCCCTGTCCCCTGGGCTCCACAGCACCTCAGAAGGAGAATGATTTTGGCAGGTAGGTGGGGGGATTGTGCAACAAACGCATTTTTAAAATGCTTCTGTTGTACAACCCTCCTTCTCCTTCTACCCCCAACTCGCCAAAATCAGCTCAGCGGACCAAAATAAACACACATACACACACACATTCACACAGCAATCACTCTATCATTCACATGAGCACCCATCACCATACACTCACTCATACCACAAGCATACATGCATCCATACACATATTTAAATAAAAAATAATCAAGCATAAACGTACCTTCTGCAGGGGCTTGCATGTGGGTGCTGAAATGCCCCACTCCAGGCTGCTCTGTCCGTATGTGCAAGGAGGCGCAGGAGCTCCCCCTTGCACAAGCTCCCCCTTGCACATACAGACATGCAGTGCCCCAGCCAGCATTTCCGATGAGCTAAGCAAGGCTGGCAAAGCAAAATGCCCTCATCCTTGCATGGCTCATTGAGAATGTGCAGTTGGGGAACTGATCTGAACTGTCAAAGGGAAACATTGTTTCCCTTTGACAGTTCAGCCAGCCCAGGAGCACTCCCTTAGCTGGAAAAAAGCAGCTGAGGGAGTGCTCAGTGTTTCATTGGGCTGGTTCCTCGGCTCCTCCATAATGGGTTGGGGGGCCACTGGGTGGACGCCCCCTCGCCCATTATGGATGTACCACCAGGCTCGTTCTGGCCTATAGGGCAATTGGGCAATGTCCGTACCAAAAATGCAAAATGCTAGTGTGGGCCAGTCGAAATGGGCCACTTATTGACAAATGTGGGCCTGTTTGATGGGTTACTTAACTATGCAGCTAGTAGTTTTGACCATTGTTACTGAATAAATATTCTTTAATTATCACAATGTGCTTATATTTTAACAAAGAATATCCCCTTGGGTACTATTCAAACAGTCTGTAACTAAAGGAATGAATATCCATTTGGAACTGCGGGCCACTTTTTTTTTATTTTTACTTTTCATGCTGGGCTCTCGCGCCATCACCCCCGGGGATCCAGTCGCGCCCCCCTCAGGGGGCGCATCCCACAGTTTGAAAACGTCTCCCTTAGAGGTTTACAAAGCAAAATCATTAGCGGTATCCAAATATGACTTCACCCTCTGGGGCCTTTTGGATGTAGCACCGCTACAAGTTGTAGAGAACAACTTTATAAAGATACTTTGGGCCTCATTACGACCTCGGCGGTAGCCATGCCGCTATTGGCGGCATGGCTGCCGCCGAAATCGCGTCCGGGTCCTCAGAATGAGGAATTACCGGGCCATTCCGAGTTCGGAAGGCCCGGTAATTCCTCATTCTGAGGACCCGGACCCGGTCCTTCCCCATTCCCATTTCAGCCCCCATAGGGCTGAATGGGAATGGGAGAGGGAGCAAACAACGGGCCATTACGAGTTGGCCCATTGTTTGCTCCCTCTTCCCCTCGCGGGACCTGGTAAGCACGCCTGGTTTGACCAGGCGATACTTCCTGGTTCCCGCAAGGGGACCTCGTAATGAGGCGGTACGGGGTAAACTGCGCCGGCACCTTTTACGGTGCCGTTTATCCCGTACCGCCAGGGTCGTAATGAGGCCCTTTGACTCTCTGGTGTTCCTCACCTTACTTTGCCATGCACATAGAATTGAACCTAACTCATCTAATCTAGAAGATCACCTTATTTTAGAACCTGTGTTTCACTTGTTACGGGTTTGGAACTAAAGTAAGGTGGCCTTACCTCACTTCATTATCAAGGCCTGTTTATCTACTTCTGGACATATAGCTATTCCATTCCTCCAACAAGTATACATTCATTTATTCAAAAACAATGCACATAGTCACTTTAGCAATCCAGTCCCTATGCCCCAAGGAAGGCTGTAATGTTTAAAAATGCATCTCGCAAGGTGACGTAGGATGCCCTAGAGAGTGGTGCAAGTAAAATCTTAACTGCAGCCCTCCTGGTGCACAAAAGCACACAGCAAAACTAAAGTAGGTACCAAGGGTTGGGACACTTCCTTTTCAGTGGTGAGTTTGCTGCTGCAGGTCGGGCCACCAGGTGAGGCGACAGATGTTCTTTTTTGGGTTTTTTGACCTGGAAGTCTGAAGAAGGTTCTTTGGACGGAGCAGCAAGATGCATTTGAGCAGTGGGAGGCACAGCAGTGGATTTCCGTAGAACAGGTGTGTTGGAGCCGTTCACAGGCCCTGGATGCAGATTGGTTATCGTCTGGTGGACTTTGTGCAGTTTCTCGGTCCTTGTCTCATCTGCGGGGACCTTTAGGAGCGGGATCCAGTCACTGGAGGTTTAGAAGGATGCCTACCAAGTTTCAGGTGAAACGGACCTTCAGCACACGTTGCATCGTAAAATAGCACATGGCCCCAGTTATTGGTGTTTTTCAGGCCGTGGAGATCGCAGCTCTTCTAGGGATGGCTCGAATTGAAGTTTGTCTTGGGACTGGTTGATTCCACCAGTCCAGGGGAGGAAGTAATCAATTTCCGGTCTTCCCTGTTGTCCAGATGTTGATGACGCGAGGAAGTAGCTGCAGGCTTCCTGCTTCCTCTTCTGCTTCAGATCTTCAATCCAGTGGTTGAGTCTGAGGCTTAGTTTCAAGACCCTCACCTTTTATGGTGAAGAACTGGCTAAGCCCACCAATCATACCACAAGCCTCTTTTGGAAATCTGTTTGGTGGGCTATTCAGGAAGACAGCCAGCCCCCCAGTTGGAATTGGTTCCAAGCAGGCGCACTGTAGAACAAAGACCAGGTGAGTTTCGGTCTCGTCCCCCTGCACAATCAATATCATGACATGCCTAGTGTCCAAGCATATCATGTTGGTACATGGTTCATTGTTGATGCTGCACAATGGATAATTCAGGACTTGCCAATTAAGAGTTAATAGCAACAATGCTCACCATTTTATAAAATAACCAGGTTTTTGATTGCCCATCGGAATGGCTGAGTTTACCCTGTCTTGTGTCTTCATTTCATTTGCATATTTTAGATTTCAATTCTGGATTCAAAATTGTTATTATCACAGTCTGCATTGTTATTGGACATTCTGGGGCAGATCATGTGCCCCATCCACCCTCTACCCCCACATACAATGAAACTAATAGCTCCCAGTGTTGCTCCATATCATACTTCTGAACTCAATAGCTCAGCCCTTTAAGATGAGTAGCAATTACCCTGGAGATATCTAAAACAGGGAGTAAAACAAACATCAACGAACTCGCTCTATCCTCTTACTCAACATATTTTATAAAAAACAGAGATTTTATACTAAAAACTTGTCATCAGTGACATTAACCTACGTGTTACTAACGTCATCCTATGTGGCAAACTACAAAAACATATGAGTATGGGTGATAGGTTCTCAGTGAACATCTAAGTATATGATCCATGCTAGTATGGGATAATGAGTGAATGTAATTGACTACTTAACATCAGGTGGGGCAACTAAGCCCTACCCTAAAAATGACCACTATGAATGTTACTAAATGTACAAAGTCCCATTGGTTACACAAACTATAGGACCCTCAATTACGCGGTCCTCTACAATTGGTTAGCACTCTAACCTCCGTCAGTAGTTTTCCACGTATATCAAGCAGCATGCAGGCTGGCCATCCAGGTGCTGGTGAGCTCGTCTTAACCATAGCTTCCCACCAATTAGCATATTAATCCATTATCACCTCAGTGGTCTACTGTCAATTAGGCTTTGAAACTCCTCCTTGAGAGTGTTCTTAGCTCTGAGAAATTCAGGGAATGGCGGCACGATCTGCCCTCGTGCGTAGATGTGAGCATTTCATTCGTCCAACTTCATCCTTCCATGTGACTGGAGACCATGAAATCGAACTTCTAGTGTCTTTAAAATGCTATTTTTTAATGGACCGCTGACGTCTTTTATTTTGTTCATGCCTTCTGAACAGGAGTTCTGTTCTTTTACGCGATTTGTATATTTGTATCCAATGTCATTTTGCTTCAGTTTGATAAGACCTTGGCTTCTTTGGCTTATCCAATCTTTGCTTTCTGAGATTCATTTTGTAATTCAAGCGGCTTTTTTGACTGCAACACACTGAACACAAGGTCTTCTTGTTAACGTCCAAGACTGCTTATAATGAGTAGTGGACACATCCATTCTTACTCGATCATCTTGAATATATGCATATGTTGGCACTTGCCGCAATCTATTCACTATAAAGCTAGCCTCATGATTACTTTGTCTGCTTGCATTTCTACTGCAACTGTACACGTGTAAAATAACTTGCTGTCTTTAGTAATATTATGGCATAAGCTTCTTCACCTTGATCCCAAGATGTCACTTATCCTTGGTACTCTCGCAATGCTTTAGGGAATATCTTCATTGTCTTATGCCTCTGCATCCTTTATGCACGTCAGCTCGACTCTGTGTGACGTCATCATTCATCTTCGCCGTGTATTTGCTCTGCTTCTTCAGGAATCTCATTCAAACGACCATCATATTTCCTCATATGCAGGTATGGTTTCCTTAATGGGAATCTTGCTTCTAGGATTCACCTTGGTATCGGTATCACCCATTACTCCTAGACACTCTTTACTCCTTTGGTCTCAAAGGCTCTGTCCTCAATTGTTCTCCTCCTACCTAGCCAATCGCTCCTTTGCTGTCTCTTGGGGCGGCTGCTCCTTCCCTACCCACTCCCTTGACTTCGGCGTTCCCCAAGGTTCCGTACTTGGCCCGTTTCTATTCTCGCTATATAAATACTTCCTAGCCCGTATCATCTCTTCCTTTGGAATATCCCACCACTTTTTTACGCCGATGACACCCAACTCTTCCTCTCCTTCTCTTCCTTCAATCCGGACATCCACCTTCAACTCTCTTCATGTCTTACCGCTATCAAAGCCTGGATGTCCTCCCATTTTCTCACGCTAAACACTGACAAAACCGAAGTTTTATTCCTTCCTGTCAACACCCTCCCTCCCTCTTCCACCCCTTCCATCCTCTTCCCCCCTGCTCAACTCCCCATCTCTGCCTCTACCCGCAATCTCGGCCTCCACTTTGTTTCAAATCTCTCCTTCACTCACCACATCCCTCTCATCTCCTGTGCTTGTCGCTTCCATCTCTATAACATTTGCAAAATTCGATCTTCCCTCACCTTTCATGCCACCAAACTCCTAATTTCCTCCCTGATCTTTTCTCGTCTCTACTACTGCTCATCTCTCCTCTTTTGCCTCCCCGCCTTTCATCTAGCCTCCCTTAAATCCCTCTACCATTCTGCTATCCGTACTCTCTGTAAGCTCTCTCCCCATGACTCCATCTCCTCTTCTCTCTCCTCACTCGGCTGGCTCTCCTTTCATTCCCAACTAAAATTCAACTTCCTCTGTCTCGTCTTCAAATCTCTTTATGATCTTGCCACTCCCTACCTGTCCTCCCTCCTCTCATTCTACTGCCCCTCTCGCCCCTCCCCTCTGCTGATCACTTCCTACTCACCGTCCCACCTGCACCATGCGCCCCTTCCCACTTCTGTTCCTTCCAGCTCCTTGCCTCTCTACACTGGAACTCTCTCCCTCTCCCTATCCGCTCCATCTCCTCTTGCTCATCGTTCTGCTCCTCCCTAAATCTCACCTTCTCCAACCTCCTTCCTGACAATTCTTTACTACCTCCCCCCAGCTTCATCCTATCCAGGCTGTACTCCAATGATCTCTGCAAATTGTTCTATATATTGTTCTTGGTTCCTTGATTCATGATATGCATTTTATTGCTTCTGATGTATTTCTGTTGTTTCATGTAAAGTGATTTTGCTTAAAGCGCTATATAAAATTTGATAAATACAAATACAAATACATGTCTCATGCTCTGGTTCCCAACATATAGGCAATATGGGTGACGTGGTTGAGGTGGGGGTACTTGGCTTCTCCTCTACACTCCCATCTCTGGGCGATTCATTGACCACTCTTCCATCATCCTTCACATCTAGACATCCTCTTCTGAAAAAGAGCTTATTAGGGACCCATATCTTTATTACTCCCTTCAGGCAACCTGCTAATTTGACATGCTTGTTCTTGTTCCATGTCATAAGTCTGCATTGCCCACTTGGACTGCAATAGATCCATCTTCCCACATATTTCTTATGGTTCCTTGGATACAGGAACTTCGTTCCCTCAGGTGCATGGATATTGGCCTTCACAAAGTCGCTGATTTCTTCATCTGTTAAGTCTTTGGCCTTCCATCCTTGCTCAACATCGATCATGATCTTCATCCCCATGGCTTTCTTTGCTGTCTTCTTGCATTGTGAGATTATCAACTTAATCACACAGAATACAAGCAATATCATTACTATCAGGGGTCCAAGGAATTTGAAAATGTCTGCCAGACATTGTGGAATCCAAGATAAGAGAGATCCAAACCAACTGTCATCAGCAATGTCTTCTACTTTGTCTATCATCTGGCCATGGAGCATCATCAGCATGTCTATTGCCTCTGTCAAGGTTCCCTTCTCGTCATCACGAGAAGGTATGAATGTGCAACATGATTCTCTGATTTTTGCACAAACACCTCCATCCATTGCTGTGATCATATCCAAGATATATCTTTTCTGGAGCGTCATCAGTCTTATAGCTCTCATTCCTTCTCTGATTGCATTAAATCCTTTAATAGTCGTGTTGATTGTAGCAATTCCCATCTGATAATCTGCAGCCATTTGGTATTTGCTCCAACCTGGATTCTCGGCATGAAGATCATTGTGTACACCAATGAGGTCGGGCTGAACAGCTTGTGCTCATATGGAATAGATTCTAAAGCTTCTATGGACTTTGCTGAGAAATAATGTTCTCTCTTCATTCTTCTTATCAACTCCACAGATCTCTTCTTCCTCAGGTGAGCATCTGCTTTCGGAAACCTGTCAAGGTTCATATCACTTTCCAGAATCACCAATGCAGGAACATGGACATTCACTATGGAGCAAAGTCCTCGCCAGTCTGCAAGCAATCTTATATATGCTCTGCCTCCACACGCCCAATAGTGATCCATGATCACTGTAGTCCCAATGTTTATTCTTGATGCATCAAAGATTCTGTCACAGTGTTGGTTCTCTCCAACTTTTTTTGTGCCATTGTATCTGAAGCACAGCTTTGTTTTCTCCAGAGGTACAATCTGCAAGGGTCCTCCTGTATCTTCGACCCAAGTCAGCAATTTGGCAATAGTCTTCCATAAAGGTTGACACAACACCTGTGCATTTCAAACAGTCGATTCAGGACGATCATAGACCATCCATGCTCTGCAGATAACTACTCCTTCTTGCCAGCCATCTGGTGATAATACTGATCCCCAAATCTGCATTTGACCTCTGTACTTCCAGTGTCAAATGCTTTCTTCAGTTTTCCCTGGACTGTCAAGTTTCTTGTTCACTTCCCATCTGATCACAGCTCCCCTTGCTCCAGGATTCTCATAACTGATCACGTGATTCTTGGTGTGTTCTCTGTCTCTTGTCTTTGAGTCTTGCACATAATCATTTTCATCTGGATCTGTCCATTCAGTTGCCCATTTGAGATAGGCATGTCGGCCAATTAACTGGCCTTTCTTTCGGCAAAGTGCTATGTGGGAAAGACAATGGGCCTCATTGCAACCCTAGCGTTATGGGGTTAACAGCGCCGGTAGAGCTGCCGGCGCCGTTAACCCCATAACGCCTCATTACGAGGTCCGCTCGCGGGAACCGCTCAGGACTCCTGGTTTAACCAGACGTCCTTAGAGGGTCCTGCGAGCGGCCCAGCATGCTAACAACAGGCCCGTCATTAACGGGCCTGTTGTTAGCATGCTCCCTATTCCCATTGAGCCCTATGGGGGCTCAAAAGGGAATGGGGATGTACCGGGTCCGGGTTCCCTGGATGTTAGTAGTATTTTCCCATTCAGGGAACCCGGACCCAGACCCGAGTTTGGGGGTAGCTATGCCCTTATTAAGGTCATGGCTACCTCCAAACTTGTAATGAGGCACAATGTGCTGTCAGGACATCTACTTCGATGGCTATGAAGATCTTAGATTTTCCCATTCTGTAAGGCTGGAGTGCACATACAAAGCATTCCTCCTTTGAGTCGCTTCTTCCTACTTCCTTCATATGATGGTACCTTATGTTGTTTCCTAGTTGAGCTGTATTGTCCAGGTAATCATTTAGCTCAAAATCCTCCTCCTTGGTGTTTTTTTGAGACCACCCTTGGGTCATTTTTCACAGGACCAGGTGTATTTGCATGCATTACCTGTGTAGGCTTACTTTCTCTTAGCCATTCTGTCTGTCTTTCTTGCAAAGCCTGTTTCTGATGTCCAAAAATAACTTCTAAGACACTCTTTGCATGTGAATGACTGTTAGTGACATTTATCTCAGATTCAGGCAATTTGTCATCTTTCTTTGGAACAGGAATAACTACATAGGGTCTTGGCTGCCTAGTAGTTGCCACGATTATACCTTTGTTCTGCTCAGGAAGATTCACAGGAGTCTTAGCTCCATAGTACACAGTGAGTGAAAGCAGTATGATTATGAACAGAATGCAAGCATAAATGATACAAAGATAAGAGATCTTGAAGCATTGACTTTGTGGTCAACGTGGATGCCTCTCCGGGTCAGGCATAATAACGTTACTACTAACAGGTCCCATTTTTATTGCCTAAGGAAGGAAAAGGTAAACTTTAATACTGCAACATCATGTACTGCTTCTGAAAACTGTTGACTTGACTCAGCAATTTGTTCTCGATCAGCTGTCTGATTACTGGACAATAAGAACGACACTCTCAATGATCTCCTTGTATTAGTCTTTTTATCAGACGAAATGTGTCTCCTCAGCAAGAAGAAACCCTATTTCAACAAATGTACTCTAGATGTTTTCTCCAGAAAGTCTCCTTTTAGAATGTTCTCGATCTATTTCAACTGTCTAGATAAGTTCAATGACATATACCAGTTCCCAGTCGATGCCTCGAATCTGCTGCAGACCAGAAGACATGAAGAATTTCTTTCAGCGGGAAAAAAAAAGTTCTTCCTGATCACCAACCTCTCGATCTGTCCCTCGAAGGAAAGTTTTACTCTGACCTCAGTTCGCTCAGGATATGTGTTTACTTGAATAATAATGTTGATCAGAAAGGTGCAGACATCTGTTTGTCTATTAACAAGATGAGGGCATTCTTCAATCATGTAGTAAAACACTAGGCTGACCAGTCAGTGTGTGTTATCAGCTGATAGGGGCATTTGCGCTCTCCCCACTATACTCAGGCATCTGTAGAACTTGCTCAATGATTGCTGTGAGTAGTCTCCTCACAATTGGGCCATTCTTAGGATCTTGCAAGAAAATGTAAACACTAGATATTCTCCCCACAACTGCAGGATAAGTGCACAGAATGAGAAGAAAATCTTTGAATATTATCTGTGAAATGTTGTCATTGGGTACCACCATGGACGCTTCTAAACAAGAACTCAGTGAGGAATGAATCAGGATACTGTACCCTCTTCCAATTATCGAAGAAAAACTCAAGATCTGGCATTTTTCACTTCTTATCAAGGCTTAAGCATGCCTCAGTCCAAAGTTAACAAAACTCCTGTGGCTTAAGAACCAAGCTCTTTCCTTGACCCTGTAATGACTGCATAGAATGTTTGAAAACAAGCCACAGTCCACTGATCACTTTATCTTTACTTGACAGCTTCTGCATGCTTCTTCCTCATCATAGATCTTGTCTGCACGTGCTGATGTCCTTCCCCAATGCTTGCTTCTGAAGGGTACGGGGGTCAGGGGATTTCTCCAGCATAGATCTTTACGTCGCCTAAGAAAGTCCAAGCACGTCTGCCTTCACTTTGACTGCAGACTGTGTGACGTCCTCCACAATGAAAGGACCGTTAAATGTGGGCTCATGCCACTTCTTCGTAAAGTTGCAGATTAGGACCGCATCTCCAGGGAATAGTTGGGGAACATGAAATTCTTGAACTCTGTTTGTTGAAGCATCTCCTTCTGTGTTCTGTGCTGCCCCACACCCTTTTCGTATTTGTATTTGTATTTGTTTTATTTGTATTTGTTTTATTTGTATAGCGCAAACCAGGCCCGGAGACTACCGGGCGCATATCTTAGCAACAGTGGTTACATAATATTACGACATTTCAGGTAACATTTAAATTGTCATAGTAATCAAACGCATTGGTAGTTTGTACATATATACATAGGTAATCAAGTATTCAAAGTGCAGCTTGGACCTCAGATGTGACTAGCCAATGTTTGGCTTTGTGTTTGAAGAGATTCAGAGAAGGAAGGTTTCTGATAGTAGGGGGGACAGAGTTCCACAATTTGGCTGCCAGAACTGGGAAGCTGGATCCACCGGCTGTTTGGAGCTTGTATCTAGGGATCATTAGGTTCTGGTTGAGGGTAGATCTTAGAGATCGAGATGGTGTATACTGCGTTAACCGTGAGGAGAGGTAGATGGGGGCCAGGTTATTCATGCATTTGTAGGTCAGGGCAAGCGATTTTAGAGAGATCCTTTGGGTGACTGATAGCAAATGAAGGTTCTTCCTGGTTTCCGAGATGTGGGCCGATCTAGGGATATTAAGGGCTGCTCTGATGGCGTTGTTTTGTATGACCTGGAGTTTGTCTAAGTTGCCTTGGTTAGTGCCTTGGTACAGTGCATTGCAGTAGTCCAGTTTGGACATGACCAGAGTTCTAGCAAGGATAGTACAGTTATGAGTGGAAAGAAAAGGGCGGCATGCTGTGATCAACTTGCAGGTGTAGGCAGCGGCGGCCGCAACTGCATTCGTTTGTCTGTGGAGGAAGAGAGTGGAATCGAGGTAGATTCCGAGCGTTTTGGTATCTTTGGAAACTTTTATGGAATTTCCGTCGACATTAAAGGAGCTGAACAGTGGGTTCAGCTTGTTAAGTCTTTGCTGTGTGCCTTGGATGAGGAGCTCTGTCTTGTCGTCATTGAGACAGAGCTCATGTTGTGCCATCCAAGTTTGGATGACGAGGTATATGTCATTTAAGGATTTCGAGTCTACCGTGTAATCGCCCGTGATGGGGATGAGTATCTGGGTGTCATCGGCATAGTTAGTGTAGGTGACACCCAGATAGTCGAGCACATCAAACAGGGTTTTAGTGAAAACATTGTAAAGGGTAGGGGATACACACAATCCTTGGGGGACTCCGCAAGGGACTGGTGCGGGGTTTGCAGCGGCGGTAGGGGAGAATACCCTCATCTGTCTGTTATCCAGGAAGGATTGAATCCAGTTAGTGGCCTTGTCGGAAAAGTGGGCGGCCGTTTTCAGGTGGTGACAGAGGATTTGGTGGTTAACCAAATCGAAGGCTGCAGATAAGTCTAATAGTAATAGCAGGGCTAGTTTGCCTTTGTCTTTAAAGTCCTCAATTTGGGTTTTGAGATCCAGGAGGGCTGTCTCCATACCGTGCTTAGGTCTGAAGCCGGATTGTCTCGTGCCTAGTAGATTGTTTGTTTCCAGGTAGTTCTGTATCTGAAGATATGCTGCTCTAGCTAAGATTTTTAGCAGAAATGGGACCGTCGTGATGGGCCTGTAGTTGGTTGGGACCTCCGGATCTAAGGTGGTTTTTTTTAGGAGGGGGATGACCCATGCATCCTTCAAATTGTTAGGGACCACTCCCGATTGAAAGGAGACATTGATAAACGTGGTAATAAAAGGTGCGAGGTCATGAGCTGATTCCTTAATGATCTGGGCTGGACATGCGTCCCCTTGGCAGTTGGAGGGTTTTAATTTGCAGATGATTTTTTCAACTTCCAGATCAGAGAGCGATGTGAAGCTGAATGGCACAGGGGAGTCAGGGGTGGTTATTTTGGGTGGCAGGGTGTTGCTAAATGTAGGAGTGTGGAGGGAGTTTTGTTTGGTGTTGATTTTGGATTGCAAAGTGGTCATTTTGTTGAGAAGTGCGTTTTGTATATTGTTGCACCAAGTGCTGTCTTTGGTGCACACGTCAGGGGCAGGTGAAGGGGATTCTAATTCTTTGAGAATTTTAAATAATTCTCTTGTGTTGGATTCTGCTTGGGATATGCGTGAATTATAGGTCTCTTTTTTAGCTTGAAGGATGGCTTCCTTATAGTTGAGAGAGGTGATCAGTAGGGAGGCTTTATTAGCTGGACTGGGATGACTTTTCCAGAGGGCTTCGGCCTTACGCTTTTCTTTGCGCAGCGCATTAAGCTCCGGAGTGAACCAGGAGTTTAAGTGGGACTGTTGTTTGGCTTTGCAAATTTTTAGTGGGGCTATGCTCTCAATGGCTTTGATCATCAGGCTGTTGAAAGCGTCTACTAAAACAGTGGGGTCCTTGTCCTTATGCTGCGAAGCGAAAGTGTCAAGCAAGGGAGGATGAGAGGAAGCAGTTTCTCCCTGGTGATAGCCTTTTTATTTCTGGTGGGTATAGCAGGGGCTATAATAGGTGAGGGCTGGGGGTTGCAGGCTGGCAGGAGGAAGGTAATAACATGATGGTCAGACCAAGCGCAAGCAGCGTTGGAGATGACATTAGTGTTGCAATTTAGGTCGACTAACCAGTCGAGCGTTCTACCCTTGTTATGTGTAGGATCACGAATGCGCTGCTGGAAGCCTAGATTGGAAAGGGTAGTGTCAACTTCAGCGGCCATTCAGTGGTCCTTGGGATCAGAGAGGCCGAGGTTGAAGTCACCTAATAGCAGTATCTGGGAATTTGGCTTGGTGTTAGCCGACATGGTGGAAGCAACATCGTCAATGAACGAGCCCAGTGGACCTGGAGGTCTGTATACAAGATGGAGTGTTGCTGTGTTGGTGGGAGAGAGAGAAAGTTTCACTGATAGTGATTCTGCAGAGCTGAATTGTATGTTGTCGGCAGCTCTCACAGTGATCTTGTCGCTATGTATGAAAGCGACTTCTCCTCCTTTAGACGCGTTGGAATGACGGTCATTTCTAATAATAGTATAACCCTTGGGTAGGGATAAGGCGAGGAGTGGGCCAGAGGCATCATGTAGCCAGGTTTCGGTAAAGGCTAGGAAGTCGAGGTTATGGACAGTGATGAGGTCTGCGATGTCAAGGGCATAGGCCGTAAGGGATCTTGCATTAATAAGGGCTCCCTTTAGGGCTGAGGTAGGTGGGGTGGACGGGGGGGCTGGGTGCTGCAGGTATGTTGGGCTGTGGAGGAGCGGAGTGATTGCGCTGAATACAGGGTGGTCTGGGCTGTCTGGATCTAAGTCTGATATTCCTATGTTGTAGTGTGCATGGGAGGTTAGGTGTAGGTTTGGTTGCAAAGTGCTTGAGCCACAGGGCTGGGTTGTTAATGTAGGGGTTCGATGGAGGGTCCGAGCAGTGGAGCATGGTGGAAGGACGAGTAAGTTGGCGGTTGTGGTGTGTCTTAGGGATGCTGGCGGGGTAGCTGCTTGCAGTGAAGGATAAAGATCCTAGGATGACTATGTGGGTGAGGTAGAAGCTGGTAGAGGACATCGAGTGCATCGACTGCATGTCGTGATTAGTTGGTTCTCAAGTAACTTGAGGTGTGGTGCCAGGTGAGGAGTCACAGTTAATGTGGCAGTGTCCTGGTACTAAGAACTATTGGCAACGTGGCAAAGGTGGTTGCAACTGTGTTTTGCACTAATGCAATGAGACTGCAATCATCAGTACTTCAAAAATAATTTGGGCTCAATGCTAGGACATCTAGATTCAATTAATGCACATTAGGCTACAAACAGCAGACTACAAGAATCATTTGGGCTCAGTGCTAGGGCATCTAGATTTGAATAATGCACATTAGGCTACAAACAGCAGACTACTAAAATCATTTGGGCTCAGTGCTAGGGCATCTAGATTCAAATAATGCACATTAGGCTACAAACAGCAGACTGCAAGAATCATTTGGGCTCAGTGCTAGGGCATCTAGATTCAAATAATGCACATTAGGCTACAAACAGCAGACTACTAAAATCATTTGGGCTCAGTGCTAGGGCATCTAGATTTTCGTCCTAGGTAGTCTGAAATGACAGAGATACTTGAAAGAACACCCTCTTTGCATCCACAAATTCTTCTCATCTTGAGGTGCTTTCCCCTGGACCTCTACTAACTCTGTCTTTGACAGATTGTTATAGTTTTCAGAGACGCTCATCATTACAACCATATTTTCATTTACATCAGGTGTCTCAACATTCATCATGGTATTATCTGAAATGGCTACGTGCTTGGCCTCATCGTCTGCTGCTTGATTCCCACGTGAGATAAAATCTGTCTTGTTAGTATGAGCTGCGCACTTAACGACTACAATGCCTACTGGGAGTTGTAGTGCCTTAATGAGCCTGTCCAATAAGGCGGCGTGCTGTACTGGAGTGCCATCCGCTCAGAGGTAGCCCCTTCTTCTCCAATGTGCTAACCCTGCGTGCACAGTCAATGTCACATAGGCGGAGTCACTGTACACTGTTGCATCCTGATCTGTGTGGTTCTCAAGCGCGATTATCAGCACCAATAATTCTGCAGCCTGTGCTGAATAATGAGATGGTAATCGTGAGCTTACAAGCACCCGAAATTCCCCATCAGCTGTGTGTTTCACTACAGCGGCACCTGTATATCTCTGTCCATCATTTTGATCGATCCTTGAAGAACCGTCAATAAAAACAACCTCTCCTCATGCCAAGGCATTTTCTTTTATCCTAAGGATTTCATCATAGAACTCTTCAGAGTTTGCACAATCGTGCACAGGCTCATCCTCTGGTATTGGCTCAGCTACAAACATGGCAGGATTCACTATTTTGCATTGGACTATTTTAATCGTCAGATTTGATATGACTACCTCATAGGCAGAAGCCCTTTGAGATGTCAACGTGCCTTTTGGTTTTTCTAGAATAGCAAACAATGCATGCTCAACAAATAACATCATAGAACATCCCATCACTATGCTTGCAGAGTTTTCTATGGCAAACGCAGTGGCCGCCAAAGATTGTTCGCACGGAAAATGACCCCTCATTACTGGGTCCAAAATCCCACTGTAATATGCAAGGGGCTTGTACCTCAATGTGGTTCTATGCGTAAGAACTGCTGTCATAACAGTGCCATCTGTATGCGAGAATAAAAACTGGAGCTGTGCATATTGCTTTTTTCAATTCATCAAACCCTTCTTCCATTTCCTCAGTCCACACAAGTTTTTCTTGCGTTGCCTGTGTTTTTTTTAAAGCCTGTAATAACGGCCTTATATATGAGCTGTAATAAAAGACCCATGCTCTGACATAGTTACATAATCCCAAAAATCTTTCCATGTGTTTTATCGTCTGTGGCTTTACTGTTTTTAAAATAGCTTCAGCTCTTTCAATTGACCTATATACAACACTTCTTGTTGACAATACTGTAACTTCTATTTATCAACTTTATATCCTCTGTCATCAAGTGTAATCATCAGTCAAATGGAATTGCATCTGCACTCTTCCTCTGAAGTGCTGCAAACTAAGATGTCATCTACGTATTGCAACACAACACCTTCTAAATCAATGTTGCTTAAGTCCATCTGGAGGAATCTATTGATAATCGATGGAGACTCACAATACCCTGTTAGTAAACAAGTGCTTTTCAGACATTTTTGTCTAAAAGTAAATTACGTCAAATCTTGCAAGTTTTTGTGCAATGTGATTGAGAAAAACACATTTTTTAAGTCAACCACAGTGAAATATCGTGCTTCACCAGGTATATTACATATGATTGTAGCTGGATTAGGAACTAGAGGGAACTCGGCCTCCACAATCTGGTTAATCAGGCGTAAATCTTGAATTAGCCTCATGACCCCCCCTTTTGATTTCTTGATAGGGTATACCGCGGTATTGCATGGTGACTCTGACGTCACTAAGATACCCTGATCCATCATGGCAGAAATTGTCTTAAAAATACCCTCATCTGCCTCTCGAGACATGGGATACTGTCGTGCTCGAGGTAAAATTGCTCCTGGTTTCAATTTAATTTGACTTCTCCAACCCCCTTCAACAGGCCTACCTCATAGGGGCCTGTGGTCCATAATGATACTGGCACTTCCGCCATGTCTTCATCAAAATACTCAGGACGCTATTGTGCTATCATCATCTTCTGAGGAACTTCTCGGTTATTGCTCTCACCCAATAAGTAATGCTCATTTCAAATATCACTTCGTCATCAGGTGAATGATCTCTAAACAGGTCTTCGTCAGTGACATCAGTTAATCTGTAACCTTCCCCAATAGCTATCACTACACACCATCGTCTGCCTTCATTGTCAACTCCATCAAGCAAAGCCATTTCTCCTTGCACTATGGCTGCTTGTAGCTCTAAGGGAAAAACTTGTCCCTCTTCTTCAAGCATAGGTATTCTTGGTCTACATAAAAATTCATCAGGTATTCTCATACTTCTGCCTAATAGGCCTGGTAGCCATGTCAACAGAATGCGTACTCTGGTTCTAAAGGTGTTGCTCGCATGGCCATTTGTCCTGCAAATGCCGTAATAAATTCACTCATGTTTAAATAATGCATCCCCGGTGTTGAACACACTATGGGCCTCATTACGAGATTTGCGTTAAAAACCAAACTTTACCAGGCTGGAGGTAATACTGCATCCAGGTAGCAATGACGCTGCTAACAGCGGCCGATTACGAGAATGCGTGCATGCACATTGCGGCATGCCGTTATCGTCTGTACTGGCATGCCCTAAATGACCCCAAAACCCCTGTTAGCGGCATCATGGAAAGTGCTGACACCCCCTCCACCTCCGTCCACCCCTAAATAATGGGCCCGGCAATAACGGGCCTGTTATCACCAGAACCGGAAGTAACGTCATTGCGCCGGAACGGAAAATGGCACAGCGGCCATCTTAAAAAACACAATCCATTGCAATACTAGAGATACAGGACCTGGAGCCACACACCACCAGCCCAATCTGCACCCACACCTCGGCACAATGCCAAAGGCCATAAAAAAAGGCGCATGCCGCCAGAGAAAAGAGATATTCTCAGAGGATGAACTTAACATGCTGGCCGACATACTGGCAGAGAATGCAGATGTGGTCTTTGCCTCAAACCTCAAGAAAGCTGCACAGCTCAAGAAGAAAGAGGTATGGGAGCTAGTGGCCCAGAAGGTCAGTGCGGTTGGCACCACCCCCCGCACCGTAAAGGACGTTAAAAAATGCTGGGACGACCTGCGCTTCCGAGTGCGCAATATCTTGTCTGCTAACCGGAGCCAGGGTCTGGCTACTGGCGGTGGGTCCAACTCACCCATTAAACTCACCTGCTGGAAAGAAACCTGCGCCAGCACCATAGGAATGGAGTCCATAGAGGGAGTGATGGAACGGGGAGCATCGTCATCGGCAGATGGAGGTGAGTGTCCAAAGAAAACACTGTAATGCAAAGTATGATGATGGTCGACCAATGTGACCATGCCATGAGGCAATGCATGGGCCATCACACACACATGGACACATCCCTGCCTAGATGCTGTCCCCAGCACCGTCACATTGACATGCATGCAGCATGCCAATGCCATACCTGAGACACACACCGCAAACAGGGAAACGGCATGTGTCACACTGCACGCAGTCCAAAACACAAAGGCATGTCACATAGCATACACCACCTCACACATGTGTGAACCTAACGTATGCCTGAATAACCCCACCATATGGCAAGCAACCTGTAGGCCACAACTGTAAGACAGCAAGTCATCAAATGTGTACAACTGCACTAATACCATCGTATGCATGATGCATGTACAACCATCACTGACGCCGTCCCTCTTTCGGTCCCTCACAGGCCCTGATACCGACAGCGATGCAGAGGACTCTGCTGTACAGGCCACCACTCCATTGAAGAGGGCCAGGTCCAGGGAAGACACTAACAGGCCTTCCACGTCCAAGGGCACAGGCAAGGAACATCAGCAACCGAGGGCAAAGGCAACACAGGATGGCAGTGAACAGGGGCGTCAAAGGACAGCCACTACACCAACAGTGCCAACACCTGTGGAATCCACTGCAGTTGAGCCAGTGGCAGATGGGACCATGTCTGCAGCTAACAGCACGGTAGGGGAGGCAGCTGCCACAGCGCCACAGAGTGGTGATGACGAACAATCCCAAGGCGAGGTATGTGTCCCTGAGGAGGACAACCGCTCAATGGAAGTAGGTGGCACACTCAGCCCCGCCCAAAGACCCCAGTACACCCCAATTGGCACACCTGATTTCACCTTGCACGTCCAGTCTGGAAGAGAGGCAGATCCAGAGGACCCACCTGAATTGGGCCCCTTGGCACACGTACCATTCACCTCCACACGGGTCCGGGACGGGGAGTTCAGGAAGTCACAAATGGAGGCGCGCCAGCAGGAGCTGACCGGGCTTGTTAAACAATATGTCTCTGATGGTGACGTGATGAGGAAAGACGCCAGAGAGAACACTGCGGCCATGAAAGGGGCCATAGAGTCGAGCACCTTAAAGATCTGTGAGGAGCTGTCGGCAGTGAGTCAGGTCCTTGGCAGGATTGCGGATGCCTTGGAGGCTCAGTGTCCTACCCCGACAGTAGAGCATGCGCCCACGGGGTCATCGCCAAGCTCCACACAGACGAGCCCCCTGCACAGGTTTGTGTGCACCATGCGGCGCCCCAACATGCCGCCCCCGGAGTCCGACACAGGGCATAAGTAGCAGGGTCAGCCTGCATGTGCAGATTTATGCAGATTCGAGTGGCATAACATTGCACGCCATGTGTGGGGGTGTTGTGGGGGGAGGGGGGAGAGGGTGTGTGCTGGAGTTGTGGTGGATGGGACAGGGGAGGGGGTGTGTGAGGGAGTTGTGGGGGGAGCGGGAGGGGGAAGGGGTGTGTGGGAGGTGGAGTGTCTCAGCACTTTTAAATTATTTCCTGTTAAATACACACGTTGTGTACCAAAAAAATCACATGACTGGACATTCCTTATTGTGTATGTGTGCTTTATTGGTTTGCAGTGCATAGTGTCCATGTACCCCACACCCAGTGCCCTGAGTCCCACATTCATGGCACCCTCTGCATCCATGTGTCCTAGAAATATGTGCATCGCCACCTGGATGATATGCAACCCCATCTTCTTCATCTTCTTCGTCCTCACCTGGTAGTTGCTGTTCAATGTCAGGGGGCAGAGGCACGTTCCGCGGATGCATATGTTGTGCAGCATGACACATGCCATGATGATCTTGGCCACCTTCTCATGCCTGTACAGGAGTGCCCCACCCGACCTGCTAAGGCAGCTAAAACATGCCTTCAGCAGGCCAAAGGTCTGCTCGATCACCACACGGGTACGGGTACGGGTATGGGCACAATTGTAGTCCTCTTCGTGCCTGTTCTGCGGGTTCCGGACAGGGGTGAGTAGCCACAGCTTCAAGGTATAGCCACTATCACCTGCATGGGTGCAAAATAAGGTATGTGTAAATCAATTCCTGAAAGGCAACTGTACTTATCACACATGCCTGCAGATATTTGTTGTTCACATGCACATTTCCCTGGATGTATGCACACATTTTACCTTGCCACAATGTGTGCTGTCCCATGTTTTAATGGTGTGGGTTGCGTCATCCAGATGATACAGGGTGTCCGCTCCCTTGCTGGTGTTCATGCACTGTTGATGCATACAGCTGTGTTTGGTATCATAATGGGATGTGTAGTGATTAGTATGCTTTTATTACTAGTAGCATTGGCACAAGTCTCAGCATGATTTCTCATTCAGCACTTATTATTCCCATGGTGCCATACAGCGCTACTGTGGTGGGGGCCCAGTGACAAGCAGTGTATTCCCTTGCTGGGATTGATTTGTGCGCACTCATGGATTCTTGTCCTGTGTTGTGTTTTGCTGCGGACATTTACATTGTGCATAATCACAGCATGTTGCTGGATTGTGTTACAGAGGGTGAGGTCTGATGATGTGCAGTGGACGTGTTCTGGGATGTGGGTGGTTGAAAGTCAGGCATATTGTCATTGGTGTGCAGCTTCCGTCATTACTATGGGGTTTGGTTGTCATGTTCAGTTTGGGATGCTTTGGGCACAGTGTTTTGCAGTATGGACATTGTGCAGTCACCACACCAATGACACCAGGGTGGTGTGTGCATCTCTCCCCCCATTACACTGCCATGTGCCTGTCATGCAACTTACCAAGCGCCAGGCACGTCGTCCTGCATGTCGCTCCATGTAGCGTGGTAGCGTGGAATTCCGCAGGACCATTGAGTCATGAGTTGATCTGGTAAATCGGGCACAACAATGTGTGATGATCTTGCTGGAGTCACATACCATCTGTACATTGATGGAGTGATATAGCTTACGATTGAGGTACACCTCCTCCGTGGCATGCAGGACCACCAATTCCACATGGGTGCAGTCAAGGGCACCAATACAATTTGGCATGCCTGCCAGTGCATGCAAGCCAACTTCCGTGTCAAGATCTCCTGGGCAGTCCGTGGTAGGGACATGTAGTGGCTTGAATGCTTCAGGAGGGTATCCAGCACTTGGTTCAGCATGCGTGAAAATAAGGGTTGTGATATGCCATGCATCTGCCCCACTGTGTGCTGGTAGGTGCCTGGCCACCCCCCTCTACGTTCAGTAGAGGGGGGATGGCGGTGCAGATTTCAATCAGGCTGACAATGTCGTTGTGTATCATGCCCACAATGATGGTGATGGTGTCCCGGTCCAGGCGGTTCAGGGTGCGGATCTGCTCAGGGGTTAGGTTGAATGGACTGGCTCTGATGCGAGGGATTGGGGGCTGCCTGCGTGGTACCACTGGCTGCACTGGTGGGGCTAACTGGGCCTGTCTCACCCTCCTTCTCCTCCTGTGTCTCCTCTCCTGTGCCTGTTGTTGTTGTTGCTGGTGTAGCAATGCAAGCATGTCCTCCAGCCACAATATTGCAACTGCAAGTGAAATCATTTTGGTGTGGAAAGGGGTGTGGTGTGTGGGTGTGCTCCTTTTGTGCTGGGACAGACTCCATTGCCTCCACCTGTGCTGATTGTGTGCAAATGTGGCAGTTTGGAACACTGCACATTGCTGTTAGCGGGTGATTCGCGATGCCAATGATGCTGGCATCCTGGTATCCCTTATTACCGCCTTCATGATGCCAGTATTTGCATGTCCGCATGACTTTTGATGTCCTCCTGTTAACGCCATCCCGGTATTGCCAGCCTGAAGGGCCGCGTACCCTCACGCATGCCGGTACGGGGGTGCACAGTCTCAGAGGTGGCGCTGATACCGGGTTGTTGACTCGTAATAGGCCAGAGCGGTATGCAGTGCCGGTATTCCCTTACCGGCATCGTTTTTCCATTACCGCAAATCTCGTAATGAGGCCCTATGCCTTCATCAGTAAACGAAATTGTCATGTTTAACTTTCTCATTAAATCTCAACCCAATATATTGACAGGTGTCTGCCTTGAATATAGCAATGGCACCGACATGTCACACTCTCCTATAGAGACTGGTAATTCTTCAGTGAAAGGAACTCTACTTGTAGCTCCTGTAAAACCTTGAGTATTCATGGCATTGCCAGACATCGAAAATGTCCCTTCTCGTATACTGGGACGCGTTGCACCTGTGTCTACTAAAAGCGAAAAACCTTTGCCTCCTATACTGACGTCAACCCTTGGTCTCCCAGTGAGCTGCCCTATTGCGGATACAGTCTCATTCCATTAACTGTAAAAGGATTCCCTCCATCGACAGAGACACCCCCTATTCTAGGAGTCATTATCTGTCCCGTGCTTTTGTTCTGGTGAATTTGCATAGGTGATTGCCGTAACTGCCCTTGTGGCAGATTGACTGCTACCTGCTGTGTTTGCAAGCCTTGCTGCACTCTCGGCACTTGCGTCTGTTGCATCGTTTGATTCTGAGCAAACCCATCTCCATTCTGTTGTGAATATGCAGGTGAGTTTGAAGCCCCCCTCTTGAAAATTGACCATTTTGCACTAACCCTTGACTTCTACACATGTGAGCAAGGTGCCCTGTCATCCCACATGCCCAATACATAGGTAGTAGTCTACTAAACTGCCCATCCTGCATATTTTAGTTATCGTTCTGCACATTTTGAAACCCACCCTGGCTATTCTGGAAGCTTCCTTGATTATTCTGCCAATTCCCTTGATTGTTCTGCCAACTTCTTCCTCGAAATCCTCTCCTTCCTCATGGAGCAACCCCATTATTACCTTGATCAAACTGCCTTTGATTATTCACCTGCGGCATATTCCTTGTCTGCTGTGAATTCGATCCATCTACACTGGTCAGCATTGCCCCTTTAATGGCATACTTGGACAATTGTTTCTGTACTTGCTTTGCCTCTTCAGCTTTTCTAACATCATCTTTCTTGCGATTCTTTTCCTGCAAGAGTCTGCAATAATGCGCAATGGTCAACTGAATTTCCGACCATGGTTTTGCTTCCATACCCACTAACTTCTTGAGCTGCTTCTGTACTGGGTCTGGCAGCCCTAGGCACAATATATGATAGAACACAGGTATAGATTTTCCCCAAGCCTCACATGTCTCCAGGGCCCACTGCTCTTGGAAATTTTGAATGTAAACTAGCGGATAATCCCTTTCTTGCATCTTTTTTGTCATTATAGCTCCCATATCGGACATGTCTAGATATAGTACGCTAAGCACTTTCCAGACTACCACCCTGCAGTTATTAAACAGTGCTCCGTCATGAGCAGTGTTAACTGTACTAACACCAGCATATCCTGCGCTTGACCAAATGTCATCAGCTCTCTTTCCAAGAATGGTGTTTAGGAGACTCCTAATGTCCCCCATAGCTAATGTGTTTGTTCCCATCATCTTCTCTCATTCATGTATCCATTTCCCAGCGCCAGAAGTTAAACTTGTGAGTTTACACCTTAAATTGTGTTTGTCCATCTGGGGCCATGGTATACCAGCCAGCCCAAGATCTAGAGACAATTAACATAGTCTGTTTACAAGAAACTTGGCTGATGGAACCACCAAGCTGTGATGGCTTCATTACTTTTTTGAACCCTGCCATAAAAGGAACACATGGCAGACCGGCAGCAGGTCTACTGACACTATTTAAAATATCACCACAATGGTCAATTGTGAGCAGCAAAAACATTAACCCATGTTCACAAAACACCATAGTCCAAATTCAACTTGATAACCAATCCACTGGTATGAACAAAAGTGAGCGACTTATATCTGTTATGAATGTATACTGGAACCCTGCAACTCTGAATGACAACACGTTTCTAGATGGAGTATTTCTAACTATAGATGAAACAATCGCAGAAAACCAGCATGCCGAATTCATCATATGTGATGACTTAAACATACACCTGTATACCAAGCTTGGTCAACGAATGGAGCACGCTGAGCTGTCTACGCGTGAAAAAAAGTGGCAGAAAGAAATATTCATCCGAAACCTCAGACAAGTAGAACAATCTAAAGATCATATGAATACAACCCTACCAACATGGGTTAGTGGCAAAGCAACAGCCATAATAGATTATATATACCTATCAGCAGAACTAATGGAATCTATCATGGAAAGTTTAAGCAAGCCAACGACAAGAAGCGACCATCATCAACTAATAGTCAAAGGCTGCGGTCTGGCTCAAGCCAGTAAGCCAGACCCACGTACACAGAAAGTAGTCACCCGTAAAAATCGCAGATTGCGCTTGACCTATAAACAAACACGGGATCTTACAAATCGCATCCAACTACCAACAACAACAGATATAGACAAACTCAACTATGAAACTTTTCTGATCCCTTTCCTTAAATCAAATAAGATGAATGAAATAAAGTTACATAATCATCACTACAATGTTGAGCTTGCACAGAAAAAAAAAGAGATGTGCAAGGCCATATGCACCCTAAAACCCATGAATGGAACGTCAACCAGTGAAAATAAAAACAAGCTTATGTGAACTGGAGAAAATCCTACCAGGCGACATTACTACAAGATGATGAAGAAGCCATCATGAAGGCATATAAGAACCACAATTCAAGAGCGCTGTGGAATATTTTAAACAATAACGACAGTAACCAGCAAGCACTGATAGCAAACGTGTCCAAACAAAACTGGATGGACTACTTTACATCTATATATAATGATCATCCTATAGCCACGATCAGTGCAGAACAGACTCTGGGTAAAACATGAGAAATTTGTTACAACAAAGAGGACCTGTCTGAGATCTTCCACAAACTGAACACCTATCGAGCCCCGGGACCCGATGGTCTTTCAAATGCAATCTTAAAACAAAATGCTGAGCTATGGATCATCTTTATGATGCAACAATTAGAGAGGATAAATAAACTGAATCAAATCCCTCCATCGTGGCGAACATCGACTATCATCCCAATATACAAACAGGGCCCACGAGACAATCCGCAGAACTTCAGACCAATTGCATTACTGGACCCATTAAGTAAAGTCTTTGCTGCGTTACTCCTTAAAAAACTAAAGGAGTGGGCCACGAATAGCAAGCGATTTTCTGCGAGGAAAATGGGTTTTACGCCTAATGTTGGAACAAATGTAAACCTCCTCATAATGAACCTGATCAAGAATGAAGCCATAGAAAAGTAAACATCGATTTACGCAGCGTTCATAGATCTACAAATGACGTTTGACTCGATATCGAGAGAACAAAGTTATGGAAGAAGTTATCGTCATGGAACTACCGACTGAGATTTTAGAACCAATTAAGTTGTTATACTCCTCAATTGCAGTGAGACTTTCAAAGGGTGGCATAACAAACCCCATGATAAACACATCAAAAGGTCTAAAACAGGGATGCCCCTTGGCAGCTACCTTGTATAATCTGTACACAGCAGACTGCGAAGAACACCTAAACAACTCTGCTTTAAACCCTCCGAAATTGAACTCTGTCCCAGTGCCAGCATTATTGTATGCTGATGACATCATCCTATTGGACAAAACCGTTTCAGGTCTACAACAGAGTCTACACCTTATGGGGGACTATATGAAGGCCAACGAATTGCATATCAATACTACAAAGACCAAAGTCATGGCTCTGGTGAAATTCCCGTTCAGGAAGCAAAGACCATTGAAACTGACTATTGATGAGATCTCCCTGAAGGAAGTGTCAACTTTTTAATACCTCGGCATCACGATAAACCAGTCGAAAATAGAAAAGCAATGGTTCAGTACTCTAGAAAGGAAAACTCAATCTCTAGCCAGACAAGGATGTGTCCTGCATCGGAAATTTGGCAAATTTTCATTCAAGCCTTTTATATCTTTCTATAGACAGAAAGTAACTCCGGTAATCACTTATGGTAGTGATGCAATGATCCACTCACAACCAAAAAACAGCATCAAATTATAAGCAATGTTTGGAGGAAAATTCTAGAACTGCCTGATTCATACCCAATGGCAAGAATTCGATATGAAATTGCGACACAGTCGCTGTCATCAATAGTTATATGGAAGCAATTAGACCTCTTGCAAAAACTTTTGATGAAAGAAGAAATACCAGCTATTGAAATCTTGAAGTGTAATCCTAACACCATGAACAACACAGTCCTGCGGACCTGGAAGGAACATCTACCTAGACACTTAAAAGATGAAGAAATATCAGTCGAAATGCCTACGAACAGACCACAGCACGCAAAAATCAAACTTGCTAACAATGATTGGATCAAGACCTGTAATGCCAAAACCCTATACTCCAGAAATCTCCAATGTCAATCTGACATACAAGAATGAAATGAAACCCCAAAGTATATGGAAATATTTCCTGATTACAAGGTCTGTGCAATCTATATGGACATTCGACTGAACAACTTACCAACAAGAGAGAAATTGGCGATGATACGGCAAATTCCAAAAACAGACCGATACTGCCGATTCTGCAAAAACAACGAAGTCCCTGAAACAATTCACCACTAACTAATGATATGTCCAGAACTAATGCATAATAGGCTGACCAAAGATACTCGATGGTCATTAATAATGAATGGACTAGAAAATAAATACATTTTCACGATAGTGCAATTCTTGCAGAGCGTTTTGTAACTAGACAACAGATCATTGACGAACCACAAAGGAAGCCTTTGCTGACTTTATACCTTGTGTGCTTTTTCAGACTGAAACCAAGATATTTTTCCCTTTATTTTTGCTTCATTTGTTTGTTCTACTTGGTTGGTATATTTCTGTTTTTTATCGTCTACGTTTCCGTTTTTTGCCTAATTTAAGTATCTCAAACTGTAATATCTATAAATGAAAAGTTTGTAACAAATTATATCATTTTAAAATAAAATTTTAAATAAAATAAAAAATATAGTGTGGTCTGGCTCCCCCTTTTTCTAGTAAGGGAAACTGCGATGCCCCAAACTCATTCTCATTTCTCATCATTTGTCTGGCCACCACAGGGACAATATTCCCACACCACCTTCTTCCTGGCAGCAACCTTAATCTACTCACATATGGTGGCGGTTCCCCCCTCTCACCATGGAGTTGCTCTTTAGGTCACCCTGACTGTGCCAATGGTTCTAACTCCCTAGGTATAGGTATGTTTAAATCCGACCATCTTACTTCTTTATCCAATTGAAAAACATCCCTCAGGCCCACATGCATCACCTCTCTCTTCCACACGGAAGGTGTCTCTATCTTCGTCTGACAGTTCCTGTGCCCAACTTGTATAACTTCTCTCCTCTTCATCTCTATTCAGAGTCAGTCTATATAAAGACAGGTCCTTGTGTTTCGCACTACATGAGGCTCCCTCTGTTTCGTACAACTGTGTACTCTCGAGTCGATCATTTTTTCCCTTCCCCTTTGATTCTTTCTGGACTCTCATTTCATGATATACTTTGTCTATTGCATCCCCAATGCTACTAGAGTCAAACTCGTCATCTAGATTTGTTCTAGATGGGCCTGGTAATGACTCGTATTCTGGGAAGAATTCCTCTATGTCCTCCCATGCTACTTCTGGATCAGGATTTCTTCCTACCTTCTCCAGGCGATCAAGCTCTATGCCTTCTTTTTCATTCCAAGTCATTAAATTCTCTTTGCTTCCTTGCTTCCTCTCTCACCCTGTCTTCCTATTTTTTCTTCGCATCCCTTCTCTCGTTTGCCCTTCATATCTCCTCTTTGCCCCTTCATCTTTCAATCGTTCCTCCCTCTCTTTGTCCTTTTTGTCTTGTTCATCTTCATCTTCCTTTTGCCTTACATGCTCAATGCTTTTACCATCGAGTTTAAGCAAAATCTGACCACCCATCCATTTGTTCTGTAGAAGTGCTAACTCGTCAGTTTTATCTCTTTCTCCTTTCCATCTCTCTATTTCTCTTCCTATGTCTAGAGATGTGCTTGCTCGATCACTTCTTTCCTTCTCACGTCTCTCCTTGTCCCTTGGGACCTTAGAGATTACATCTCTCTCAGTATTTTTCTCTGGACCCTCGTCGCTGCTTTGCGCAGGCAACTCATACGCTGGCTTGCTATACCCTGCCGCTGCCTTGAGCTCCCTTAATGGGTATAACCCATCGTCTTTCTTATTTTCGCTGTCTAGTTCGGGCGGGGCAGGAGGAGCAGAGGGCTCCTCACCCCCCTCTTTGCATACATTAAGTATCCAATCTACAGGAGGCGGCTCATCTTGTTCCTCCAGGTACATCTTCCAAAGTTCTAAGCTTCCTAGTCACTTGTCTAGCTTCTTCCCCATATATGCTGCATGCAAATATGTCTTTATATGCTGCAGGACTGCCTTCGATAGTGACCCTCCTTGCGGCCACGGCATAAACATTTTATCTGCAGTTCCTTTAACCCACTCCACGCTATTCTGTCTAAGCTTAGGTGCATGTTTCGGCAACTGCTTGCAGAGATGCACAAGTGGAGTAATATCCTCCATTCTTATCTAGTCACTTTTTGACTTCTAGCACTTGTTTGTTTTTTATGACAGATTTTGAAAAAGGTATGTTTCAGAAAAACAACACAATATGAGTGTGCACCAATCGTCGCAGGCTCAAATCCCTTTCGATCACACTTTTTACTTTAATCTTGCTAAAAAAGAACCACCAAGTTCAATTTAAAACAATTAATTAATTTCTTCAACTTCACACTTTTCTATTTGTCATCAATCTTATTCAATTATGATGTCATCATCAATACATAAATACATAAAACAAACAGACAAACACACATACTCGACTGGTCACATATATTCTTCTCTACTGCCCTTCTCTGGGACCTGTCTTGCCCCCTACAGCAATGCTCCATAGGAAACTTAAATCAATCTCTTTAGATTCTCTTTCATCGAATCCGTGTCCTACGTCATCCGCTACAGGACTCTAGATTAAATCTTCTTCTGATACGTTCTTTAAAACACAGGCACGGGGCGTACTCTATTATCGTGGCCTCTCACACAATACCTAAATTGCTTGGCCACACTCAAGTCAATGTCTATTCAATAACACTCTTATTCTCAAGTTATCATTATCCCGCCTCCCTCCACTTTCCCTTATCTTACTTCTTTACTTCACTCATCATCCATACATAATTTTGCCACCTTCCTTAGTTTTTTACTCACTGTTCGCATTTTCTTCTTCCAACTCTCTGGAACGTACGTCTCTTTTACCGCCTCTTCAACTTTCTGTCCGATCAGCTTCTCGTAGATGCGGGAGGGGATTCTGTCTGAAATCAGGGGACCCGGCAAACCCGGCTTGCAAGATTTTGGTAATTTACACTAACCACTATCTACAGGGAGCTTCACGTCCTTTCAGCCGAATGGCAGAGGTCGTGCGATATTGCCGGGACTCTAAAGTTTATTTATGTCGATGGCTCTGAACCATCCTCTGCTACCATGTGAACTGAATAGCTCAGCCCTTTAAGATGATTAGCAATTACCCTGGAGATGGATGGGGATGCCAATTTTATTCATACATCAATAATCGAAACGACTCAGATAGTTTGGCAAAAGGATAACTGTTTTAATGTCAATTATCTAAAACAGGGAGTACAACGAATATCAACGAACTCGCTCAATCCTCTTACTCAACATATCTTATAATAAACTGAGATTTTATACTAAAAACTCGTCATCAATGATGTTAACCTACGTGTTACTAACGTCATCCTATGTGGCGAACTACAAAAACATATGAGTATGGGTGATAGGTTCTCAGTGAACATCTAAGTATATGATCCATGCTAGTTTGGGATAATGAGTGAATGTAATTGGCTACTTAACATCAGGTGGGGCAACTAAGCCCTTCCCTAAAAATGACCACTATGAACGTCACAAAATGTACGATGTCCCATTGGTTACACAAACTATAGGACCCTCAATTACGCGGTCCTCTACAATTGGTTGGCACTCTAACCTCCGTCAGTACTTTTCCACCTAAGTCTAGCAGCATGCAGGCTGGCCATCCAGGTGATGGCGAGCTTATCTTAACCATAGCTTCCCACCAATTAGCATATTAATCCATCATCACCTCAGTGGTCTACTGTCAATTAGGCTTTGAAGCTCGTCCTTGAGAGTGTTCTTAGCTCTGAGAAATTCAGAGCTAAGAACCTCGTGCGTAGGTGTGAGCATTTTGTTCGTCCAACTTCATCCTTCCACGTGACTGGAGACCATGAAATTGAGCTTCTAGTGTCTTTGAAATACTATTTTCTAATGGCCCTCTGACGTCTTTTGTTTTGTTCATGCCTTCTGAACAGGAGTACTGTTCTTTCACATGATTTGTATCCAATGTCAGTTTGCTCCAGTTTGATAAGACTTTGGCTTCTTTGGCTAATCCAATCTTTGCTTTCTGAGAATCATTTTGTAATTCAAGCTGCTTTTTTAACTGCGACACACTGAACATGAGGCCTTCTTGTTAATGTCCAACACTGCTTATAATGCGTAGTGGAAACATCCATTCTTACTTGATCATCTTGCATATATGTATATGTTGGCGCTTGCCACAATCTATTCACTATAAAGCTAGCCTCATGATTACTTCATCTGCTTGCGTTTCTGCTACAACTGTACACGTGTAAAATAACTTGCTCTCTGTATTAATTCTATGGCATAAGCTTCTTCAACTTGATCCCAAGTTGTCACTTATCCTTGGTACTCTCTCCATGCTTTAGGGAATATCTTCATTGTCTTATGTCTCTACATCCTTTATGTACGTTAGTTCGACTCTGTGTGACATCACCATTCATCTTCGCCGTTTATTTGCTCTGCTTCTTCAGGAATCTCATTCAAACAACCATCATGTTTCCTCGTATGCAGGTATGGTTTCCTCTATGGGAATCTTGCTTCTAGGATTCTCCTTGGTATCGGTATTCTCTAAGGTACTGCACATGTCTCATGCTCTGGTTCCAAACATATAGGCAATGTGGGTGACGTGGTGGAGGTGGGGGTACTTGCCTCCTCCTCTACACTTCCCTCTTTAACACCTCTCTTGTTAGTGCCACTTTTCCATCATTCTAAAAAACCTGGCCTAGATTTTAAGTGTCCTGCCAACTTTTGTCCTGTCTCTCTTCTATCTCACTGTTTCAAAATTCCAGAGCGTGTAGTTTTCAACTGACTCATTGAGTTCCTTGACACACATAACTTCCGGGTCTTCAATTTGGCTTCTGACCTCTGCACTTTAGTGAGTCAGCTCTCCTTAATGTCAGCAACTACATCTCTTCTGCACGTCATGCTAACAGTTCATCTATTCTTATTCTTCTCAACCTCTCTGCTGCCTTCGATACTGTCAACTATTCTGACCTTCTCTCAACACTATTACCCTTAGGCATCAGGGACAAGGCCCTCACATGGTTTGCCTCATATCTCGCCCCCAGACAACTCCAGGTGTCCTAGAACAGACGTACCTCCTCATTCACCCCCCTTTCTATTGGCGTCACCCAAGGGTCAGTCCTGAGTGCACTTCTCTTCACTCTGTATACCTTTGGTCTTGGTTTCGCCTATCGAGACTTCACTGATGAGGCTCAGATATTCTTCTCTTTTCCCTCCTTATCTGATGATCTGTGGTCAAAATGCTCTAACTGTGTCTCCGCCTTCAAATACTGGATGGCATCTCACTTGCTCATGCTCAACTCCACAATGACTGAATTTATTTACTTCTCATCTCTAGCAGGTTATCTCATCCACTCCCCCCTCTTCTATTCTTCTCTCCTGACTACCTTCTCTACTCTGATTCTGCTCGCAACCTTGGTTTCATCTTTGACCCATCTCACAACTTCTCACTCTTCATCTCCAAATCTTCTTCCCTTTAACACTGCTTGGCACTTAACCTCCTCTTTAGTACTCTCTCGATCATGTGACTGTGCCACCCTACTCTATGGACTTCACAAAATTCGATAAAGTCTTCCACTTTGCTGTCCATTCACTTTTCACTCTTCTGTGCTTCAGCTCCACCTGCCCAACCCAACGTCAGTTAGGCTGGTTATCTATGAGACAGAGGGCACAGTTTAAACTAATTCTCATCATCTTCAAAACTATGCAAAGACTTGCCCCACCATACCTATCAGCCCATTTCACTCCCCAATTTCCCCCTTGCTCCCTGCGATCATCCTTAGCTCACCTCCTTGCCACCTCTTGTGCCACTTGTGGTTCTCCTCGGATCCGCTCTCTTCCTCTTCTCACTCCCTTACTCTGGAATGCTCTTCCTCTCCCTCTGCACTATTCCCACTCAATCTAATATCAAATCCAACCTCCTACCTCTCCTCCTTTCTGAAGAACCACTTGCATAGAATTCTATGCCATAAATACCCCTGTTCTCCTCTTTCTCTACCTCTATACGACAACCCCACATCACTTATCCTTCAACCCTTCATCCTAAAACTTACTACGTATCCACTATTCCATTCCTATATCATGCTCTACGGTCCTTGTCCCTAATTCATGTTTCTACCGCCCCTGCATCATCTGGTGTTATATGCACATCATCTCACCCATTGGTAAGGACACTGGCCTTCCTCTCTGTAAATCAATGTTAAATGGTTTTGGAAGGATTTTTGTGCCAAAAATGCATTTTTTTCCCCTTATTCTTCATTAAATAAATAAATGATCAACACTTTTTTCGGCACAAGTGATGAGATGCACTAGCACATTTCATCAATTGCACGAAAAAAAGATGCAGCCAAATCCACAAAGGGAATTTAAATGTGTGCTTCATAGATGCACACATTCAGATGCCCTTTTTCACTCCTTTGTGCATTTGCACAAATATGGAAGTATTTCCGTGCATTTTAAAGTGCATCCGAAATTCACAAATGGGAAGCACTTTAAAATAAGCTGAACACGAATATAGTCCCCTGCAGATGGAGGCGGGGAGGGGTGTGACATTGTTTGTTATGATCATTTCCTACTCTAGCATGCATTTTATTTTAAGTGTCACACAATTGGTATATATCACTGCTTTGCCACTTGCATTTCTGTCAATCAAACAGGGCTACATTTTTTCTTGTTCTCCATTTCATAGTACAGGCCATTTAAGTTTGTTTCCAAAACAAAGGTATGCAAGTGCACTGAACAGCACATACCCTGTACCTTCTTGCTCCCTTGAAATGCACAGGTCATGTTTGACAGTAAGATGACCTACTCATTTCTGAAATAAATGCACACGAGACAAGCTCATCTTCTTTGCTTTTTTCCTTTGCTTTCATTTCTATCTCTGTGTGTGCATAGTCTGCTGCCCTTCCCACTATTCTTTAACTAATGTATGTGTTTGTGAAGGATTGCTATCTAGTCAGGATCAGAAGCCCTGGACTTTTTGTTTATTTTAATAATAACATGATGTGGGTAATCCATCTCAGAAAGGTTGCTCTGCTAAACAGGTACCGTTTCCAGGCAGCTATGTGCCGAAAGCATAGTGAACATTTGCCCTGCTGCAAAAGTCTTCTGATCTTCCGCTCCTGCTCATCAGTTGCACAGAGTATGTTCAAAGGGCTCAGGTGCCCTGTGTGACAGCTCCTATGACACCATAGTCACTGCAAACATAGGTTGCATCTATATCTGCTCCTCGGCTGCAAAACCACAATCATTGTGCAGACTTACCATTGGTGGCATGGTAAGAACATGCAATACCTGGGTTTTGGTATCTTGCCTCATAGTACACACAATTATTAAAGAAACATAAGATGTCACTGATACACATGTGAATCCTATGAGCTCAGACCAGCTATGGAAAGGTTATGTGGATTTGTAGATAAACTGCCAGTCTCAGGCATCCAGCAGGAAAATAGGCAGGAAAGCTGTCTCCCTTTGATTCCTTCAGAGGTTGGGTAACATCTCACTCCAGCACAGGAAGCTCCCAGTGAGAAGAGTCCTAGAAACCATGCATGAAAGAGCAACACCCATAGCATAAGAGCAGCCTCACACCAGGGTGATGCGTACCAAGGTGCCATTGAATCTGCAGGCTCAGGAGGGGATAGCGTTAGAATTGTTGGAGCAGAAGCGACTGAAGGAAGGGTCCTTCATCTTGGTTTTCTGTGTTCTTCTATTTCCTCCCTTCCTCCTCCACTCCCTGCAGAGCACTTTGGGTATTTTGCAGGAATGCAAAAGACACTAATCACATTCGCAGGGATTGAAACACTTATGACAGGTTTGATTTTATATAATCCCATGTTTACCTTAGTAAGGAAGGAGTCCCACCCCTTTGATTTATTTTGGACTTTAAAGAAGAGCAGAAAAATTCATTTGGAACCTGCTGGGAGAGAAATTCTTTCCAAAGTTCAAAGGGAACATTTGCGGTGACTACTGTTGGATCAAGAACTGCACTCTCTTCCAGCTGCACTGGTACCAAGGCTCCTCCGGGGAGGGGATGGACTCTAGCAGGTGCTAGCTAGTTTCCCTGTAGTAGGAACAAGGAGGAAAAGGACCTATCTTGCCTCTTAGCACCTGGTTTGGGGCTCAAAGTACATGAGAAGCCAAGGCAGCTGGATTCCTATTTTCATTCATTCATTAGCATTTCCTACGAGTCATTCTTGAGCCTGATTCAACCGCATTTGAATGACTTTGAACCAGACCGGACCCATGGTGCTGACCTTGGCACTCCCCACAAGTATTCAAACGGCTGTTTGCTTCTTCAAACCAGTTTGCTGCTGCATGTGCCAGCAGAGTCCTTCACTGCTCTGGGTCCACCCAGTAGCTTGCCACGGGTGAAGCCTTCGGACCTCTGCATCTTTGACCTCGAGCTACCAGACTATCACAATGAGCTGACCCATACTTTGACTTGAACCGCTGGACGCATTGTCTCACCTGGCGAATTGAACCAGTGGTACTCATAGGATAAAACCGGCTCGACCATCAAACCGAATCTGGTGGCCTCAAACTGCACCATTCTGATGTCGCATTGAAACACATGGAGCATCCAGTTGAACAGGACTGGATGTCAGGTTGCCGCCTGGATCAACTCAACTGACTGCATTTGAACCAGGCTTGGCACATACTTTTAAGACGCACATGCCAGCCCTGTTCCATATTTGGGACTCTATTAACTACCCATTTCAACCTTTCCCAAAGTCATATGTGTTTTGAAAGAAATATTGTTGGAATGTCTTGCTCGTCACCCCAGCTACATTACCCAAAGTGCTTTCATTTCTATGTTCTGAATGTTATGTGTTCTTTCAAGCAGGGGTGGGATTATGCTAATGTTTTAATAATCAGTTCTGTTGCATATTGATGTGTGTTTAATTAAAGCCCACCGCCTCAGGGCATATCGCTCTATAATAAACCACACAGATGCGTGCGCAGTATTTCTTTTGCTGCAAGGCGTTATTAGTGACATTGAGTCATAATTCGGATTGAGAAAATCGAAATCACGTATGAATCAAAAGCAGCAAATTATGGTGTTCAGGGCTGAAATGCAATGATACTTTTCAACCAAGCACAATTTCTTTGCCATCTTGCATACCAGTCTTCACACAAATGCCTGTGTAGGGAACGATGAGAGGACAAATACATGCTTCTGGCTAGGATGCTCACAGGTACTCTTGCAGTGTTGTTATTTATTTAGCTGGGGTTTAAATCATGTGTTTTGGAATAAGCAATGTTGAATTTAGGACAAAACATAAATATGTATCTTGCAGTACACTCACAACACACATACATGTCATGTTGCCCATTAGGCAAAATGGTATATGGTTTCCAAATTAGAGTTTTGCGACGGAATGTATCCAATTCACGTCAAACCGTTTCATCCTTACACGCAATTCATGATATGGCGATTCCGTCTCTTGGGCGCATCTCCACTTTGCTGGAAAGAAGCACCGGCACCCACACATGACCCTCAGTCCTGGCTCCAAACAAGACCCAGCGAGTTTCTTGGGCCGGCTCCTTCTCCAACAGTGAGATGTCCCTCGGCCTTCTTCAACAGTCTGAATTCTTCTCTCTTCCTTCCCTCTTTTTCCTTTCGTTTGTCCTTATTTTGTATTCTCTGCACTCATATTTTAAAAGCTTTCACTGTGGCAGCTTATTTCAAACCCCTTTCCTGAATTATCTGTACGGCTATGCCGTCCCTTCCACACCTAGCTCTCAGGTAAGACCCAGATAAGACTCAACATGCACAGCCTGCTCATTGACAAAACCCTCTTTCTAATTAACACCTTACATGCAAGTCAGCATTCTGAATTATAACAATGCTCCTCCCTGCCAAAGCTTTGTTTCTTTCATATCACTAAAGGCGCTATATTAAACTTTTCTACACATACCAATATTGCTCATTGTGCAAGCATACTAAGCCAAGGACGCATTTCATTTGTTTTGATAGACATGTCCAGCACCATGAAGATCCTTGAAAATTCACATTTACAATAAGTTATTAAGCCAGGGACGTCATTTCACCAAAATGCCAGGGATAGTGGAAGTGACATCACACAACCGTTGACCTCTGATGACATCACAGGAAGTGATGTCATTTGACCCCACCCCGAAGTGACATCATCAGAAGTGATGGAACACAACCTTTCACCCATCAACAAAACAGGAAGTGGCATCACATAGCATTGTTTCTAAGTACATTACTAAAAATATAGTTAAAATAACACTGTAAAGTGTTATACATTTCATACAAGTATGGATCACCAAATGTATCGTTAATATCAGTACGTATAGGCCCATATTCCCAAATCACTGTGAATGCAAGCAGACGTCCAAGGCAAAACGATAATGATGTGTTATTATATAGCACTTACTCTTAAGTTCTTCATGTACAACAAACATGCATACAATATCACCCAACCTGTGTTGCTACTCATTTATCAACTTCAGCAGGATGAAAGGCTGAGTTGACCTTGCTGGGAGTCGAACCTGCAACCTGCAGATCACACACATACATTGCAGCAGCCAGCGCTCAACCTACTGAGCTATCTTACCGGCTATAGCTATCAGAAAACCAGCCACTCCAGAAACAAAGAGCCACATGCTGCTGGCCACAGCCCATGATCCTCAATTTAAATTTAAAAAAAAGTAATTTTATTTTAGGGGTAGCAAGGGACACCACAGGGGTAGCAATGGAGACCTCAGGGGTCGCAATTGTGACACCTGGTGACCCCTAAATGACGTCCATGCATTAAGCCCTGACAGGCCTCGACCCTCTGCTCTCACAAAAAAGATTGCTACCACTTCTCTTCCTTTAAAAGCTGATCCTAGTAGCTATATTCACCTGAATGAACACACATTGGACATGTTTCATTACCTATGGTTACCCTAGACCACTGCGTTCATGTACACCATTGTGGCTCTTGAAATACAACTGCCATTTTCCAAACAGCCACTTTAAGCAAGGCGGTGCGGGGCAAACATACAACTGATTTTCCTCACTGCAGCCCTCTACCAGTGAAGAGCCCTGGCCACAGTCTGCACTGGGAGGGGTGCTTCAAAACCCCCCATCCAAATAAAGTCATGCTGCATCCTGTGAGGCAATCAAGCACATGGGTTTGGTTGGTATGTTCCAGTTTAATCAACACTCTGTAAGTACACACTCAGATACATTCCCTATTGCATTTAATTGTTTTTTTAAATGTAATCAGCCATTGCTTAGACTATCTTGAACCCTTTAATAATATTAGTAGCTCATATTGTAAACTCACGTCTGTTGCACCAAGTGATTTGACCATACATGCAGCGTAAACCATCATTCGTATTCTGTTCACTTTTGATCCAAGCCTTTATTGTGGCTCTTTCATAATGTTTAATGCAGATGTGACTCACCCGCCAGTTAGCTCCACAGTTACCCCTGCAGTACAACCGTTTGCAAAAGTCTGAGATGTTCCCTCCAGGCGGATTATCACCCAGCAAAGCCAGATCCTGACACTTGAATGGCTGTAATTTAGGAATGACCCCGCCTCATCTTCAGATATCTGGCCAACACATTCTCTTCTTTCTGCGATAGTGATGTTTTCCATGGGGTTACCATGTTTGCTCGTCTAGTAAGTAGCATCTTCAAGTCAAATGTGGCCTTTCTAAGTTTAAGGCTTCCTATATGTTCCTGTCAGATTCTTTTTCTTACATCTTAACGTCGTGTTGAAGGGTGACCAGGGTCGGACTGGGACAAGAAATAGGCCCGGACACCCAAAAAAAGTGGCCCACACCTCGCCTCTAAAAAGTGGCCCACCCCTCGCCTCATAAATGTGGCCCACACCGCGCCTGAAAAAAAGCGGCCCTCAAACCATCATCCGTGATTGAATTGCGTCAGTTCACGACTTTACAGAAAATGCTACTTATGGAGGGTTCATGTGTCTGTTACATTACAACACAACTCATAAAATAACGTAACTTTGCATACAGTTCTGTGACAGGGTCCACAGCTCAAAGGCGCAGGAGTGACATGAACACAATCTTTCACCCCTTGACAAAACAGGAAGTGGAATCAAATAGCATTGTTCCTAAGCACACTATGAAAAATAGTGTGTATCATTAATATCTGTGTTTATAGATCCATATTGTCAAATGACTGTGAATGCAAGCAGACGTCCAAGGCCAGATGATAATATGTTATTGTATAGCAGTTACACTTAAGCTCTTTTTTATAGAACAAATATGCATACATTATCACCCAACCTGTGTTTGTACTCATTTATCGACCTCAGAAGGAAGAACAGCTGAGATGGCCTTGCTGGGATTCGAACCTGCAGGTCACACACACATCGCAGCAGTGAGCACTCAACCCACTGAGTTATCATATCAGCTATAGTAAAATGAGCAATTATTATATCATAACATAACATCTAAGAGACCGTGTTATAGCGCCAGTCCCCTGAGACTTCCTGTGATAGCATTCCCTTTGTCAAAGCTGCTGTTCTTCGAACACCCGCTCCTGATAGCCCCCACCAAGTAACATTCCCGGAGCTCAGACGTATGTTTGTAATGTTACAGCCTCGAATAGCAGATTTAGAACTGCGCGCTGTCTGTGTGCTGTTGAGATTCTAAGTGAATTGGTTAAAGGTTTGTGTTGCCAGAAATGGACCCACGGTGTTGTGCTCGTTTGCGTACGAATGAGATCCAACCTACGAGCGTAGCTAGGTGTGGGGGTGTAACATGGTGCGATGACAGAGCAGATAAGAGTGCCAAGTGTGCTTGGGAAGCTGCTGTATAAAATGATGGGGGACCGCTGCTGGGTGTGTTTTAGCTGAGTGATATCTGGAGCAATAGAGGTATTAAAATGCTTCTGAATTTCTTAGTAGATGGTAAAGAATGGTCATTTGCGTCCATGTCTGGGCCCTGGGCGTGAGGTTTGGAGATTATTGTGAATTGTTAAATCCGCTTTGCATAGATGCAAGTGTGTGTGCTCATGCTGGTCCAGATGAATAAGCAGCACAGAGTATCCACGGGTACGGAGTCAGGGCCTTTCAACATTTTTGGTTGACATGGGCCCTGAACATCGGGAGGGGATGAGGGGCAAGCAGCTGCCCCAGTGTTTGCTGTGTTACGACACAGCAACATGTTCTTTAAATCAGGACAAAAAAACGTGCGCTGCAGGTCTGGTGCAAATGTGGCCGCATTTCAAGCATGCGTGCATGTACTTTTCAGGCTTCAGAGGTTGGTAAAATAGGGAAAGCAGCGCATTCACAGGACATCGAAACAACTCGTATTTCTATGAGTGTCGTACTGTCGCTGACAGCTGTCCGTGTGTGTATGTCCCAGTGTTTCAAGCACCCACATCTAGAGCGGTCTGTGTGCACTTCACCAGCAGCATACATCTTACCAAAGCATTGTTTTTCAGATGCCAAAAAAAGCCCTTTCTCTGCCAATTATAATGCAATATCCCTCAATGCGAAACAAGTTGCTGGAAATCTTTCAATGTGTATTACTTAGAATTCACTGCATTCAAACTTTAAAACTAGCAACATTACCGCCATTTGCCACCGACCTCGGAGGTCTTTTTTTACAATGTTTGTACAATGATAGTAAGTACAGACAGTGTTTGGATATGTTAAAGAATAAATAAATAACAGCCAATGCACATCTATTTTCTAACACTACTTTGCTGTGTCGAGCCAGCAGCACACCAACACTGTAGCCCCCAACAGTATCAACATATAGGGCTAGGCGGAGGGGCATCTACTGTGCCAGCGCATGTACTTCTTGCTTCAGCTAAGGGCACTTTCTTTCTCAGACAAGACAACCTCCTGCCAGAGACCAGGGCACCTGCATGACTCTGCCCTGGGGCTCTTGCAGCCCCATCACAAGTGCACACCCTATATCAGCACCTAGGCACATGTTTCCTCAGGGGGACTTCCTGGCTCAAACACCTCAGAAAAAGCAATCCCCTACTTCATCCCAGGGCATCCATGACCTTGGCAGAGGGGCACCACCTTCTGAAGGTCGAGGGGCAGCTCATGTGCCAGCAGAGGTACTCCTTGCTTCAGCCAGCTCACTCCCTGCCTCAGCCAAGAACACCTCCTGCCACATACCAGGGGTCCCTTCATGCCTCTGCCCTGGGGGATTCCAGCCCCATCGCAAGTGCAGCACACCCTACATCAGTACATAACATAGGGACATCTTGCGTCGGGGCCTGGGCACCTCTTGGCACATCATGGCACCTAATGCCTCTGAACAAGGGATATATAATATTGCCTTACCTTCTCCTGGGGCTGGTTGGTAGCCTACGTGCGTCCAGGAAAGAAGCAGGCCCAGGAACAACAGATGAGGCCCCCAGCCCAGCCCAGTCGGACTCTGCACATGGGAAGGACCGAGGCCAGACCCTGGTCTCCTGGGTCCAGGCCCATGTCCCTAGGCTGAAGGCTCGACCAGCACTCAAGCCTCAATCAGGACTCGATAAGGGGCACAGCTGGGAAGCCATTCCTGGCCCACCACGCAGCTCACAGCTGCAACTTGTGGCGGGCACTGGCGGCGCTGCGCCTGCGGAGAGCAGTCTGCAGAGTATGTGTACAAAACACTGGGAGGGAGCAGGCCGGGCTGAGGCAGCTCCGCCCCGCCCTGCCGCTCCCTTCCAGTGTTTTTGTAACACAGACTGCTGCTGGCGCGGCGGCGCCATGGTGTCGCGGGTCACGGCATTTGGCCGCTGGGCCGCCGCATGTATCAAAGAAAGGTAACACTTCGGTGTTACCTTTCTCTGCATCTGCGGCGGGCCGGCGGCGGCGGGGCTGCAATTGTAAAGGATCTGTAAGTTAGTTACTTACAGAACCTTTGCAATTTGCGTCTGGCGAGGCGGAGGCCCTGGTGCCGGTTCCTGAAGTGTGAACCCCACGCCTGGGCCGGAGACCGGCCCAGGCGTGAGCTTCAGGAACCGGCCCCAGGTCTCCTCGCCATGATTTCGCATAGGCCACGGGCCGATTGGCCGACGGGTCAATCTGGCCCTGGGGGTGACTTCTCAAGTGTTTAGACATCTTTTCATCAATCTCGTCTTTCAGGAGGAGTCAGAATCCCAGAAACCATTCATTGGATTTTGTTTGAGGGTCTCGAGATCAAGAACTGACCATACACAAGTACAGTTCAAAATGGCAACAGAACCAATATTTGATCAGATAACTCTCGACAATATGGATTTACTGACACAAATATAATCAATCTTGGAGTATTTAAGGTGGGGATCTGAGAAGGAAATGTATTGCAGATCTTGAGGGTGAAGTGCACACCATGTGTCTGTCAATATCAGGGAAGTAATCGCAGACTTTAGTGTTTTGCGACTTTAAGATTTAAAGAATCTACGTTGTGAGCTTCTATGTATATGGGGGTCTAATGCTAAATTCAAATCACATGTTACTAGAAAGGGCACCTTAATGTTTTCCACCCATATCTTTTCCATTACATCCCATAATCCCTGATTTACTACTGTATTCATTAACTTGCAAGTGCCTTTTGGCATTCATCTGAATTCTCGCGATAACCCATCTGCCTAGAGTGTCAACCCTCTGCATTGAAATGTTGTGAAATAATATATCGCATTGCCTTTTCAGTTTGTAGTGGGTCACATTGTTGTTATAACTTTTGGGAGTTAATGGAATTGAGGTGTGCCTTCTGAAGCATTGCCATGTCATGTCACATGGATCTTTTTTTTATTATCCCTGAAATTTTGTGTATTTTCCAGAAGACCGTTTTTTAATAAGCCCATCATAATATTTCTACACTCCTGGATTGTCGAGGACTGTGTCAGTGAGAACCAGGGCAATCTATATTAGGGATGCTCCGTAGTGGAAAAGGCAGAGAGACCAGCTGGATGACAGTGGAAATGGGACTGTATCATTAGCTAACAACTTTCATCTCTTGCACTTTTCAGCTGTGCCTAAGGCGGACTGGAGCAATAGGAGCAGACAGTGCTTTCAATGCTGTAAAGAAATCCTGTAGCCCAGAAGGGTAGGCCACCATGGGGGAATTGAGCATGTAAGGCCCCTATTGATGCATATGCAAGGATATCCCCATTGGTATGATTTAATCCCATATAAGCGGCTATAAAGACATTAATTTCGCATGGAAGTTCCTGTACCACAACTCCAGCTATATTAAAAAATGCTGACATTCCAGAGTTCATGTGTCATTTAAGCCATTACTTACCCAATCCAATGTTCCTTCTTTGTGTCTAACTACTACACTGATATACATTGAGAGTGGTAGCTAGATCTTTAATGTCAACTGCTTTAATTTCAACCTTAAATTGTCAGTAAATCAGAGTATATTTGATGAAGAGATTGAGCAGAGTGGATGTAAGCTGGTCCTTTGCAGATACTATGTGGCTGCTTGCCAGTGATCTTAACCAAGAAAAGCAATGAAGTGGAGTAGTCAAAATGTGCCTTTATCACCAAAGGTGCCCTTTGTGTTGACACGTATTTCAACCTGCTCCGACATCGAATCAGAACCTGACACATCTAATACCAGCAGTGATAAACGACCGAGTATGGACCCCCGGCAAGGACTTTTTTTTAATAAATCAAGAGATACAAGAAAGGCAACAGAGGAACTATCACAAAGCCTGTACACTTTCAGCTCCCCATAACATAAGTACCACAGTGCAGGGGAGAGGAAGAGGGGCAGGAGGGGTGGGGGGAGGCAATGACAGGCAGAAAAGACCTAAACTCCCAAAAAGCCATTACCAAACAAATGACGAGAGCGAGCACCACAATAAAACTGAAACTCAAGAAATGATTTTCCTCCAAACCGATTCAAGTACATCAGGAGCAAGAATTGGCAACCCCCAGTAAATACACTTCGGGCCATTGAGAACAGCCACTTATTAGCACGCTGGATGAGCAGGCAAATGTTGACATTGGATAAACAATATTAGACCTGAACATCAAATCGAGAACCCTGGAAATGTCAGAACTCAAGCTGAGGTCCAAATGTATACCATCGAATGTGATGGACAATGTAATTGACACGTTTCATCAAGCCGTAACCAAAGATATTCACAAAGCCATTGACAAATATTAAAGGAATTCTCATCACGGCTGTAACCTTTCCAATTTGGAATATAAAGCAGATAATAACTTGAGCTCTGACACTGAAATCATCATCAAGGAAGCCGATAAGGGCAGTAACATAGTGACTATGAATCAAGTTGATTATCTGCAGATGGCACAAATGCATTTGGATACTCCAGGATGTTATCAGGTCCTCAAGACAGACCCCAGAAAAGAATCCACATTCTCAAGTGGTATAGGCAAGCGTTATTGACAGATTCTGAGCAATTGTTTCTCACGGTGAACGAACCCACGCTTCCAACAATATACTTCTTACCCAAAATTCACAAAAAATATCACTGATCCCAGGAGCAAGACCCATACTCAGCGGAATCAACTGGGTGACCGAAAGAATTTCAGAATATCTTGATGCAATTCTTAGTCCATTTATGTTTCAACTCTCTTCCTATCTTAAGGACACTACTCAAGTACTGAACATATTGAAGCAAATACAATGGGCCCCAGAATACCTGCCCTGCACCATGAACGTTAGAGCTCTCTAAACGTCAATAATACACAATTTGGCTATTAAAATCATTGACAACATATTTAAGGACAGCTCTGCCTCATATTACAGGCACGTAGAGATGCTTAAAGAGATGTCACAGATAACACTGGATCTTAACCGGTTCATCTTCAATGATACATACTACCGTCAAACCCAAGAAGTTGCCATGGAAGCTAAGTATGCACCAGCTCGGGCAAACTTATTCATGGGTATGTTTGAAGACCAATTTGTATATCAAGACCCAGCTATATCTTCCATGCAGTTACATGGCACAGGTGTATACATGAAATGTTTATAATATGGAAGGGCATGAATGAAGCCCTTTTGACCTTTGTTGAAAATCTGAATACCAATTGATATGGTATCAACCTCACCTACAACTACCCAAATCTGTGCATAGATAAAGCCCAAGGCTTAGTCTTTAGGACAGACAGAGAAAATAAGTTGATTGCCAAACCAGCATCAACAGACAAAACACACAACCGGACTCGTTTTTTGACACAATTTTCCAAAGACAGTCATTTGGTGGATAGGATTCTCAGGAAACACTGGTATTTATTGTTGTTAGATAAGGATCTCTGGAGTCACCTTGATAAAAACCCCATGATTATATACACACGAGCACCTACATTAAGAAGCAGACTTAGCCCATCCTTTCTTCCGAGTGCCCACAACGGACAGCGGGTCACTTGGTTACAACAGCATCCAAGCGTGGCACATGCACGATGTGCAGATATGCATACACTGACACTCACCAATTCATCGACTCGCAAGGTAAAAACATCCGGATTCCAAATATGTGGTCTACGCCATTGTATGCATCTACCATAAAATATACATTACGGAAGTTAAGAACCCGTGTCCGAGAACATTTGTGCACAATTGGGAGCCAAGACCCTAAATTACCTCTTGCCATACATTGGCAGACAACTCATCAATTAAACGACAAGAATGACCTGAGATTCATAAGACTCAAGAAAATCTCCCTGGGTAAACGGGGAGGAGACAAGGAGAGAAAACCTCGACCGACTGAGTCGAGAATTATATGCCAAATGCATACAACCCTAACTGGTTTGAACACAGATCACAAAATTGGATTCTTTTTGTGACGACGTGAATCGTCTGAGATGTGTGTTTCATATATCTGTGTGTATAATTTTTTGCTTGTCCCCTTTACATATCCGACTGATCATTCTCGGATCTATAGAGAGTAGTGAAACCGTTGATGAATGCTTTGGAGACTTAACATGGACCAACTGACAAGAGACATCTTGGATTATACCTATATCCTTTCTCAAGTGTTTAAGTGATCAGGCAGCTCTTTTCTGTTACAGTTATGTTTTCTGAAACTTTAGTCTTTGATACGCAGTGCTAATTCATATATTAGTACAGGCAGCCTTAATTCTTCATCTTATTAAAAATAATCTTTCACTACATCAATGCACACCGTTGTCTTGATTTGCAGTACCATATTATATTAACGTTTAATGTTCCATAAGTAAAATATGGTTTAAGCATAAAAGTTCAAGTGTAACCAGGGGTAATAAGCCTAGCACCTTCCAATATGGCTTCATTGTAATGGTAATTATGCGGCACATGACATCACGCGCACGCGCGTGATGTCACCACTACCTTTATTATTATTGGACAAACCTGATGGCAGCTGCAATCAAAATAGATTGCGGCATGCCATCAAGCTTTGTGATCCTGCAGTAACACAGGGATCACATTACGCTATACAGGTAAGGGTGCTCTGTCTCTCAGCATTTGTTATTTACAAATCTGCTGAAAATCTTTAGTAACACTGCACTTTGACTAGGACGCTCACTCTAAGATTGTTTATTGTTGCTTAGCGACAGCATGGACTCGCAATCATACACAGGAAGCCATTATTACAAAACCTGTGTACTATCGCGCGGCAGACTTGATGCAAATGTACACTTTTTAGGTCAAAAGGAGCACGTTTGTGCTCAGCAAATGTAGGGGAAGCTCCATACCCCAAGATTGCTTAGTTCTGCAATTGTCTATAACTAAAAGACAACTCTTGTGTGTCCCATCTACAATATGCAAGTGCTTGCCCGCACATACTCTAGGAGTGCTCCGTTAACTAGTATTCGGAGCCGACTTTTGACTGCTGCAAAGGGTTTTGGGACAAAAAAGGGTGTTCCGTCACCCATAGACGAATGTGTCTACTTAACACTTAAAGGAACGAGTGTGTGAATTACACACCTTAGTGTTGCTTGTTAATCTCCAACACTGAACGCTCTTTGACCATGTTCTTTGTAACTACACATTTGGATCCTTATTCATTCAAACAATAAGGCCCAGCCCATTCCTCTACCGACCAATAACGGACAGATATGCTCTCCTATGTCAGTCTGACACGCTTATCTTTGGCCCAATATATATCAGGTTACAGTTCTCTTACAGGAATCTGGGGATCCTACCCCATATATATACAATTGCACTCAGCACGTATTGATCCTGAATGATAGAAACATACAAGGTGAGTGCACCTTAGTCTAATTGATCCTTCATATACACTGCATGTATTTCATGTATTTATAATTAGTGGAAGATGGTTTATTAACAGAGCACTATCAACAAGGATGGATATTATAGACTAGTGGCCCTTATAAAGGGCATACAAAATATTGAGCCATTTCCATGACTTCTTGCTTTCAATAAGTTAGCAGTAACATTGTACCAACGGTAACAATACTTACTCATGGATCTTGTCTCTCTCTCTCTCTATATAATTTTCTCTTTTCTTTCCCCCACAAATCCTCCCCATCACCAATCCCTTGAAATCCCATCATTTCATTTTGTTATGCCTATTTGTGTTACATTTATACAATTTTTACTTGTACGCAAGGGGATTGGCAACCCTCTGCCCATACCTTGATGATCATGTTTGCAACACATTGTTTTATTAATGATGTATGCCAAATGTGACTTCTATGATGTAATAAGTTCTAGTGTCCAGTTTTGAAAAAGACCTGGAACAGGTCGAAACACGTGTCAACACAAAGGGCACCTTTGGTAATCGGGACACTTTTTGAATACCCTATTTCATTGTTTTTCTTGGTTAAGATCACTGGCAAGCAGACAAATATTATCTGCAAAGGACTAGCGCCACATCCAGCGTACCTAACGCAACTCATGTTTATCGCGCTAAGGTTTTGGGTATGCCTTATCGGTACCTGGGGCTGCTAAAGTCCTAGGCTCATCAACAGCAACTCACACATATAGTAGCGTTGCCCATTGATTGGCGCAGAGTGAGCACTAATACCCACAACTTGAATCTGTATGTACTAAGCATTTTCCGTTTTCAGTCTTTGCAAGTGCTTTTTTCTAGCATGCACACAGAAACATTGTGAATACAATGCCTCTAAAATAGGGTTCAAACGTTGTCACAGATGCACGGAAAACACTAGAGTCTCAAGGCCAGTTCAAGGTTCTTTATTCATTTTTTTGGGGCCTACGTCCTCCCCACATGAATACTACTCCCCTCACACTACTACTCTTCCTCATCCCACTACTAGACCTCCCACACAATTGCTCATTCACCCTCCTTACACTCAGTACCAGTCTTCTCACATTCACCCCTTACTCTGTCCTTTATATAAACGTCCCACAAACATGCACACTAATGCAACACAACCATTAAAACTCCTACGCCAATGCCTCACCTACTCACAGACTCCTCTCCACAATCGGCTGTGCCCTCCTTCCTCCTGCTGTCGCTTGGACACCATCGACCTCCTCCTCTGACCTCACCCAATACATTCACACTCCTATTTCTTGTCCCCTCCTTGTATATCCCTCCCTTGATGAGGGTTGATCAGGTGCCCCTAACCAATCTCCTTGCTTCTTTCTCCACCCCGGGCAAGGATGTGTGCAAAAACGCTTAAAAGCGTGTCTTAGTCCCACCCACTTTCTCCACACCAGCTTGCCACCTGGGAAATCTGGCGGGGAAGGAAAACCAATGCTAACGTTTGTTTTCGTGGTCATATTGGCTGTAGGTCCCTGGGGTAAATCCGGGGAACATTCCCCTAAAACGTCCCAGGTAGTCTGGTGGAGGTTTATTGCTGGACTACCAGCAGTTTGTGCTGTTCCCGTTCTGTATTGCGATACAGCTGCTTAGTGCCTGCTGTGCAGCTGGAGTCAACATCCCTTTCTCTCTCACCACGGCTGCAGTGAATGGGTACCTGTGTTGCTGGAGCTACGTTCAGGCAGGTAATTGCTTCTTTTTTTCTCGGCTTCCCTCATCGCTTCTTGGTCTCTTCTCTCACTTGTGTGCCAGGATCTGAAATGGCAAAATAACAGTGGCACTCAGAAGCAAGGATAGAGACATGAAATGGTTCTGCACAGATATAAACTGGCACAAAAAGTGGGAGAGATATATAGTTGGGCCCCCTTTTTGTGCTCTTGCCCATTGCTAGGGTTGGCTCTGGATGTCAGCTTTCACCTCCTATCTCCCACCTCCAATAGGGGATCCCAAACCCTCTTGACAAGGTCAAGTTCTTGGCCATGTCAAAACGTACACGAAAGTACCTTGATGCTATTTGTACCAACAATAATGGAAGATTAGTTTCAGTTAATGCTCAGTGTTGTTGCAGAACACAAGTGTCCATAATCAATGCTCAATATTGTCTCAGAACACCAATTGCCATAGTAGTAATTTGCAATGAAACGACTACCTGCGGGGTGCTGCCATCAGTTCAGAGACTTTAATTAACATTAAGGGTAGTGGTCCGAAGTTATAAAACTCAGAGATAGCGATGAAATGGAATTAAATATGGATAGGATGATTAGGATTAAGTTAATCCTAGAATATTGCCAATGTACGTGTGAATACCAAGAATAAATATAATAAACCGAAAGAACAACTCCCTGTCCATCTAGCAGGTTTTGATTACGAATCAATTGCTGCAGCCCAGATGGTTTATCACAGCAAGTTGAGGTGGCAGTACAATATTGAAATCTTCACAGATGATAACTGGTCCATGCCACAATAAAAATTCAACAGCAATCTCAGAAAATATTACTGGCTTGCCCTAATCGAGTTCATAAACTGTAATAAAAATATTAATTGATTTGCCACTTTTGAGCTAAACAATCACCCATCTCCCATGAGAATTAAATTTACTGAACACTAACAGAAGTACCCGTTCTCTGAACGCTTCTGCAAACAGACATGATGACACTGATCCTGTAGGTCGCTGTTCCAATTCTCTTATTGTTTGATGTGCTTTGCACCCTGAAGTAAACTGCACTGATAATGGGCGTGTGTGGCTCACTGACAAACCCCGGAGCAGACGTTGGGGGGAGGCGAGAGTTGGTGTGTTGCTGCATACTGGGACCTTCTGTGCTCTCTCCCCACCTGTCGCCTCACCCTGGCGTGGTGCAGTTCCTTTGCAGTGAAAATATCTCGGAAACCGCGCATATTAGGGCCTTGAGGGACCTCGAGTTTTGTTTGTCCAGTCAGAACCAGTCCTTCTATGACCGCATTGATATTTCGCTGATTTCATGCAACCCTCTCATGTGTGAAGGTGCTGAAATCCAGGGAAAGGGGCGGAGTGTCGAAATGTCATGTAGCTAGTAGTGTCCGGAGGGTCCTAACAGGTAACTATGCAAAATTTGGTGCAGATTGGTGAAACGTTGTGGAATTGTATCAGGAACAACACTTCGCCAAGCCACAAACCCACAAACCCATAAACACATTTTGACTGGGGCTGAAATCCAGGGAACGGCGTTGGGTGTCCAAATGTTGTGTAGCCAGTAATGTCCGCAGGATCCTAACAGGTAACTATGCAACATTTTGGTGCAGATTGGTGAAAGGGTGTGGGATTGTATAAGGAACAATGCGTTGCCAAGCCACAAACCCACATACAAATTTAGAGTTTTGCTGGAATCTAGGGAATGAGGTGGGGTGTCCAAATGTTGTGTATCCAGTAATGTCCAGAGGGTCCTAACAGGTAACTATGCAAAGTTTGGTGCAGATTGGTGAAACGGTGTGGAATTGTATAAGGAACAGCGCTTCACCAAGCCACAAACCCACAAACTAATTTTGGATTGTGCTGAAATCCGGGGAAAGGGTTGGGGTGTCCACGTGTCATGTAGCCAGTATTGTCCGTAGTGTCCTAACAGGTAACTATGGAAAATTGGTGCAGATTGGTGAAACAGTGTGGAATTGTATAAGGAACAACGGTTTGCCACAAACCCACACACAACTTTTGACTTTTATATATATAGATAACCTTCAGTTTGGGATTCATAAATTGATTGGCTAATCCCTTGATCAAGCTTGCTCGAGATGCACCAGTATTGTGCTCCTTATTATGTTGCAGCCACTTCTATTTGGCTAAATGAGGCTTGTGCATGCTTGCTGAATTACTATTGTCTTTTCTGATTATCATTCAGGCCATTTATAGTAAAGCCTGTAATGGTACCTGCTCTCCCATGCCCACCCGTGACCCACCCACACAGCCTCCTCAACCTCCTCACCAAACCATCCCTGACAAAGACATGGGCAATGTTCCAGCATCTTTGCAATTTGATTGGTTAAGTTATTTACCAGAACCACCCTGTACTTCTATACCATCAGTTGCAGCAGACTGCTACTTAGTGTGCCCTCTGAATGTCATGAAGCAAATTTCATTTTGCAGTTGAATAAGTAATTTCTTAAGAATCAGCCACACTTCCCCGAAGAGGTGTGGCCTCATTCAGTTGGTTCAGATATATCCAGTATGCAGAGGCCTTTCCTTCAGCTTTCCTTCTCTAGCTTTTCAAAGGATACTCACTTTGCTCATGTTCTTTCATGAATTCCCTGGGTGAATGATTATCCTCAATTAAACACTGGGTCAGATTCAGAACGTGGGTGATTGTACCTCCATTATTGCGCATTCTCTGAAACCTTCCCCCAAATAATTTCCTTCTGTTGCTGCATGAAAATGACCAGTTCCTGTACATTATTGAATAATATGTCTTCACTGGAGGATTTGCTACTTTCATCAAGAGCTTGAAATTAATAAGAATCATGAAAAGACCAAGGATGGATGACCAATAGCTTCATCAATGTATGCAAATATTACCATACTATAACTATTATACTATTACCATACTATAACTTATTTCTGTTGGCTCTGCAAGCCAGTACAAAATGCCATGTTGTGGTTAGAATGTTTATCCCGACTGACTGTACCAATGGAGGGTAGTCTACCCATGTCTTACTACGTGTATATGCTCTACTCTTCATGCCCAGTATTATGCCATGCCACATTAAGAAAGTATATGCATACTGAAGTCACCAGTGTATTACTGTCTAGGAATTCTCATTTTGTTTCTTTTCCCTTGTTATCCAGTATAAAGTGTCACGTCATAGTGGGAATAGATGGCAAGATTGGTGCCACAATGTAAGCCAGTCTATGCACGCAATAGCATTTATCATTATTGCTTTACCTTAGATTCCCAGCACAAAATGCCACGCCACATTAAGAAAGTATAGACAGACTGGTCCTTTCACTGTAGGCCAGTGTAGCCACAAAAACACGTATGATTGTATTAAGCTTGATGCCCAGTAAAGAAATGCCATGCTACAGTGTGACAGTATATACAGACTGGTGTCACCAAAGAACGCCAGTCTAGCCATGAACAAAACATTTACATGCTGATACAGATAAGTTATCTGAAAAGATGCTGCCCTTTGCTGGAATGTATACATATGATATTGTATTTGTATATAAAGTCTTATTGACTGTAAATATACTAAATACAAACATTAAATAAAAAACAGTTAGCATGTTTTTTTACCCTAGATGGCAAATAAAAGTTCCATGCCACAGTAAGAAAGTATATGTAGCCTGGCGTCACCACAGTAGGCCAATCAAGCCGTGTACAAACACTTATCATATTTGCATTATACTTGATGCTCAGAATGCCACCAAAAATGTAAGCCAGTCTAGCCACATGATAACACTTATTATTTTTGCTTTACCGTTGATGAACTGTAAAGAACTTCATCATTCCTCATGCAATATATTACGTAAGGGTAAAGCAACCCATGCCACCAGCAGCACTCGTACCCCCTATATTTAGCCTCTTGCTCCCCCTTCACCCAGAAAGGCACACATACTCTCGTTTGCATGCATTCATCCAACATTCTGACAACTCCTTTGATGCACACACACCTGCATAAAAACAAGCACACAAACATACACATGCCTATAATACAAACATATTACACACACATACAAAATCATACTTGGCTTATTTGATCGCACCCTTCACAATCCACTCACTGCAACTGCTGCCACATAGGACAAGGAGGCCCTCTCATCATCTCTGTGTGGGCACACTGACAGACAAAAGAGGGCCCCTCTCTTGTCAGTCAGCATGTCTATGCTGTTAACACAATAATGAGATGTCCGGAGCCACACTTTCTGCAATTTTCTAGGCTCTTATTGTTGCGGCCTACTGGCAACAAGGGATCAACAAGCAAACACAGGAAAAATGATCTATTTTATGCCCCATATCACCTAGGTCTGTTGGTTGGGTGTAACATTTAAGAGTCTCATGATCCCTCATCATTGACTATGATGGATAGGCCGGATGGTATTGTGAAAACAAAGAAATTGATATGAGGCCGGGAAGCCCAAAGGAAACACACCAACACAGGTTACAAAGAACATACAAAGTGCTTTATTCAAAAGCTACAACAATTACCAAAAAAGTCAATTGACAAACGGATAGCTATTCGGCTCTCAGAGTAACAGAACGAACTTCAACGAGAGTTCACTGTGTTAGTGTGAGAGATCGTACATTGGGATACTCGTGCTTTTATACTTTTTATCCAGCTCTGGCCAACCCCCTCGCGGGTTAACCATTCTTAGGACCAGGCCTAGGGTTCCTTGCCAGGTCAATCCCATAATGTATGCATTTCGATCAGTTTCGCTGATACAGTTGTCCATTTACACATAGGTCAGGGATAGGACAAGGTCTCAGTTCGCAACCCCAACAAGTGGCCTGCAGGCATATTATTTATTCATGTGTGCGGAGGTCACAACGGCCAGAATCCCACTCGAAATGTCATTCGGCCTCCATTTTGGTGTTCAGGGTGACTTCCACATTTACAAAGAAATTGATATGAGGCCGGGAAGCCCAAAAGAAACACACCAACACAGGTTACAAAGAACATACAAAGTGCTTTATTCAAAAGCTACAACAATTACCAAAAAAGTCAATTGACAAACGGATAGCTATTCGGCTCTCAGAGTAACAGAACGAACTTCAACGAGAGTTCACTGTGTTAGTGTGGACAAGGTAAAGAGAAAGTCCTCCATCCGACAAACAAGAACTATCAATTCCAACCGTCTGATAATTCCCAGATTCAAACTCTCCACCATTGGTGGGAACAGTTTCCCGGTGAAAGCTGCCACGCTCTGGAATTCTCTGCCACACAACCTAAGAGCTGACCAACCATATTTGCACTTTAGAAGACACCTCATCAGTCACCTTAACTCCAATAACCCTTGTATTTAGCTGCACTTACTACACCTATGTATAGATAGTGATACTTTTGTTCGTGATTCTGCCCTCGCCTCCAACAGCCCTGCACACATCTGTACACTTACCTCCGGTATAGATATTGACTTTTTATGTTTGAAGATTTGTATACCTCTTATTCCTGTAATCCTGAATATTTTTTTTCAGGATTACCCGCCTCTAACAGCCCTGTACATATCTGTATATTTACCCCTGCATAGATATTGACTTTGTATGTATGAAGATTTGTATATTTCTTATTCCTGTAATTCTGATTATTTTTATTACTACTTCAAAGTGTATATTTCTGCAACATTGTAAGCTTCGAATTATCTTTTGCCTGCGCCCTGTTGCCCCTGGGTAAGGTGCGCCATACAAATAAATAAACAAACAAACAAACAAACAAGAGAACCTAAAATGGCAGCTAAATCCAAGATGGCGACTTACACAGTACATTAAGGTCAAGACCTTGCCGCGGAATCTATTTACACAATGTTTTAGACAACTTGGCGTAGGCCAACACACATTCAAACAATGCGATAGGAGGTATAATATTATTTCGATTCCGACAGACCCTCCTTTTGGCCTATGCCAAGTGCTAACATCATTCCTAATACTTTTGAAAATAACTCCATGTATTATCATCCATAGATTCCGCATCATTGTCTGTAATGTCTATAGCCATTAGGTCGTTCATAAAAACCTCTTATAACATGAATTCTTTAGATGCTGTATCCGGGGCATATATTTTATGCCATATTGCGCTCACTGCTTGGGCACAACATCCCCCTAACATTCCACATATACTTGGGAGGCATTGAAAACAGCAACAAAGGAATAGCAGGATCCCCAAAATAACCAGAATAACAGAAAGCGCCTTCCAACCCCAAGATCGTAAAGAATCCCAGAACCAAGTGCTGAGGTTCCAGTCTCCTACAGGGATATGTACTTCAGAACTAAGAGTATGCAAGTTCTGTATTGCTTTAAAAATTGTTGGCGAGGAGTCTGGTACGAAAACACAGCAAGCGGACCCCACTAATTTGCATACTCCACCTCGTTCTGCCAAAATGACATCTAATGCCATCCGATTTTGGAGTGCTACCAATCTTATTGCTTTTTTGCTCTAAGGTCATATTGTAGAGTATGTCCGTGGTCCAGTTGATCGTTCTCTCCAGTACCCTTGCTAATCCCCTAATGTTCTCTGAGTTTGTTATTTGTCCCCAAAAGGGCACAACTGATTTCGCTATGTCTCCCAATACTTGCCCAGGGGTATCTCCGTTCTCGTCTCGCTGCGGGCGAGCCTTAGAAATCTCTAATGTACTTGCTACAAATACCCCGGGTAACAATATTCCAAAATAACAGGTTCCCTGCCAATCCTTGGGCAACCAGGGAAATGCTAAAACTACCACAAACAAAATAAACAGGCCCCCCTTCATACAGAGGCCTGTTTTCCCCAGTCAAATTTACAATGTTTTTACAACCTTCAAAATCTCCCATTGGCCTAGTGCCATTTCTCTGTACACAGAAGGGAACCGAGTCAGGACTATGATTTATAGAATAAGAAGGAGATACAGCGTCCTTATTGCCTATCTGAGCCATTTTAAAGGAAATTAGGGTTTGAAAAGGAAGAGATAGTTTGTCAGACGGCCTAATAGAAGCGACGTTAGGTTTTCTTCTATTTGCGAAAAGCGAGCATCCCAGGGGAGTCAATTCACGTTTCTCGAAATCATTCAGATTAGTTCCATCAAAGTTCCCTGAGATGCTATCATTCCATCGGCCAAAGAATAGTGCTCTAAGAGAGGCATAGCAAGCAGTCGTTAAAGGTAGAGGATGTATATACCATCCCAGTCCCTTGTTCCCATGTTGCGGTAAATGAGTGCAAATCCAACAATTACTCTTATTAAAAATGGCATGAGTAGCATTCATTACTATCATCAGAGTGTTATTATGATACTTTTGTCTATGTTGGGAGTCTCTAGGGGACAGAGTGTGAAGGTGTACAGAGGGAGTCAAAACAGTTGGTACAATCTCGGTCGGTAATAAAGGTTTCAGAGGATAGATTTCTTCAAAATACCAAAGTCCTACAGCAGCAGTTGCAAAAATAACAATTATCATTATCAACACACAGCAGTACGTTTTCGGGGCCCAGGCACATTGTTCATTGTCCAATTTGGTCACCCCCTTATTCACAAGTCCAATGCGGGGGGCAGCGGCGGAGGTGGCAGGCATCATAGTTCCTCAATCGACGACCCCAATGTTCGTTGCTGGCGACGCTACGGTCGCGCGATTTCTTAGTCCTTCCCAACCCTAGCCAGCAGAATCCCTTTTGTTCAACAAAACTTTCTCATAACAAGAGAATTTCCAATCACTTCCTTTTTCCAAATGCACGCAAAACTCATGCCGTAGTTCTATTTCCTTGGTCGAAGGTTGTACCTGGTGGTACCCAAAATTGTCTGGTCCGGAAGTAAAGTGTCGTCACTTCCTGAGGGAAGCGACGTGTCGGAGGCGACGGAAGTCGCAGAGCTCGAAACAGTGTTTTCCGGAAGTGATTTTTCAAGAGAGTGCAGAGACGGAATGGACTGTTCCCCAAGCTCCTCAGGCTCAGAGAACTTCTCTGACGCACTCACAGCGCTGTTTGCTACTCCAAGATCAGAGACTGTAGCATCAGCGAGGGGTTCTGCTTCTTCTGTAACGTGTGGCGTTGGGTGAGGAAGTTTCTTGACGTGCGTCGCGTGAATCCAGTTCTTCTTTCCAGCCACCCGCACTGCTGTCCTGGTGACCAATAACACCTGGTGGGGTCCCCGCCAGCGAGGCGCGAGACAGGAAGACCTCTCGTAGGCCTTCACTAGGACCCAACTTCCAGGCTGTATATCGTGTCCTGGGCCCGTGAACCGTATAGGTAAAGCTGAATGTACCTGGTAATAAATGAAATACAGGTTTTTAGTTAACTGGTTACAGTAATCTACAAGCAATACATTTTCCACCTCTCTCAGGGCTTTAGGTTTTGGGAAACCCCAAATGTTAGCAGGTCTCCCCATCACTACCTCAAATGGAGAAAGCCCAGTCTTAGTCTGAGGTGTGGTACGCATAGCTAATAACACGATAGGTAAGGCATCTGGCCATTTTAGTTTGGTATCAGCACATGTTTTCGCAAGCTTATTCTTTAAAATACCTTTGTGTCTTTCCACCAACCCAGCGCTTTGAGGATGTCTAGCTGAGTGAAATCGTTTCTCAATACATAGGGCTGTGCATATATGCAAAATTACTGCTGCAATAAAGTGGGGACCATTATCCGACCAAATTATCCTCGGGAGCCCAAATCGAGGAAAGAATTCTTTTACCATAATCTTTGCAGTGGTCATGGCGGTAGCATCTTTGACGGGGAAAGCCTCGACCCATTTACTGAAGGCACAAATAATTACAAGAACATATTTTAGATTATTACATCGTTCCATCTCAATAAAATCAAAGTGAATGACCTCGAAGGGAACAGAAGGGGGCCCAAAGCTTCCCCTTGGAGTCACTGTCCTCTTACCCACATTGTGCTGCAGGCAGATCATACAGTTCTGGACGTGCCTCTTCGCAGTCTCCAGAATCTTGTCATTTACCCAAACTTGTTCTAACATTTTCGTGATCTGCTGGGCACACACATGCGTAGGACCGTGTGCCATCGTAACCGTTGCCAATACATATGAATCAGGGAGCAACCATTTCCCTTCGGATGTATCCACCCAACACCCTTCATCATCCAGTTTCCCCATTCCTTCAGCCGACCTTTTAGATTCTTCTATTGTGGCATCAGTTTGAATATCTCGCACAGACCCAATACCTTCATCCATTATGTAAGCATCTCTCATTTCCCTCAAGGCATACATGTTCGTGCTAAGGTCTATGGCCGTTTGTCTGGCTATCAAGTCCGCAAAAGCGTTCCCTTTGCCCACATCATCTATGACCTTGCGATGTGCTGCACATTTTATGATCGCTAACTGTTTAGGGAGTGAGAGTGCCGAAAGTAATTGCACTATCAAGGGGCCATGCTGGATCTTGGTCCCATGTGAGGTCAGGAACCCTCTTTCCGACCAGAGCCTTACAAAGTTGTGAGCCACCCCAAATGCATACTGACTATCAGTATATATATTTACTCTAAGTCCTTGGGAAAGTTCACAAGCTCGGGTCAACGCTATAATCTCTGCGGCCTGCGCGGAGTTATGCGAAATTCTCTTAGTTTCGACAACTTTGCTCAATGTAGTAACTGCATAAGCAGCTGTAGATGTACCATCTGAAAGTTTGAAGCAGGAGCCATCACAAAACAGCTCCCCTTCTGCATTATCCAAAGGAGTATCTATGAGATCTATCCTGCCCTTCGTTTCTTGGTCAGTGGTATACAGGCAGTCATGTAATTCTTCGTCACCGCAAACAGTGTTTTGCGGGAAAGGTAAGAGTTCAGCCGGATTAAGAACACAACACCTCTTAATTTGGATATGAGGGGCAAACAGAATTAGTTCATACCTTGTTAACCGCGCAGAGGTGAGGTGTTGCGTTTGGGTTTTGTTCAATAGAATATCAACAGAGTGAGGTACCATCAAAATCAAATAATGGCTTAGGACCATTCCCTCACTCTGTTTTACAGACGCGGCAGCAGCAGCGACAGCGCGCAAACATCTTGGCAAAGCGCATGCGACAGGATCAAGGGCAGAGGAGTAGTAGCCGCACGGCCTATTCTTCCCTCCGTGTTCCTGTATTAACACAGCCAAAGCACATCCATCACATTCATGCACAAACAACACAAAGGCCTTGTCATAATTTGGAGTACCCAGAACCAGTGCCGAACATAGCGCGGTTTTGAGAAGCTCAAATGATCGTTGATGTTCCGATTCCCATGGCAGTGGCAGAGAAATGCCCTTCTTCGTCAGAGCCAACATCGGTTTTATCACTAGTGAGAAGTTCGGGATCCACAACCTACAGTAAGAAGCCATACCTATCAGGGCTCTGACTTCCTTCTGTGTATTTGGAACAGACATGCCAGAAATTTGTTTTATTCTTTCAGGTGTCAATCTTCTCCCCTCCTTTGACAGGAGGTAGCCTAAATAGGCAACCTCCTGACAACAATATTGAAATTTTTTAAGCGAAGCTTTGTGACCATTTTTAGCTAGATGAACAAGCAACAGTACAGTGCCTTCTTTACAAGCACTCTCAGAGTCTGCAGCCAAAAGCAAATCGTCAACATATTGAAGCAGCGTGCAAGTAGTTGGCAATTCAAGGGTGTCGAGCTGCTCTTTCAAAGCTCTACTATAAATGCTGGGACTTTCAGTATACCCTTGAGGTGCCCTTGTAAATGTAAATGAGCGTCCCCCCAAGGTGAACGCAAACAGATATCTACTTTCTTTATGTATAGGAATACTAAAGAAAGCGTTTTTTAAATCCACAACGCTGAAGTGCGTAGCCGTAGCAGGGATCATTGTCAATATCGTCGTCACATCGGGCACAATTGGAAATTGTGGGGCGACCACTCTGTTAATAGCACGAAGATCAATTATGAACCGGTATGGAATTGCATTGTCGCCTTTCTTATATACAGGCAAGATCGGACTATTACACAAACTACCTGTAATCTCCTCGATCACCCCAAGATGCACAAAATCGGAGACAATGCATTTCAAAGCACGTTCGCCCTCGACTGATATTTTATACTGCGGAATGCGTGGCAGTTTCACTCCATGTTTCAGAACTATTTTAATGGGCTCAATCTGTAACACTCCGACATCATTGTCGTCCACCGCCCACAAATATTCCGGGACAATGCTAAACTCAGGAGGTAAAGGTCGAATCAAAAACTGAGAGTTAGGAAGTTGCTGTGGTGAAATCGTCAGCCGTACTCCATCAGAAGAACAATGAATAACTGCATTCAATTTCTTTAACAAATTCAACCCCAGCAAATTCTCTCCACAGTTTGAAGTGAGAAGAAAAGGGCAATGGTCCGTAAAGCGACCCAAAGAAACAGATACCGGTGCAGAAACCGGACAGACAGTTGGTATACCAGAAAACCCTACGGAAACATTTGTTTGCCCTGACAGTGGGATGTTTGGAACCCGAGAATGATCAATGGAGCACTTCTGCGCTCCAGTGTCAATCAAAAACTGGTGTTTCCTATTCCCTACTAATAATTCAACGTAGGGGCCTTTCAGATTAACGGGAATAGGTGAAGGTTCCAAACCCTGCTTCGGGCAATCCTAATGAAATAGAGTATTGTCGAAAGGAAGCTCTTCAGAAAGGTAGGCAGCAGAAGGGTGATCAAATATGTTCCTCGAGTCCATACTCGAGGTCTGATTTTCCCGTGAAAAAGGTTGCTGAGGATCTTGTAAAAGCTGACCTCTATCAGGGCCCCTGCTCCAGGGCGGCCCCTAGGTTGTCTACCCATACCCCCAAACGCACTGTTTGACCTCTGGCGAAGGACAGGGCACTGTGCTCGCCAATGACCTTCCTGGCGGCAATAAGCACATTGATTAATATTCACAGGACCCAAAGGAGCATTTCCTTTTGGGACATACTGACCTCTAGTCTTTGTCGTGCCTCCTCTGGGGTTTCTAACAATTTGCTGTAATAATACTTTGGTTTTCAAATCTCCTTTCCTCTTTTCAATTTTTTCCTTCTCATTATTAACACGGTTCTCATAATACTGAGCCATGTGCAAAACCTCAGATTGAGATTTTGCCTGCCAAGCGCTCTCAGAGGACATAATCTGTGACTGGATGTCAGGTAACAATCCACGTACAAATTTGTCCACGAACAACCTTTTCCCCGACTCTGTACCTAAATCCTGTCCACTGAAGTCAGAAAATACCTGCTCGAATCTATTAAAAAATTCGGTGGCGCCTTCAGTTTTTCCTTGGACACAGGCCGTAAGCTTGTCCCAAATAATTATTTTCTCTGGAATTATAGTTTTCAGTTTTGTGACAATTCTATCAGGCAAAGTAAGTATTACTTGTGGTGGTTTCTCACCAGCCGGTCTTCCCCATCAATTCTAATCATATTAGCCCACGTATCTCCCAACCCCGGCACATCGTCTATTGTCCGAACCTGTTTCCATACATCTACGGGTAGGAGTACAGGGAATAACAAGTCAATGTCACTCAAGGTGAACACAGAGGACTGCAAAACGGACTCTATTTCTTTGTAAAACCCCGTCGGGTTTTTCCTGATATCGGGAACTGATTGTCTAATTGTGTTCACTTCCTGTCGTGAAAACGGGACGTGAACAAATTGCGATACATAATGTGCAGGGATATCCACAGCGGGGGCACCAGTCCCAGCGTTGGCAGGGATCTCAACTTTTGGGACAAAGGTCGGAGGAACCTCTCTCATAGGCAACTGAGATATAGGTACCTCCGGCCGCTTACTAAGCAACAGGGCCAGGTCGAGCGCTAAGACAGCTGTAGAAGTATCGGGCGAAAAAGCCCTTCTACAAATCCCCAATAATTCTATGGGGCAACTAACCCTCTTTCTTACACATTCTTCTTGCAGGTGCTGTACCATCACCTGAATTACCTTTCTTTGCATTTCTACTGTATACTGACTATACGTGTCATATACTTCATCTGGCGGAATCGATGAATCCGAGATCCATCGAACCGCATCTTTAATACAAATTAGTACTTCCTCAGGTGCCGATCTACGGCACGGAAGGAACGGTCTCTGTACATATATTCTATCGTCTTCGTCGTCCTCATCTCGTGACTTTTCAAAGTTTTTCCTAAACTCAAACAATTTTTCAACATGCCCATATACTTTCTGCTCTGTGTCCCTCGAAAGTGCCAAAGCATTCAGATCTCTCACCCCTTGTGGAAGATCCGAATTTTGTAATCTACCCCACATCACACACAAATGAGTGCCCAAACCTTCGATAAAAACATTTTTCTCGGGAAAACTATTCAAATTAGATAATGTGGAAAAAATATTAACTTGATCACCTTTCTCCATGCAATGCTTAGCCCATGCAAACGATTCCTGTTTCTTATCTGCAGAAACAGTACTACGAGTCACAATCTTTGATCCTGCACCTGGATCGGCTTCAGTCAATACGGGGCCACTCAGGAGCGGAGGTATAGGTAAATTTAATAAAGGTGCAACTATCGGTGTAGAAGGAAGGGGCGGTGCGATAGGTGGAGGAACAACAACCAGAGGACAAGGAACAATAGGTTGTACAGGGGGAACAGGAATAACAACAGGAGCAACAGCAGGAATGGGCAGAGCGCCCAAAATAGGAGCATACAGAGGTGGCGCTGAGGCATCAGGCCTGCGTTCGTTTAATAACTTCTCGATAAATTCCTCAGAAACATGGAAATCTTTAGAGGGGTACATTTTCTGGATTCCAAGTGAAAAAGCCCTATCCATATTTTTAACTGATTCTGAACGTTTTTCTTTATCATATAATAATGCTTTTTCGGCGTTTGTTTTATGACGACATACATGTTTATCCCTACTTTTAAGCTGCTGTAACGCTTCTTTTTTCCAATTCTGTAAAACATCAAAGGCTGCAGGTCTAGCCTTTTTCTTTAACAAGATCGATTCTAAGTATTCAATACGGGGGATCTCAAAACTACCGTTGATTGGCCACTGAAATTCGGAGGCATGTCTGGTCTGTCTGTGCCAAATATCATTAAATACTATACTTCCAATGCCATACTTACAGTACATAGTACACGCCGGCGACCCCTCCTGTGGTGCCGGGCGGCTAAATTCCAAGGATTGTCGATCGCTGCAGAACAGAGCCCTAAAGCAGCTAGACAATTTCCCAGGCATTTCACAAAAAATTGGTGTTACCTGGTCAATAATTGTGTCTGCAGATACAATACGCCAAATTCAAATTGTCAGGGTTAAATTAAGAGCCGGGTCATGACTGCACCTGACCAAACCTAAGGAGGACCGTACGGTTTATCAAAGAACTTACCTAACGAATTTTACCTTGTGTTTGGTGGTTTCGGCAAATCTGCCCGCCTCAAAAATTGGACCCTCGTCAAGATGCCGTGTCAGACCACACGACTATTGTCCAAGGATCGGATCGTGCAGCGCTGCTGAGGTATCGCGTCTCGATCGGTCGGGCCCGCAGAATCACACCGTCCGATCCCGGTTCGATAGTCTGCGTCAACCTTCAATGATCCGGCATCAATCTTGAGGGTCCCTATTCGGGCGCCAACTGTGAAAACAAAGAAATTGATATGAGACCGGGAAGCCCAAAGGAAACACACCAACACAGGTTACAAAGAACATACAAAGTGTTTTATTCAAAAGCTACAACAATTACCAAAAAAGTCAATTGACAAACGGATAGCTATTCGGCTCTCAGAGTAACAGAACGAACTTCAACGAGAGTTCACTGCGTTAGTGTGAGAGACGGTACATTGGGATACTCATGCTTTTATACTTTTTATACAGCTCTGGCCAACCCCCTCGCGGGTTAACCATTCTTAGGACCAGGCCTAGGGTTCCTTGCCAGGTCAATCCCATAATGTATGCATTTCGATCAGTTTCGCTGATACAGTTGTTCATTTACACATAGGTCAGGGATAGGACAAGGTCTCAGTTCGCGACCCCAACAAGTGGCCTGCAGGCATATTATTTATTCATGTGTGCGGAGGTCACAACGGCCAGAATCCCACTTGAAATGTCATTCGGCCTCCATTTTGGTGTTCAGGGTGACTTCCACATTTACAAGAGAACCTAAAATGGCGGCTAAATCCAAGATGGCGACTTACACAGTACATTAAGGTCAAGACCTTGCCGTGGAATCTATTTACACGATGTTTTAGACAACTTGGCGTAGGCCAACACACATTCAAACAATGCGATAGGAGGTATAATATTATTTCGATTCCGACAGTATTTGCAGCCCAAAATATCTAGAGAGACAAATATTGCAGCCCTCTAGATCAAGAGTAGAGCTTGCTGTCCCTACATCCTCAGGTGAACATGGCTACAGTCTGATGGCAGGCGGGACATGGGAAGAGGTTACTTTGGCTTTTTACACTAGTATCCCTTTTCTGAGGGACTGAGGTTTCCATTTCTTTCAGCTTCCAAGGTGAGTCAGAATGTGCACCCTCCTCATCACCATCACCTGGGGTTGAACCCTTGTCTAGCACACCCAGCCTGCATTCTATACACCAACATTGACTGGTGCTGACATCATTGGCAATGCTGTCAATTCCATTAGCTACATCTCCATGTTTGCTTTGTAGGTACAGCCTCAACATTTTCATCTTAAAGGCATGGCACTGTCCAGTTACCTCACTAGGGTCCATGCTTTCCTCACCCTCCAGGGACTCTTTCGTTGCCCTTTCTGCTCCCTGATAAACCTCAGTCGAAGCAGTATACTTGGCTGTGGACGGGTGGCACAAGAGATCTTTCAGTAAATCTGAGCTGGCTTTCCCAGCACCTCATGGAAGCTACTCTCTCAGTTTGAATCCATCCTTGTATCCCTGAGTCCTTTAACACAAAGATCTTGTATCACACTCAAGGTGGTGTTTCTAGTTCCAGAGGCAAACGCAGCCCCTATGGCTGGCATGATGAGAAGATCCTCAGAACTACCAGCCATGCTAGTATATGTGAATTTGTTTTTATCAGTCACTCACCCAGTGACAGAGCAGGAGGGTTCTTCATCCAAGGGCCTGCTGAAACGGATGTGGGTCATCTCAGTGTTAATGCTGCTTCAAACCTGTGTATTGGGGGGGTCTGAAGGGTCTTCATTATGTGCTACATTTCCTGGATGTTCCGTAAGCAGTTATTCCGCAGCCAAAGGCAACAAATGGCAGACAGGGGGATCCACCAGTACCAACACATACCTTTTCAATGGTCACATTCTTGTTTCAGTGTTCTAATATTGCCGCGACACAGTCAGAGTGCAGGAGACAGGGGAATAGCCACTTCTACCCCATACAGCAATTCACTTTAGTTCCATATTGCCCCTTTCAATCTTAACTGTTTCAGTGGTTTAACATATTCACAAAAGTGCACAAAAAGGTCTTGGAGCCCCTCTACCGAGAATTAACATGGCCAAATAACATGTTCTATGGGAAGTTGCCCACTCGGGAGGGTCTACAACCACGTTTAGCTCACTGTACCTTTCACAGAGGAGAAATATCCATTTGCATATCAGTCTTTGTGCCACCAACAAGGGCAGTCCAGCACCGAAATATGCAATTGGATAATTCTCCTTTGTGAAGAGTGCAGTTAGCTCAAACGTGGTTATCGACCCTCCTGAATGGGAGAAATGCCATAGAACAGGGTATTTGACCCATGTTCATTCTCGGTAGAGGGGCTCCCACAGCATTGTTTAGTTCATAATCACAAAAGCACTTGGAAAAATTGAGGCAGGAAATTCCTCCACACCGTATTTGGGAAGGAATCTTCTGCCCCACGTTTTTTATTTAAGATCACAAAAATACTCCTAATTTGTTTCAGCGATTTGTTTGTTTTGAAAAATGTTATTCACAAACAAAATATTCTTACCTGCAGGTCGATGGAAAGAGGTAACCAAACTGATACTCTTGAATTTCTCCTCCTGGGACTTTCCTCCCATCCCAAGGGCCAAGTAGTGCTCTTTGTGGTGTTTCTCGCTATGTACCTGACAACTATATCGGGCAATGTCATCATTATAGCAGCCATCGCCTATGATTCCAAACTCCATAACCCAATGTACGCATGCCTCGGCTGTTTTTCCTCCGCAGACATCAGTCTAGCCTCAACTGTCATCCCCAAGCTACTGAATAATCTACTAGCTGACAAGAAAACCATTTCATTCATTGGCTGCTTCACCCAGATGTTCTTCTTCCTTTTCGCAGTAACCATGGAGAATTTGCTGCTAGGAGTGATGGCATTTGACAGGTATGCCGCCATCTGTAGGCCTCTGCATTACTCCAGAATCATGACCAAGAAAGCCTGTAGTTTGATGTTGGCTATGTCAGGATTTTTGGCTGCCATGCACGCTTTGCTCCACACTGCAATGGCCTCTGATCTCTACTACTGCACCTCCAACCAAGTCCACCACTTCTTCTGTGACCTTGCACCTTTGCTCAAACTCTCTTGCTCTGACACTTTTGCAAATGAACTTGTTATTTTCACTGAAGGGCCGGCCATGTCTTTGCCTTTCTTACTGACTGTCATCTCATACATCCAAATTGTCTGGAGCATCTTAAAGATGCGCTCTGTGGAGGGAAGACACAAGGCCTTCTCCACTTGCTCCTCTCACTTCACTATGGTGACTTTATTCTATGGAACGCTCTTCTTCATGTATTTCCGGCCTTCCTCCAGCTACTTCCTAGACTTTGATAAAGTTGTCAGTGTTGTATACACAGTGCTGATTCCAATGCTGAACCCGTTCATCTACAGTCTGAGGAATAAAGATGTTATAAAGGCAATGAAGAAAGTTTTAATGAGATGTCCATGTGCCCACAAGCTTCATCTTAAAATGCAGGCAACATGACTGTAGTAATACAAATAAACCTATTGGGCCAGATTCTCAAAGAATATCTCAAATGAAAGCAGTGCAGAGAATGCGTTTGTTTCATTTCTCGAGAGGATACCTCAGGGGCAATGCACTCGCCTTAGAAGCAGGACGACATGGAGCAACACAGGTTTGATCCCCAGTCCGCGCTTAGAAACCTCTGGGTATTAAGCGCGTTATAAATAACCAATTACAATTACAATTTGCCCTATTTTCAGGGATATTCAGGCCACCCTAGTCACAAAGGTGACCTCAGCATTTCAGGAGGGGCTGGACAGTGGTGCAAAGATGCGTTTTCCAGCCCCTTTGCATACATTAGTGTCGGGAGTGCACCACGTGGTTAAAGAGACTGTCTCGGGAAATGACTAAAATAAAATAAAAATGTCCATCCTTGTTTGGTCAATGGAAATGGTATTGTGACAGCCGCAGTTTAATCTGTGGCTGTGACACTTAAAAAGAACATTGGTATACAGTGATTTTAACAAATAGAGAAGAACGAATCCCTTTTATGACGAGTTAAAATAACTAACAAATATCGAATATTTGGTTAAAGGTATCCATTGGGCTGGGGTAAAGGATTAAAAGGGGTGAGGAGGGAGTTGGGGTGGGGTAATAAAGCTGGGGAAACGGGAGGATTGGGGGGACCCCCTAAATTGAAAAACAAATTCGATATTTTTTCATAACTATTATTTAGTTTTAAAAGTTTTTGTTATAACTAAATTCGTTGTTATCACATGGAACCAGAAAATCATGGCAGGGCCAGAAATGAAGCTGTCATGATTTGCGCACCTTCCTGCAAAGGGAGAAAAAAGTGCATCTGAATGAGCACCTCAATGGTGCGCTCATTTAGATGTCCTTTGCGAATTGGTTAAACAGTGGCCTAAGTTTCTCCTCCTGGGTGTGGAATCTCCTGTTGCATAAAAAACCATTCAATCTTATAGTAATTACTTTTCGGTTTCAGGTAGGTTGGCCTATAACTTCATTGCCAATACAGGACCCATGTTCGGAAATCCTCTCTCTGATCTGTCTCGCCATTTTTCCAACATACAGAAGATGACAATAACTTTTGGGAGTGTGCAATTTGTGTGACTAGGGAGAGTCCATTTGAGATCTTTATATTCAAAATGTATCATTGTTTTTGTAAACTGTCAGGCAACACAGTTGTCACACCTTTGATATCCTTTTATAGGTCGTATGCCCCAAACAGATTCAATAGACTCATTATGTGATATTCATTATGTGATATTTTATACATTTTAACCAATATTTCATTCCAGGTTGTTTGAATAAGATGCCAATTACTAAAGATAATGTTTTCAATGATGTCACTAATGGCACTAAATGTGGTGGCATAAACTAATGTCTGTGTATTTTAAACCACACTTAACACTACCACATTAATAACTGTGGCACAAGTATCACTTATGTATCATTTGGTTTAGACTATTTCCTGTTATTGTGACAAGTGCAATGTAATTACATTTGGTTTATGAGATTTTAAAGGTTTTTGAAATAAAAAACATGATTGTATATATAGTTTACGAGTTTAAGTGTATTTGTGTGCACCCTTCAATTTGCTTTATCCAGTAATTTTTGTTTGGATTGTTACCTTGCTTAATTTAGATACGTATATGCGTGTGTTAAAGGGCAGGATGTTAATCAAAACAGTTTGTCCGAAAAACTGACTAGTGTACGGATTTACGAGAAAAATACTGCTATTGCTGGAATTAGAAAAGTATGGGGTGCAGAATTTCTTATTTGCAAGGGTGTCATTCATTTAATGTTGACTTTGGAGAGTTCAATTTTGGATGTGGTACTATATGTTCCATGTTTCCCATTTGTGAGGGTGTCATTAATGTTCTATTAACATTGGGAGAGTTGACTATGGGGAACATCACTGGCTTCTGTGTTATTTCCTTTAGTGAGGGCCCATAAGATGAACATGACGTGCTTCTTTTATTTGTGCTATCACCTTCGCTGCCCCTACTGCACATAATCTTGGTGGATGTATTGCAACTGGGTGACCCCATGCACCAGACGATCTCTGTTATAGAGTACAGGTGCAAGAAGTGAAAATAACCCTTGGTGTTTCAACAGTGTGCAGGGAAAAGGCCAGGGGTCAGACATGCCTTCAATCTCCGTAATGCAGTTGCTGCTCAGGAAATTTAGGAATGTCCTTCAAATGAAGAAGAATGACTTTCTGTTGCACACAAAGGATCCTGGTGCCTGCACGGTTGCACCCATCAACTGCACCCCTGGAGACGGAGTATTGTCACTGATTTGCGCGGCTACAAACAGCAATGTGCTTCTAATGGAAAAAAATGATGTCTCTTAAGGGAGTAAAGGAGCAATGGGGATCTGGCTGCTCAGGTCAGGAAGCAGGGAGGCCAACTGTAGGGGTGACCTCTTTTAATATACATATTCTTTTTTGAGGAACAACCGCAGGAGGAAGAACGCATGAACATGACATTTACCTGAGACTTAAATGATTTCTAGCCCAGCACCCTCCACAATCACTGCCATCAGTCATCAGACTGTGGTTTACTACACCACACCTTTAGTAGCCATCCCAGTCACCCCTGTCTCTCCACTGCATCCGGCGGCCCAACTGATATGATTGTCGGTTACACATGCCATTTAGCAACTTGATAGCATCACACATAATATCTTTCCCACACCACCACTCCCCTGTGCACTGGACAGTAACATTCTGGTAACACCAATACCTCATTGCATTACCCCACCCAGTTGCATCGCAAATCCCTCACAACCTTCTCATAGTTCCAAGGAAGAGGAACACAGTTGCCATGTTGCCTGACAACCCATTGTGTGCAATTAGCCTGAAGAATAAGCAGGTCATCGTTGGCTTCATCAAACATTCTCCAGATCAGACGGATCAGACATTGTTCAGTTTTTTACAGTATCAATAATCTCTATATATAAAAGTCATAAATTGTGTGTGGGTTTGTGGCGTGAAGCATTGTTCCTTATACAATTCCACACCATTTCAACAATCTGCACCAAATTTTGCATAGATGCCTGTTAGGACCCTCCAGGCATTACTGGATACATGACATTGGGACACCCCACCCCTTTCCCTGGCAAAAGGTATAATTTGTTTGTGCATTTGTGGCCTGCCGACGAAGCCGTAAACCATGTTCACCGGGAAAGGAAACAAAAAATGTTGTTTCTAAACAAGCTTTACATTGATGTAAACCACGTGCACTGGGAAGGGAAATAAAAGTGTTTGCCGCATCAGGTGAAATTACTTTTTTATAGGATTTTTGCGAGATGGTCCTGCCGACAAAGCCATAAATCAAGTTCACCGGGAAGGGAAATAAACATGTGTTTTTCTCAACCGGTCCCGACACAAGGAACACAACTTGATGGTCCCTATGGGACCTCAAAATACCACTTTTCAAGGCCGCAGGATGGACGATTTCCAAGATATTTGCACAACATTGCACTGCAACAAGCTGCACCACGCCAGGGTAAGGTGGAACAGCGACCTACAGGATCATTCATTTTCAACAATTAATGTGAGTGTTATAATGTCTGTCTACAGAACCCATTCAGAGAACGGGCACTTTTGCTTGTGGCTTATAAAATGTGACTTTGAATGTTCAGACAACAAGGTATCCCTCCCTCATAATCAGAGTGCCATGATTCTGTCCTTTGTAATTTGTACATGCACGGTTTATAGGAGATCACACACAGCATTGCAAGGACACAATCAATGACATTTGGAGGGTTTTGCAGGGGCATGCACGGCCTTAATTGCATCCTCACTTGCCAGAAAAACCTCCATGGAAGGATCTGCCCAATCCACCTATGGACAACACACAACGTTCATCAAACCCTCTAAGACTATCCTGAAAACAGCACAAACCTCCCTCTCCTACCCAAGCACTCCCCTGATGAATGTAGCCTCCATTATTAATTAGTGTACTTCTTTAGTTATTTATAACAAAAGTCATGTAGAATTAATGTCTGCAAATAAAACAGAAACCAAACACATATTAAAATCAGGTTGGCTTTGTGGAGGCCTTTCACTCTCCACATCCTCTTCCTGGGGTAGTCCCTATGTGACCTTGTGGTCTTATTCCTTCCTTCTCCTTGGTTAGGGCCTCTGCTTGCTCTTCTTCTCCCTTCACCTATGATGTATTCTCTTTCTTTTAGATCAGGGCCTCTGCCTTTTCTTTCTCTGCCCTCTCCTTAGAAGTGTTCTTTTTGTCAAAGACCAGGGTATTCTCTGCCAACTATTTGGATGTTCTTGGTTTCTTCTTCAACAGTCCATATGCCCTTCCATTTTGTTATCAGGGCCATCCAGGATCATGGGCCCATGCCTATTGCTTTCTCAGCTCTTTCATTCACTAGGGCTTCATCCACATCTCGCTTCGCCTCCTTTTGGCCCAGCCGTCTATCTTAACTCTCTACTCTTCTCTTGTCCACTCCTCTTATGTCCACAACACTTCTCTTTTCCACTCAGATCTGTCTTTCCTGCATCAGTTACACCCTTTTCCGTTGCTCCTCCTGTATCAGCTCCTCTCCTCTCCTCCACTCCTTCTATATTGGTTCGTCCCCACCTCTCTGCTCCTCATGTATCAGCTGTTCTCCCCTCTTCTGTTTCTGTATCTGCTCATTTCCTCTCTAGGCCTAACATAATGTCTGTTCCTCTGCTCTAGAGTTCTTATTCATTGTCCACTTGTCACTACCAGATATCAGCTAATCTCCTCACCAGCTCTCTTGCCTTCTTCTCCAGGTAATCTAAGCTGCCTCATCCCCACACCTCTGGTGGCCAGCTACTCATGCCTCTTCTCCTTGCCTCCTGCTCCAAAGGTTCTCTAGCTCTACAATGCAGCAACTCATCCGCTCTGAACCTCAACATTCCCTTTCACAGCTGTCCTTGGGCAAGGCCTAAATATAAAGTGGCTACTGAATAGGTTCTCTTCGATTAGCTAGAAGTGCCATATGTCCTTTCTAGTCATGCTGAGTTCAGGGGTGATTTGCAGTTCTATTTCTAAAAAGGAAGCTTGTAAATATGCCAAGCAGCATTATGCAGGAAGGGCTGGTGCTGTTGTTTTCTCGCTGTGTTTCATGATGGAGGCCCTCCCTAGATTTTGTTTTGGCTGTCCTTCTATAGGCAAGGTCAGTGTGTGCTCTGAGCAATCCTTTTGATGGGTGGGGAGACCGCAAAACCATGTATCCTACATTATTTTGAAATGGCTGTTGTCCCCCTGGTTTTCAAAGGGGGCGGGGGTGGTTGTTGGAGAATCTCTACACCTGATAGTTGCAGGTATGAGTACAACATTTGTTGTTCCTTCTTCAGGTCTGGCAGGATAGCTCAGGCGCAACACGTTTGTCTTGGAAGCAAGACAATGCAGAGCAACGCAGGGTTGAATCTTGGTCCCGGGCTTACAAACTGGTGTCTGGTGTAAAGCATGTTATGAAAAGATTAATTATTTAATCCAGGTCTGTCTTTGGTGGGGGATGTTGGGAAGTTCCTTTTTGTGTGCTTGGTTGCTGAGCTGAGAAGATGTGACATTCTGCCCATCTTCCTTTGTGCTGAATGGGACAGGGGCACAGATGCTCTGTGAATATTCACTGCATGGTGTGGAAAGTATTCCAATGAAGTGTTCAGGTCTGCCCCACATTTTCCAGGCCATTAATCTGTTAGTGTGTCTCCTAGATGCAGTCTGGGTTTCCCCCCAGAGAAATTAAAGCATTGTCAGAGATGTAGTCCCTCTAGGTTCATTCGGTCAGCAGGGTCGAGGCAAGTTGGTCTCTAACATTCCCCCTTGCTTTGATGACCTGCTTAGGGCGTCTTCATATGTAATAAGTGGTTCAGTAACCTGGATCCAGTCCAGGTTTTCCCTCTGAAAAAAAGGAAAGTTGGAGAGTCTGTGTCTCTGTATTTGGTTTTTTCTCATATGAGCTATGGACACTTGCTATTTGCTTCAGGGACCTGGGGATTTCATTTCCAGGGCTCTCCTGTCTGGACTATGCCCCTGTACAGTAAAGATAAAGACCCTGCATGTACTTTCTTCAGTAAGCATTGTCTGGTCACAGTTGTAGATTAAGGATGTTGCTACCAGAATATACATGCTCACAGGCAGATGGGTGCTTCCAAAGTTAGCAGGACTATCTTTTGTCCCATAGGGAGTGGCAGAAGCAACGTTGAGTTGTACGCAACATTGCCAGACATGAGCATTCTGCAGCATGGTAAAAATACCCAGGAATACCTATAACAATGGCAATTCCTGTATGAGTGGTTCTGCATGAGGGATGTGTACACTGTACTTTACTGTACTAACTGCAAAAGCCTTACACAGAATAGTATATCTAGATGGCCGGGGGTGGGCATACTGTCTAATTTAGTCGCACCCCCTGTAGTACTATCCATTGCAAAGTGTTGGGAGGTTTTACCGGATCCACGTGGTATCACAGGTCTTTGTCCTCACAAGTTGGAATACAAAATATTCTAGGTAAATATAAAAAGCATCAATTCAAGAAGCAAGGGTCCAGAGGGCACCAGTCCATATAGTAAGGAGCATTTTCTAGGATGTAAAGAAATGATTCCATATCAACAGTGTACTTCGACGCGCATTACAACAGTATGTGAGAAACACAGGGACACTGTGCCCTAAGACATCAAAGACACTAAACCACCCAGCACAACATGGGGCCTGGTCTAGTCTTATGAAATATAAGCAGGTGGCACAGGAGTGGATTGAGCTCAGTGCCCCATGGTTAAGAGTATGGCATTACATACTGTAAGTGATCACTTCTGCCCCGTATCACACCCTTGTAATTGTACCACTTTGTGTATGTATCTGATTTTTGGTTTTAATGTTATGTGACTTCACTCTACACCTTTCTACTGTCCACACTTTAATTCCTCTTCTCTTCTTCTCTTACTCTTGAATCCCACTAATTTAATCACCTTGCATTGAATCTTCTCATCTCACTGGTTCCTCTTGTGATATACTTGCCTATTATGTCTTCATTCTCTTCTGTCTCTGCTCTCCCAATTTATTCTTCTGATCACTTTGTATTTTATCCTTCTCTGACACCTTTTTTCCAACTTCCCTTTATCCATCTATAGCTACTTTTGACCATCATAATTTAGGGTCCTTTGAGCCTTCTGGTTGTGTATCTTCTCTTGTTCCTTCTTTACCCTCACCAACTGAGTTCGCTACTCTTTTGTCAAATACAGTCACATCTAGTCTTACCTCTGGTCTTCACTCTACTCTTGATAGTCTCTATCCTGTTAAATATGTTCTCCCTTCTCATAATCCCCATCAAACCTGGCCTGCACCCGTTCTTCATACTCTCTGTTGTTCTCATCGCATAGAGCATCAATATTGGTTGAAAACATGTTTGTCCACTGTTCTCTATTTTCACTTCAGTCATCCTACAATTTCTCTCTTTTTCTGGAAAGAACACTATTTTGCTGAACTTACTACCAGGTGTTCCCTCCATCCTTATCGGCTACTTCAGCTTCTTAATTGTCGCTCCCTCCCCTTTCTCTGGGCCATCCTCTTTGCTCTTCTCTTTCTTCTACAGACTGTGCATCCTATTTTACTTCCTAATTGACTCTTCTCCATTCTTCCTTCTTTCCTAGTCATAACTCTGATCATAGTCACTCTGAATTTCCACTGCCTTCTGCAACTGCATCTAAGTGTTCTTTTCTCATTAAGCCACATGTAGATTTACCTTGCCAATTCCACAGCCTCCCTATCTGAACCCAGACATTCTTCCCTCATTCCTAAAGTGTTGCTCTTACTGCCACAGTATCTCACTATGCTGCTTAACAGTCCTCTGCCTACTGCCAATGTTCCTTCTGATTTCAAAAGCGCTGTCATTACCCTTGTCTTAAAAAATACATCACTTGAGTATTCTCTCTTAAGTTATTGCCCTTTTTCTCTTATCCCCTTAATTCTCAGAGAATGAAAGTCTTCTCCGAGAATGCTAGCACTACACCTTCACCAATCAACTGTGGGGTCCCCCAAGGGTCTTGTGTCTCCCCCACACTTTATAGCATTTCACAAAGCCTCTCTTCAACCTCCTTGACTCCCTTGACATTGCATATACAAATTACACAGATACCAAAATTCTCCTCCCCCTCACCGGCACCTATTCAGAAGATGCTGTTACACTAAACTCAACCTTCACTATCATTCAAGCATGGATGGCCTCCCTGAGCCTCTGATTGAATGATGAATGACAAAACAGAACTCCTTATCATAGGACACCCAACAGCTCTGAAGAAACTGAACCCTGAATACTTGACTTTCATTATCCATAGCATCCCTATCCTAGTCTCGCCCTCTGTAAAAACCCTGGGAATCTACCAAGATGCATTGCTCACACTCACCAGACAAGTCAACGCCATCGCCTCTTCATTTGCATACACCACAAAACTCCTTAACGCCTCAAGACCCTTCCTTTTGCCAGATAGCTGCCTGACGATTGCTTGTGCCGTGGTGGGCGCTAGACTAGACTATTGTAATGCATTATTCGCTTGTACCTCATCCCACAATCTAAAAAAACTGCAAGTCATACAAAATAATGCCTTAAGAGCTGCCTTCAACCTCCCCAAGACTGAACACATATCAGCTGCCTGCAGGAAGCTACATTAGCTCCCTATCCGGGAAAGAATTCTCTTCAACACCCTAACCATTACACACAGATGCATTTCCAAGTCAGCACAACCATACCAGTCTCAAAGATTTTCCAAACCGCAATCAGCTATGCCCGCCAGAACACTCTATGCACAAAGGGTAGTGCAACCTACCTTCAAACATGCCAAAGGTGCTGGGTCAAGCTTACCTGTCATTGCAGGCAAGCAATTGATCTCCCTCCCACTCAATCTCAGATCTAAAGACTCATACTGGGCTTTCCGTAAAACCCTCAAAACCTGGCTATTCAATTAACTTTGTATGTCCTTGGCCGCCTTCCATGTCCGGACCCTTCCGGGCCTAAATGGCCTCATGTAACCTGTTCTCCACAGCAACCTAATGCCTGAGGGTTTGCGCGCGCTATACAAATGCAAAAAATAAATAAATACATTTCCAAGGTTCCCCAGTGAGCAGTGGGCATGCAGGTATTTTCTTATCTTAGGCAACATGTTCTACTTACGCTTCTTCAATCTGGGAACCATCCTTTCCATTCAACAGAGACCGCTTTGCCATGTTTCTTACTCTTTACCTACTGACTGCTCATCAAGTTAACTACTGCTTTCTACTTTTCTTCCTTAAGATTACTGCCACTCTGCTACTGTTGATCCCTCTATTCTTTCCACAATGTTTCTTCTCTAGATTTCACTGGTTCTCTCCACCAATGGTTTTGTACCTAGTCTGGCCAATTGTTCTCCACATTCTGTTCTTGGACCCCTTCTTTATCATATCCACCTCTGTGCTGGTATCTCTTCCTTTCATATTTTCTACCAACATCTTCAAAATGTACTTCTATTTAGTGGAAAGCTAGGATATCTGGAAAAAAATATTTTCCAGAGTAAACATAGATGTTATTTTTATCTAGCTGTCCCTACCTTTAGGTTTTAAAAACGATAGCCTATTTTCAGTGTTAATTTGTCCATTAGTAAATCTCTCTCTATAGGTTAGACTGGATTTTAATGTGACTATCTTCATTTTAAATACTACACTGCTGGGCACTAGACTGATTTCATAGACAGGCTTTTCCTGATGTTCATCTGTTACACGTTGGCTGTCCTTTTATATTTATTTTTGGTGAAGTCTTATTCAATAAACAGATGCTTTTAGCCAGTTACAAGGCCATCAAAGCATCCTCTTCACAATGAGATCCTTCACCTGTTTCACGCTTTGTCATTTCTGTTGTATTCAAGCCTCACAATGTTCTTATGTCCCATGATTTGAGCCACAATGGCTCTTATATCCTTTTTGTCTTCTTTTTTTATGCTGCTTTGTTTTGATATCATATGAACCTGCTTCAGTTATTATAAGGCTAGTTGCCACTTGGTGATTTATAATTATGTGCCCTTTCGTTGACATATCACCTTGATATTTTACTCCTTTGCCACTGTACAATAATTATTTTTAATTTCCTTTCTTTGTGAGTAGGAAATGTTTGTTGAATCGACTGTAATGTTGTCCTCTTATTTGTTTTCTGCTTCCTACAAGAGAAAGCACTTTCATTTTCGGTGTTGCAGAGCTGAACAATGTTTTCAGATGCTGTCTCCATTGTGCTTGATGTGATTAATTCAATATTGGCTTGGTATGAGTTCGAATTTTAATCTTGAGTCTTCTTCATTGTTGAGAATTTCTTCAGTGAGTTTGGGGAAATCCTTAGAACACATACGCTCTCCTCCTCACGATATTTTTGCCCTGCCTCTGAACGGCCAGCGTATCATGTTCGTGCAAAGCACTTATATTTTTTAAATAGGGTTGTAGTCTCCTGGAGGGTGACCCAGTTCCGATTTAGCAGTTACTTAAATTGACCACCCATTGCAAGTCACAAACAGCAAACGTTTTAAGCTTAACACAGAATGTCACAATCTCTACCAATTTTTCTCTAAAATCCTTTATGTAAGATGTCAATTGTTCAAACATATGAAGGCTTTTTAATGAAGACACATAGAGCCTAATTAAAAAAAACTAATTTTTCAATGGGAAATTTCTATTGAAATTTTTTTTAGTAATACAGGCCCATAGTGCTTATTTGCTGTACTACTTATCTCCAATCCAATGAAATACTGGGGGATTTTGAAAAATAATCTGTAATCTGTTGATAATGTATTATGGTTCACTAGAATACTTCACGTATCAGGATTTTCCTCTGAAACCTGCATTGATTCTTGTACTTTATTTAAAAGGGAGAGCGATTCAAATGATTGACCCTCATTCAACAGATCAACACATGTCTGAATCAACAAGGCCTGACCTGATCCTGTGTTTATCTCCGTGCTGGAGGATGAGCTCAAAACTAGTGCTCTCAACAATGCAGGGGTAGAAATTTGAATATGTTTTTGCCTAATGGGAACATAAACATTTATAAGTGATCTTTTATGCAGTATTTACTTTTCAGATTTGAAATAAACCTGTCACAGTGCTTGCCCCCAGACATCAGGAGCAGACCATCCTGCCCAGAGTATTGGCACCCATGGGACCTTTAAGGCCCCAAAGGATTGCCTAAGGGCTTCCCTGACTCAGTCCCGGCGCCGTTGGCGGCAGGCTCATACTGCCTTTTCAGGCAACGCAGGTTACCGAGTAACAGAACCATGTGCAGCCCAGTCTGAGTTTGGTTGAAGGGACTACTTTAACTGGTGACTATTTGATAGGGTTGGTGCAGGGACTACTTTACCTGGGAACTACTTTTGGGAAGCTATTTAAACCACGCCCGAAGAACAGAACACACTTCGCGTTATTCTGCACTCCTGCACCGTAACGCTCACCGTGTCTGCAGCTCCAGTCCTGTCTTCAGTCACGCCCGTCCTGGTCATCGCGATCCGTGCCTGCAAAGGAAGGCGAGAGTACAGATTAGAACAAGACCCTTACCTGATTCTCCATCTCGATCGTCCGGGAGTCTCCGCATCTGCAGAAAAAGGAGCATCAGTTAACCGCGCAGTGAAAGAACCACTTTACAGACAATTAGCATAGTGTAGGGTGATACTCACCCGAAGTTGTATTCACTTGCGGTTCCACGAGTCACCATCACTCGATCTTCGCTCCGGAGGCACCGCACCTACTGATAAGAAAAGAGACAGCAGATTAGTTGCACAGAAGAACAGTATCACATGTTTAGACATTTTCGCATTGTGCAAGTATAGAAACTTACCTTGGCATTTTACCTCATCTTTTCCGGAGGGGAGTCGCCTTTCATCCGGTGTATCTCAAAGGGGAATCTGCAAAGAAAAGGCGCAGGAGTGAACTTTGGGCAACCTGAACTCTAAATCAATTCATGCTAATTAGGATTGGCATAAAGACTTACCTCAGAGTCATTGTTGTCTGGAACTCTGCCATAAAGCTACAAGATCAGTGAAGTTAACTGGATCCCTGAATCTCGTTCCAACCCTGCTTACAGTTGCAGCATGGAGAGCCTGTCCTTAATAACATTAAAGTGAGTCATAGTGGAAGGAGCACAAGGAGGTCACGGAGGTGGAAGTCGGTCCTCCTCCTTACGGCTAGTTAACTTATCATTTCACCATTTTAGGCAAACTTTCCTTCGTGCCAGAAAGACGAAACTAAATGGGCAAGTGCAGTCACTCATCACTTCGCTACAAGTGACGCTAGTGGAGACCGCTGCAGTCCAGCTTCGTTCGGTGCCCCTGTGGAGACCAGGTAAGCGTAACAGAATGCAAAGCCTCTACACAAACCTCTACCCGGGTGCCATGGAAACCTCAGAGATTGACCAATTTGCCCAGCTTCTGGGGGAACTCAGAGCTGAGGTGCATTCAGCTCGACAAGAAACCAATGCTCTAAGAAGAGAACTGATTGTGGCAAAAGAGCATATGGACGACCTCGCCAGACAACTACTCCAATCCCTAGCAGGCCACACGCCGTTACCTGGATTGGGGGGAGCATCAGCCCCAACTCAGTCAAGCAACCCAGTACAGGTGGTCCTACCAGGAGCTATTCCCTTGGCTCCACCAGAACGCTTTGCGGGAGACCCTAAAAGGTTCCCAGTGAACCAGTGCCGCCTACACTTCCTATGTAGGCCTGGAGCCTTTCTAAATGATCAATCAAAAGTGGCCTTTGTACTGTCATACCTCAGCGGCAGTGCGGCAGATTGGTCCACACCACTTGTTAATCAAGATGACTCTCTTCTCCGAGATTTCCAGGGATTTCAGCAGAACATGGAGAAGTTGTTCGCCCGACATTATCAAGGCCAAGCTTTAGATAATGAACTTCTGTGCCTACGCCAAGGGAACCAGGACCTGTTAACTTACATTGCAACCTGCTTACATTGTACTTGGTTGTTCTTTGTGGCATATAGCAACAACTCGCAAATACAACCTGTGTGTGCACTTGTCTTTGTCCCAGGCACATGGCCAGTCCAGCATCGAGATGCATGTAGTCCACCACTGGGTTCCCCCAGGTTCCGCAATGCCTAATTCAATGCTAATATTTAATTAAAATTCCGTCTATGTGTTCTTTTTGCACTTAGCTTGTTCCCTGATTGTAGCGTCAGCCTACGCATTCCATTTTCGAGCTGACCATACTCCATAGCACTAACTTCTGAAGCAAATTGTGGAGTACTTTCCACGTTATTTTCTCTGTGTTCCCATTGTTTCACGTCTATGTTCATCATTAGTTTTACTATGGGACCAAATTAATGTGTAAAATGATAAATTGTAATAAAGATCGGCTACTGGCACACATTTCTGTTATGTTTTTGAAACAGCTACATCCTGCCTTTCTGTGATTGTAATCGATTCCAGATACCAGATGACAGGTTTTTTAACCAGCAGCTGCAGATACACTTGAATGGCTGGATCACATTGACGATTTTTTGGGAAAATTGCCACGAGCCGATATGCCCTTACACGGTACCAGCAATAAGGAGCAACCTGACATTGTTTACAGTGGCTTAGCGCCAAGCTGATGCCAAAGCCTTGCGATTGACAGTGCGTCTAATGCGCTTTTTATACCCATAAAGGAACACTGCGTGACTCACGATAAACATTTGTGGATGGAGAACAAAGAAAAAATTACCCATTTGCTTGAATATGGCAAACACCGGATGTTCTCGGAGCGTTTATTGTGAAATAAAAGTACTTTCCAAATTTAACAGTTTTGCTATTTCCTTTAAAAGTATAGTTTTATATTCAAAATTGGGACACGCTGTGTTGTGAGATGATGTGTGGTGATATTCTGGGTTCTGTGTCAACTAACGTTAGCACGTAGGTGATGACTGGGCGCGTTAAGCTACGCTGCCCAGTAACATCCTGGAGATAGGCAGAGATTATCACTAGGTTTGGTGATGTCAGCCTCAGGGGCGGGGCATATGAATTAGTGCCACCAGGGCCGTCCACCTTGGGCGATGCAGCAACGGATAAGATTATCACAAGATGGCCGCGCCCTGCTACCTAATTTTGCATGTGTAAAAAAGAGGAAAAGTATGGTAAGGTGCATAGAAAACGTTTGTACGATTGATCAACGTATGCTTAACCCCTTAAGTGCCAAGGACGAGATATCTTGTCCTTGACATTACCTCCGTAGAGCAGGAATCGCTCAAATCTGTAATACAACACCGGGCTATGTAGGTGGAGGTCCCCCCTCACTGCCATGGGGCTGGATTACCTTCAGTTTCATGTCGGCGTGCGTAATGCACGCCGACATGAAACTGAAAGTATTTTCACTGCGGCAGCCATTTTCGGCTGCCGCCCTGAAGAGAGAAGGTAAGCGCCCTTCTCCTTCTGCCTCGATCTCTGGCTGTGTGTAACGCTCACCTGATTCCCGTAGAGGCGCCGGTCTTGACTGGGCGTATACCGTATCTTCAAAGGTGATGTGTAACACATGGCTGGCTCTTTGGGCTGGTCCTCTGTGCACTGTATGTCTGACTCGAAGGGTAAGATGTCTGCAGATAGAAAATATGGGATTAAGGAACTGGGTTATTGAATGTCTCTCTCTTCTTCCCTTTCTCTTCTCCTGTAGAACCCCAAAGGTTAACGCTCTCACCTTAGGTAAGTGAACGCTGTGCTCTCCATCTGCCTCGGGGCAGGGTGCTGTAACCAGTTTCTTCACTGGATAAGGGGAGCAGGCCTCTTGACTTCAGAGGACTGCTGTCCGTCGTTTACTGCACGAACGGTAAGTTTCGAGTAATTCTAATGTCTTTAAAGTCTTAAGTAATGATGTCTCTTGTTTTGCAGGGTTCCGGTGATGGCGGATGACGGGCTGAAGTGAGTTGAAGATGGAGCCCGTGTGATGAATAGAAGCGCCTGGAAGCACGTAAGTAAGCGCTTGTTGCCTGCTTCACGATGCGCTCTAACTGTCTTTTTATTTTGCAGGTACAAGTTCGGAGCGGCTGCAGGGTGCCGGAATACCCACTGGGTTAGATGTGGAAAGGAGTAATGGCACGTGAGTATTAAAGTTCCCCAATGTCTTTAAACGCACCTTGTTTTGTCTTTCAGATGCGGGATGCAGCGCCGATGGCCTCCGGAGCGTGCGAAGAGTTGGTAAGCTTTTGTCTTTCAGATGCCGGAAAGCAGTGTGAAGACCTCCGGAGCGCACGAAGAGTAGGTAAGCCTTTGTCTTTCAGATGCCGGAATGCAGCGCGAGGCGTTGGTGACAGCCGATGGACCAGGTAAGTGAAGAGCTGTCACTGAAGACCGTAATGCTAACCTGTTCTTTCTTGTCTTTATAGGTGTTGCTGAAGACTGGATTCAGGATGGTAATTTTTTTCCTTAGGCCCAGGATCAGATGCAGAAGACACGATGAGCGTTCTGCTGCAGAGGATGCAGAATAACGCAAAGCAAGATTCATCCATCGGGTGTGGTTTAAATAGCCTCCTGTAGTGCTTAGGTGTCTCCTTCCACAGCCACGCCTAGGTAAGAAAAGAGTTCCTGCTTTCCAGAAGAGTTCCAGTGTTCTGAATCTAGGGAGTGGCTCCTGCCCCACCCAACAGGAAAAGTAGTTCCAAACAGAAGAGGATCAGAGGCTCAACTGGCAGGCAAGTAAGCAGCATGGTCTGCTGCAGGTAAGTCCACCCAAGCATTATGAGCCCGGCGCTTCCAGCGCTGGGACTGGGCATATTTATGAGCCTGGTGCCACTGGCGCCAGGACTGGGTCCAAAAGGTCCCAATTGGGACTGGTTGGCACTCGGAACCTGGGTTATGGATCTGTTTCCAAGGGAGTTGGGAAAACCCTGACCTTTTGGAAGCAGAGATCATGATAGTACCCCCCCCTCAAAGCCCCTCCCAAACCGGGCTTCTCCAGGGGTTTTGGCTTGTCAGGAAATGTTCGGTGAAATCTTTTGATTAGGCGAGGAGCGTGGACATATTCAGCAGGTTCCCAGGATCTCTCTTGGGGGCCGTAGCCTTTCCAGTCAATTAGGTAAAATAGTTTAGATTTGGAGATCTTGGAGTCCAGAATGCTTTTGACTTCAAACTCGAGTTCTCCATCAACTAGGATAGGTTTTGGAGATTTAGTTAGTCGGGTTTGAGGTTGCACGGGTTTTAATAGAGAGATGTGGAAGACCGGATGTATCTTCATGTGCGGGGGCAAGTCCAACTTGACCGCTACTGGGTTTACTATGGTAGTGATGGAATAGAGACCAAGGTATCTTGGGTTGAATGTGCGTGGCCCTTTTAGAGGTAGATATTTGGTGGATAACCAGACTTGATCCCCTACTTGATATTGAGGGGCTTCCTTCCGATGTTGATCTGCTCCTTTCTTGTATTGTTCTTTAGCCCTTTGAAGGTGAGAAACAGCTTCCTTAAAGGCTTGGGTGATTGTAGAATGCAGGTAGTCTACTGCTGGTGTTTCAAGATCTTGGAGGGGATCCAACTCCGAGGTTCGAGGGTGACTGCCGTACAAAAGAAAAAACGGGGTTTTCCCAGTTCCCGAATGGACAGAGTTATTGTAGGCATATTCGGCTATCCAAAGGATGTCTTTCCAAGTTTTTTCAGTTTGTTGCAGCATGCAGCGTAAATACTGTTCCAGAGTTTGATTGGTCCTCTCGGTTTGTCCGTCGGTCTGAGGGTGGTGACTGGTCGATAGTCTCACATCAATTTGAGCCGACCGACAGCAACTTCGCCAAAAATGAGAAATAAATTGACTACCTCGATCCGAAATTAGAACCGAAGGAAAACCGTGCAGTCGGACGATGTTTTCGAGAAATTCTCGGGGCAGAGTTGCTGCTGTTGGCAAGCCTTTGAGCGGAATGAAATGTGCCATCTTGGAGAATAAGTCCACGATTACTAGAATCGTATTGTATCCGGAGCATGGAGGTAGATCGGTGATGAAGTCCATAGAAAGCGTATGCCAAGGGCGAGGTGGGATGCCAATAGGGCGTAAGAGGCCTGCTGGTCTTTCCTTTTGACTCTTGTTTTGGGCGCATACTCCACAGGACATTATAAAGTCTCTGATATCTTTTTTCCAAGACGGCCACCAGAAGTAGCGCTTGATCTTTTCTGAGGTCTTGGCCATACCGGGATGTCCTTCCATTAACGAATCGTGATAACAAGAGATTACTTTTTTCTGTAAATCTGTGCTGGGTAGGTATAATCGTTCTTGGAAATACAATAAGTTGTCCTTTACTGCAAAGTCCTTTCCCTCAGATGCCAATTCTGTATGTCTGCTGGAGTTACAAGTTGCCTGGCTTTATCCTTAACTTCCTCTATGGATTCTGTGGCGATTACACCCAGAATTCTTTGTTCGGGAATGATTGGTACAGGTTTAGGGTTGATCAAGTGTTCTTCTACTCCCATCCGAGAAAGGGCATCAGCTTTAGCGTTCTTTGTACCAGGTCGATAGGTAATTATGAAGTCAAACTCGGCAAAGAATAATGCCCAACCGAGTTGTCTAGAGGATTGGGCTTTTGCGGTTTTCAAATATTGCAGGTTTCGGTGATCCGTAATCACAGTAACGGTGTGTCGGGCCCCCAGCAGATAATGCTGCCAAGCCTTAAAGGCAGACTTGCTAGCCAGAAGTTCCTTGTCAGTAATCGTGTAATTGATTTCAGGAGGCGAGAATTTGCGGGACCAAAATGCCACGGGATGCAACTGATTGGTTACCGGGTCCTTTTGTGATAGAACTGCCCCCATGGCAAGGCTTGAAGCATCAGTTTCCACGATGTAGGGGAGTTCGGGGCGAGGGTGTTTTAAGATTGGTGCAGAGATAAATTTAGTCTTCTAATCCTGGAAAGCTTGTTCCGCCTCGGTAGACCATTCAAAACGTTTGTTTTTCTTTAACAAGGCAGTGATGGGCTGGACTATTCGAGAGAATTCGGGGATAAACCTGCGGTAAAAGTTAGCGAAGCCTAACATACTTTGCACACCTTTTACGGAGGATGGTGATGGCCATTTGAGAACTGCATCGACCTTCTTTGAATCCATACGCACTCCGCCAGGTGATAATATGAATCCCAAGAATTCAACTTCAGTCACGTTGAAAACACATTTTTCCAACTTAGCGAAAAGTTTGTGTTGACGCAATCTTTCGAGGACCATTTTCACGTGTTTCAGATGTTCAGATTCCGATGAAGAATAAACGAGGATGTCGTCAATGTAAACAACAACACACACATCTATGAGCTCTCTGAGGACATCGTTCATAAAATATTGAAAGGCGGCCGGGGCATTGCAAAGTCCGAAGGGCATGACCTGATATTCAAATAGCCCATACTTGGTGCGGAAGGCCGTCTTCCATTCATCGCCCTCTTTTACTCGTACCAAGTGGTAAGCTCCTCTAAGATCCAGCTTTGTATATATGCATGCTTTTCTGACTTGGTCCAGGAGTTCAGGGATCAAAGGTAACGGATATCTATTCTTAACGGTGATCTGGTTCAGGGAGCGATAATCTATACAAGTTCTAAGGTCTCCTTCCTTTTTTGGAACGAAGAACAAAGCTGAAGAAGCAGGGGACTTGGAAGGACGAATAAACCCATTTGCCAGGTATTGATCCAGGTATTGTCGAAGGTGAAGGTTCTCAGGCTCGGTGAGGGCATACATTCTACTACAAGGAGGAGTAGATCCAGGTATCAGGTCTATCTGGCAGTCATAAGACCTATGAGGAGGTAGAGAGTAAGCCTGATCCTTCCGGAAAACATCTTGGTATTCTAGGTATTCGGGAGGTAACTGGGGAGTCTCTGAAGAAATTGCTGCCAGTGCAACACCAGGTGGAGGGTGACAAGTAGAGACACATTCTGGAAACTGGACCGTTCTTGCTCGCCAATCGATCAGAGGATTGTGTTTCTCTAACCAAGGTATTCCTAGAATAATCTGAAACTGAGGGGCCTTGATCACATCGAACACGATCTTCTCATGGTGTCCATCTTGACTTACTAGCGTCACCTCTTGAGTGGTATGCGTTACTGGCCCGGCTATCTCCGTACCATCCACCGTAGTAATGACATCCTTTACAGCCTTGGGACAAAGAGTTAGATTCATCCTCAAAACCATTTCATGATCCACATAATTGCCGATGGCACCGCTGTCGACGTAAGCTTCAATTGCATGTAATCGATCCGGATTATCAGGGCTAATGAGGACCATAGGTATCACGAAATGCGAGGTCACGGAACTGGTTTTCACGCTCGGCAAGAGGACCTCTATTCTTGTCGGGCGAGGTTGTTTCCCTGCTCAGAGTTTGTAACTTTGGTAACTGCAGCTCCTACTGCCTTCTTGGCAGGTTTCACCGGACAGTCTCGAAGAAAGTGCCCTGAGTTTCCGCAATAGAGGCATAATTGCAACTGTTTTCTCCTTTCCCGCTCCTTTTGTGTTAGAGGACCTTTCAGACCCCCTATTTGCATGGGTTCCCCGGAGTCTACTCCTTTGGAAGGAGTTGGCGGTTTGGAAAATACTCGAGCATCAAACTTGGAACGATCGGCCTTCCTGTTCTGCAGCATGTGATCTATTTGAACGACTAAGTCTATATAGTCCGAACAATCTTGTGGGGGATTCACTACTTGGGCTAACACATCTTTGAGCTCTCCACGTAGACCTCTATAAAACAGCGTAATCCTTTTGTCCTCAGGCCATTGAGTTTCCACTATCAGTCTGTTGAAAGACGCAATATAAGCCAAAAGGTCTTGATTACCTTGTCGCAACGAAAGAAGCTCATTGTCCAAGGCCTGCCCCTGTGAATGTGTTGCGAACAGTTTTTCCATACTGAGCTGAAAAGCTTGAAAATCATGGAGGACTGGATCATTTTGATTTACTAGAGGGATCGACCAGTCTGCCGCATTGCCACTAAGGTACGAAAGCACGAAAGCTACTTTAGCTTGATCAGTTGGAAAGGCTGCTGGCCGGCATAAGAAATGCAACCGGCACTGATTGATAAATACTGCAAACCTCTTTGGGTCACCAGAAAATCGTTCGGGCGGAGCCAGAGGTACATTCCCAGGTAGGTTGATCTGCACTGGATTCATAGAGGATGTAGAAGGAAGATTTCCCCCAGATGCGGGTAACGGGGTCTGTCCGGCTTGTGACTGTAGCAATTGTCTAGCGAGATCATCTGTTCGCTCCTTGGAAATAATCAGTTCCCTTCTTAGAGCGTTCGTTTCCTGACGGACTGCATGCACTTCTGCCCTTAGTTCCCCAAGTAACTGGGCTAGCTGGTCGGTATCCGAGGTTTCCATAGCGCCTGGACGGGAGTTTTGTGGTAGGCTTTGCGTTCTGTAACGCTCACCTGATTCCCGTAGAGGCGCCGGTCTTGACTGGGCGTATACCGTATCTTCAAAGGTGATGTGTAACACACGGCTGGCTCTTTGGGCTGGACCTCTGTGCACTGTATGTCTGACTCGAAGGGTAAGATGTCTGCAGATAGAAAATATGGGATTAAGGAACTGGGTTATTGAATGTCTCTCTCTTCTTCCCTTTCTCTTTTCCTGTAAACCCCAAAGGTTAACGCTCTCACCTTAGGTAAGTGAACGCTGTGCTCTCCATCTGCCTCGGGGCAGGGTGCTGTAACCAGTTTCTTCACTGGATAAGGGGAGCAGGCCTCTTGACTTCAGAGGACTGCTGTCCGTCGTTTACTGCACGAACGGTAAGTTTTGAGTAATTCTAATGTCTTTAAAGTCTTTTTGTAATGATGTCTCTTGTTTTACAGGGTTCCGGCGATGGCGGATGACGGGCTGAAGTGAGTTGAAGATGGAGCCCGTGTGATGAATAGAAGCGCCTGGAAGCACGTAAGTAAGCGCTTGTTGCCTGCTTCACGATGCGCTCTAACTGTCTTTTTATTTTGCAGGTACAAGTTCGGAGCGGCTGCAGGGTGCCGGAATACCCACTGGGTTAGATGTGGAAAGGAGTAATGGCACGTGAGTATTAAAGTTCCCCAATGTCTTTAAACGCACCTTGTTTTGTCTTTCAGATGCGGGATGCAGCGCCAAAGGCCTCCGGAGCGTGCGAAGAGTTGGTAAGCTTTTGTCTTTCAGATGCCGGAATGCAGTGTGAAGACCTCCGGAGCGCACGAAGAGTAGGTAAGCCTTTGTCTTTCAGATGCCGGAATGCAGCGCGAGGCGTTGGTGACAGCCGATGGACCAGGTAAGTGAAGAGCTGTCACTGAAGACCGTAATGCTAACCTGTTCTTTCTTGTCTTTATAGGTGTTGCTGAAGACTGGATTCAGGATGGTAAGCCTTTTTCCTTAGGCCCAGGATCAGATGCAGAAGACACGATGAGCGTTCTGCTGCAGAGGATGCAGAATAACGCAAAGCAAGATTCATCCATCGGGTGTGGTTTAAATAGCCTCCTGTAGTGCTTAGGTGTCTCCTTCCACAGCCACGCCTAGGTAAGAAAAGAGTTCCTGCTTTCCAGAAGAGTTCCAGTGTTCTGAATCTAGGGAGTGGCTCCTGCCCCACCCAACAGGAAAAGTAGTTCCAAACAGAAGAGGATCAGAGGCTCAACTGGCAGGCAAGTAAGCAGCATGGTCTGCTGCAGGTAAGTCCACCCAAGCATTATGAGCCCGGCGCTTCCAGCGCTGGGACTGGGCATATTTATGAGACTGGTGCCACTGGCGCCAGGACTGGGTCCAAAAGGTCCCAATTGGGACTGGTTGGTACTCGGAACCTGGGTTATGGATCTGCTTCCAAGGGAGTTGGGAAAACCCTGACCTTTTGGAAGCAGAGATCATGACACTGTGTTTCAAGCCGGAGATCGAGGCAGGTGTCGTTGGAAAGGGGAGATTCTCCCCTTACCATTGACACCATTTGTTTAAGCATTGCTGCTCACGGATCGGGCGCAGAGCGCTCGATCCGTAGGCAGCAATGCCACTAGACACCAGGGATGGCTTTAGAGTGCAGGGGGGAGGGAGGGCTGCTTACTAGGTAATCGCCCCCCCCCGAGGCCCCAAAGCATGGGGCCACATGTATGAAGACCCCTGGCGGCATATAAAAAAAAGTACATAAAAAAAATACGCAATGGGAAAGGGGGAGGGGGCTAGGGACCCTAGCCACCAGGGATTTTTTTTTTATGGTGTCGTTGGAAAGGGAAGAATCTCTCCTTTCCAGTGTCACCTTGTGTAAAGCATTGCTGGCCTCGGATCGGGCTCAGGGTGCTCGATCCGTGGCTAGCAATGGCCACTAGACCACCATGATCCCATTTAGAAGTGGGGGAGGGGGGCTGCTTACTAGGTAAGCGGTCCATTCCCCCCCCCATGGCCCCAAAGCCTGGGGCCACATGTTTGGAGACCCCTGGAGGCAGATGGGTGACCATCTGCCCCCAGGAGTGGGGGCATTTGAGAAAGAAACACACAAAAAAGTAGAAAGCAATGGAAAGGGGAAGGGGTTTGGGGATCACTAGCCACCACAGATTTTTTTTAGGACATGAAAGGGCGGTGGCCCTCTCCCTCCCACCCCAAGTGGACAGGGAAGACCCCTTGTCACCCTCCCTGGGGGCAGATTTCTCACCCCAGGGAGGAGTACATAAGGTGGCCTCCATCCAATGGGGGGGAGAGGGCCACCAGGAAAGTGTGGGCAGGACCCTGAAACGATGGGGCGTGCAGGACAGGGCCCCCCTGGGGCAGATGGGAGCCCATCTGCCCCTAGGGAATGGGGTAAAGAAAAAAAAAAAGAAAGAATGTCATGCCCCCCCCCACTGGACCACCAGGCAGTTTTTTTATGGAAAGTGGTTGTTACCCCCTCCCCCAGCCAAAATGGACTTGGGGTCATGTCATGCAGACCTCCCCGGGGGCAGTTATCTGCTCTAAGAAAGGGACATGTAACCCCAGGGAGGGCTGCACGAGAACCCCCCCTCTTATCTGCCCCCAGGGAGGCCTGCATGAGGTGTCCCCGCCACCCATTTGGAGTGAGGGGGGAGAGCGCCATCAAAGATTGTGGGACAGGCCCCCCAATGGGTGGGGCAGTAGGTTTTGGGCACCCTGGGGGCAGATTCGCACACTATTGGGCCCATCTGCGCCAAGGGGAGTTGGGTCACCAAAGGAAAAAAGTGAACATGGTAGACAGCATTTTAGGGGGGGCTGTGGGGCACCCCAAACTGACAGGGAATTTTCTAATGGGAAGGGGTGGTGAACCCATCCCCCCCACCCACAATGGAGTGGGGTCCATGTCATGCAGCCCTCCCTGGGGGCAGATATCTGCTCCTAGGAAGGGACACCTGACCCCAGGCAGGAATGCAGGACAGCCCCCCATTATCTGCACCCAGGGAGGGCTACATGAGATGCGCCGCCCCTCCAATTAGTGTGGGGTTGGAGAGGTGAACCCCCCTTCACATTACAAAATTCCCCGGCGTTGTAGGTTGCCCCTCAGCCCCCCTAAAGTGCTGCCTGCCGTTTTCAATTTGCCTTGGCGCAGAGGGGCACATCGGTGTGCCAATCTGGCCCCAGGGTGCCCAAAATGTACTAGCCAATGCAATTGGTGGGGGGGCAGTATGGGTGGTTTGGTATTTGGCTGGGCTGACACAGATAATTTATTTTCTTTTTTCCCTTTACAGGTCTTGAGCAGTTCAAGCTTCTCCCTTGTTATGTACGTATGGAATTTTGGTCATTTCAACTTTGTATAGTACGTGGAGGGCAGATTGCTATTGGGGTGGGTGGGAACTGGGCCTGTAGTGTTGGTGTTGTGAAGGGGAGTGGGTGCTCTGGGGTGGTATTGGGGTGGCCAGGGACACATTTGCCAGGGTAGCACACAAAATGCCCCCCAGTCCAGCTGAAAAGTGCTGTTCCCCTTGGAGGACAGTTTGCCACTTAGCCATCTGTATAAGGTTTTTTTTGTGCTGGGGGTTGCCATATGCCCATTGGTCTTTTTCCCATTTCCCATCATTTTGCAGTCCAGCCTTCCGTGGTGGTAGATGACTGAGATGTGTCATGTATCTTCTGGAAGGAAGTGAAAAGTTTGCAGATAGCTGCCAGACAGTTTGGATGTGTTATTGGTAGGCACAGCACTGAATGTAATTCTTTTATGTTTCCTTTGCAGTTGCGGCTACTGAAAAGATAAAAAGGTTTGGTCAACATAAGTAGCAGCAAAATTTCAAAAATGTTTCCGGTAGAAATGCAGATGGTCATTTCTTCTGAGCATGCTATGCACACTTGGTACAGAGCTCATTCCTTTGACTGCAACGGTCACCATTTCTGTGGTACAATTCCAGCAGTGGTCCCAGTGAGCCCGGCTAGAGTCCCCATCCTTTTGCAGGGGGTAAAGCTGTAACGCAGGGTAGCTAGAGGGGCAGGACAGTCGGGGGGGTGATGTCATTGGCCTTGGGCGCCCGTCTCCCAAGTGGATATTTTGTCCCCCAAATTCAGCAGTGGGTGCAGGGTGCCCCGGTAGGATCCCCATCCTTCCTGGAGGGGAAAGCTGTAGCACTGGCCAGGCAGAGATGTAGGGTGGTGGTGGTTGATGTGTGTGACCTTGTCTGCCTCTCTGCCTTGGTAGTCGAGTGCCCCCAAGTTCACCAGTGGTCCTGGAGCTGTGGCCGAAGCTCTCACAATCAAAGTGTCCAAAGTTGCATCCATTTGTGATGAATGGCGCACATTCTGTCAGAGTACCTATATTCAGAGAGCGTACAAAGCACACTTGCTGTGGAGTTCATATCCTCTGTCACACTAGTCACCCAGGCAAAGTATAACGGTGTAGCATGTTCAAGTCACCTTACCACCGTGCAGTGCAGTCGGTGGGCCACAGGAGCAGAAACCTTCACTGATTACAATTGCGCCAACACAACTGTGTTATTGGCGCAAGGTGACATACTGTGTTCTTCACCTCTTTCCCCCGAAAAGCATGTGCCAATTACATATCAACCTACTGTTACCTCACTTGAGAGGTGCATGTCCGATTGGGTGAAGTGTGTGTCTGGGATTGTTACAAGAGCCATACGTTGAAGCAATCGTTGTGCTAATTTGTAAACTGTATGTCTGGCCATAATCATGGGGGTTTTCCTATTTCCATTTCCTAGTGAGGATGAGGGTTGTGTGGATTATCGGCCACTCTTTCATCCAAAGGGCTGCACGACTTTTTCGAGGGCCAAGCACATCTGGGTCTCGAAGGGATGGCCTTGCGCCACATTGGTTTGGGGTCGGGGGGATGCACCTTCACCAGATCAGAGGAGCCATCATCGATGCCCAGGCAAAAGGAGATGCCCCCCCCCCTGACCTTATAGTGGTGCACTTGGGAGGAAATGATTTGACGTCTGTGGGACGGAAGGGGGTACGGTAGCAGCTCATGGCGGACCTAGATGGATTGCACAGAGGTTTCCAAACACTGTGGTGGCCTGGTCCCAGATGATTCCCAGGAGGGATTGGAGAACTCCAGGGAATGCAAGGGCCATCAACCGCTCGGTGTGGAAACTCAATGGGGAGTTTGCAAGACTGACAAAGGGCAACAACAGAATTCGGAGGTGAAGTGATGTTTCGCAGATATGGGGTGCACCTGTCAAAAACAGGCATGAACATATTCATTGACGACATTTTGCACTTTGCCCAGACACTATTTTGCGGGGGGATCCAAGTAACTAATGGACTCACTGGATTGTGTAAAATGCTAATACAAATGTTAGTAAGTATATTGGCAGTGAGACTCCCACTTCCTAGCAATTGTTTGTGTTCATGGCATGTCAATGGATTCAGTATGTCAGTGCTGCTTATTTCTTAGCTACCCAACACCACTTGCATCAGCCTAAATCAACTTGCTTGCCCTTGCAATAATTTTGTCCGTGTGACCTTTCCCCTTCCAACACAGACCCCTATGTGAATGAGCAGGTGTTTTTGTCAAAAGTGTGCCAGCAATTGTCTGGAAGGGCCTGCCGTGTACTTTTCTTATCTTCCCTGTCTGCGTTTCGGTTGCCACTGGCTTTTCAACTCACCCAATCACTAATAAGTTGCATGGTTGCTTCTCACCTCCATTTCCCATCCACCAGCATCCCATGGAGGAGGGCATGGTGCAAGGCACGTTGGCCGTTTCTGAATTGGTAGTGTGGCTGCAATCCTCGTCCCCACACTTGTATTTATGATATGATATGATATGGCATTTATAACGCGCCTCTACACAAGTGTTTCAATGTGTGTAATGTATAGTGGAAGAGGGCATTGTCCTTTGCTTTTTTGTTGTTTTTCTTTTAGGTGCAGGTGTGTTGTAGCTGTCTACCCACTTGTAGGAATGCAGTCAGCTGGTCCTTAGCATTTCACATGAGGTTTTGTAAAGTAGCACTCCGTTTATTGTAGCGTGCAGGGTGTACGTCATATTGCAGAGGGCTGCTACAGTTTGTGAGCAAAGTCTGGACCCTTTGGTGTACATCGGTGGAGTAGGTTTGTGACACTGAAAACCACTTACTCTGCTACGTTCCATACTTTGAGAAGCACACATACTTATTGTTTCAGTCTTCATCTGGTCTTTGAGCAGTGAAGGGTTCCATAGCGACAGTACTCATGGCTTCTCGTCGATCAATAACTGGTGCAGAGGCTTTAGCTGCAGTGATGGAGTCTTGCTCAGAGCAAGGGACAGAGGTGGACATGCAATGTGAAACAGATAGTGCTTCTGAGGGTCAGGAGGGAAGTGATTGGGGAAATGAGTTGGCCATTGATGAAAGTTCCTCCTCCAGCTCATCATCGTCATCATCTGATGATGAAGAGGAAGAAAGAGTGCATCCACCTTTTCGCACACTTCCCACACGCAGGGGACCTGTAAGGGGGAGGGGACGTGCAGGACGTCCACGCAATGTGGTAGTTCCTGACATGGCTGAAGAGTTGCAGTGGGTGCCTCCAGCAATGGCTCAGCCTGTTGTGGCCCCTTTCACTGGTATATCAGGTTGCACAGTAAATACAGATGGGTTTCAGCCTATTGATTTTTTCAACCTTATTGTTGATGATGGGTTCATTGCAGATGTGGTTTCGCAAACCAGTATATACGCTGCACAGTTCTTGGGGTCAAGGGGTCCCACTCTGAAACCCCAGTCCAGAGCACAAGCATGGGTTCCCACAAATGAAATGAGAACATTTTGGCGTCTCATTCTGCTTATGGGAATTTCGCACAAGCAGTCTGTCTCGATGTACTGGTCTACTGTAGCTTCACTTTATAGCCCGTTTTTTGCAGCTACATTGAGTATAAATCGCTATCAAGCACTGCGCCGTATGTTGCACTTCAATGACAACTCGGCAGCATTACCCAGAACTGACCCAAACTTTGATAGGCTCTTCAAACTCCAGCCATTTCTGGACCACTTCACTCACCGATTTGCGGAGGTGTATGTTCCTAGCCAGAACATATCCATCGATGAATCATTGGTGTTGTATAAAGGTCGGCTACTGTTCAGGGATACATTCCAAGCAAGAGAGCACGATATGGGATCAAAATGTACAAGTTGTGTGAAAGTACCACTGGGTATGTCTGCAGCATGAGAGTCTACACTGGTAAAGACTCTACCCTAAACCCTCCGGGCTGCCCAACCCATTTAGAGACAAGTGAGAAGATAGTTTGGGATCTTCTCACACCATGGCTCCACAAGGGTCACCATTTGTATGTGGACAATTTCTACATAGGAATTCCACTGTTCAAGGAATTGTTCAATGTGGGCACACTGGCATGCGGTACAATCCGCAGTAACTGCAAAGGCTTCCCCACACAACTTGTGTGTTAGAAGTTGGCCAAGGGAGAATGTATGGCATTGCGGCGGGATGAGCTGTTGGAAGTGAAATTCTGTGACAAAAAGGGATGTGTACATGCTAAGTACTATTCATGATGAAAGTACTTCAGCAGTCACTCTGCGCGGGCAGACTCGGCAAGTGTGGAAGCCAAACTGCATTCTGGACTACAAAAAGTACATGGGTGGAGTAGACAAAAACGACCAAGTGCTTGAGTCATACTGTGCTGAACCCAAGTCACGTTTCTGGTACAAAAAGTTAGCCACACACATAGTGCATATGGCAACGTACAATGCTTATGTGGTGTACTGTGCAGCTACTCCACAAAACAACCTCTCCTTTATGAACTTTGAATTAGCAATTGTTCAATCTCTGGCTATGGTTCATGTAAAAATTCCCTCCTTTCCAGAGGTAGAAGATGTGGCCAGATTGCAAGAGCGACACTTTGGTGATTATGTTCCTTCCACTGCCACGAAGGCACAACCTTACCGAAAATGTAAGGTGTGTAAAAAACAAGAGAAGAGGAAGGATACTCGGGTGTACTGTCCCCAATGTCCTTCCCAGCAAGCCCTCTGCTTTCAGTCTTGTTTCCTTTTGTATCATACAAAGGAAAAATATTTGGAGATCGACTGATTTCCAAAAATGCCCATCATTCCTTGAAAGGGACCCTTAGCCTCTGAATTCTTGCATGTCTTATAAAGGAATGGCACTCCTGCTCCCTGCACTGGAGGTGTACCGTCAATGAAAATGCAACAGGATGTCAACTTAATTCACTTGATTTAGCGTGCCTTCACAAGCATTGCTAGTCCTGCTTCCTCCACTTGAGGCCTGCCTTGGAAAGGCACACCACAGCCGTAGCTTTCCCTTGAGGCCTGCCTAAGAAATAAACATCAGTCTAGATCCCTCAGCTCAAGGCGTGACTTGCAAAGGAACGCAAATGAGGCTCCTTCCATTGCAGGCGTGCCTGCAAAATAATAATCATTACGGATCCCTCCACTCGAGTCGTGCCATGCACAAGAAAGGAACTCCATTGCGGGTCATTCTCCTTTGGTGTGCTTTGGCAAGCAATGCTAGTCATGCTCCCTCCACTTGAGGTCTGCCTGGGAAAGGGACATCACCCCGATACCTTTCACTTCAGGCCTGCCTCGTGAGGAAAAGTCAGACTAGCTCCCTCTGCGTTAGGTGTGACATGAAAAGTAACACAATGCATGTTCCTTCCAAATCAGGCACATCTTCGAAAGGAATGTCACTCCAGCTCCCTCCACTTGAGGTGTGCCTTGGAGAATATGGGGACACTACTCTGGTTCACTCCCCTTTGGCGTGCTTTGGCAAGCAGTGCTAGTCCTGCTCCCTCTACTAGAGACCTGCCTGGGAGGGGGCCACCACCCCGGTACCTTGCACTTCAGGTCTGCCTCAGAAGGAAACATCAGTCTAGCTCCCTCTGCGCGAGGTGTGCCTTGCAAAGTAATGCAATTTAGGCTCGTTCCACTTCAGGCGCTCCTTGGAAAGGAATGCCACTCCAGCTCCCTCCACTTGAGGCGTGCCATGGAGAAGAAGGGTAGAGCACTCTGGGTCACTCCCCTTTCAGGTGTCTTGGCAAGGCACGCTAGTGCAGCTTGCTCCTGTTCGGGATTGCCATAGCAAAAAACGTCAGGGAAGCCCCCTCCGCTTCCGGCGTACATTGGAAAGGAACCCGAATCGGGCTCCTTCCACCTAAGGTTTGGCATGCAAAGAAATGCCAGTCCCGCTCCCTCTACTCGAGGGGTGCATTGGGGAAGACCAGAACACCATTCAGGTTCCCTCCACTCAAGGGGTGTCTTTTGAAAATAGTACACGCCTCTTTGGCTCCCTCCCTTGAGGTCTGAGTGTCATGAAAGTGGTACTTGGACACCAACTGTATGGCGGCGGTGTCTTGCGTACCTTGTAACATCCTGCCTTATTTATTGTTTTACTGCAAGTAATGTTATGTGTAGTGTAAGTGACATGTCTTCTGTAGGAATTAATTGGATACGATTGGTGTGTGAATGAGGTAAAGCTACGTAGAACATGCAGATGTCATTTCTGTGAATGCACTTTCCCAGCACTGCAGAAATGATTGCCATGTTGCAGGGTGTGTGTTTTGTGTGGGTACGGTTGAACATATGAATGTTTGCACAGAGTTGCTATGGGCATACTCGAAAGTTGGTGTGGAAGATAGCCCCTGTAGGGCAGGTAGCCAAGTGAGCCAGTATGCACTTGCTATCAGTGTCCACATACGATTGCAGGCACATAAAGTTTGAATGCAGACACCTTTGCTATTCAATTGCTGGCAAATAATGTTCAAGATATTGCTAGAGATACGGTTGCATTTTGAGCACATGTGCACGTGGTATAAGTGTGTAGATATGCTTAAGTGTACATACGCTTTCTCTGGCGCACGTGATTTGGTAGAAGTGCAACTGCTGAAATGGATGCCTACTGACTGCAGACACGAAAGGGATACGAATGGCCAGTGGTCCGGTGGGTGCCTTGTCATCGCATCACTGCTCACAAGGACAATCCTTCCTGTGCTACACAAGGAGGTTTGTCCTTGTGCTAAATCCCACCTTGCCTGTCCAACTGCATTGTGACTGGCATGTAAGAGAATTTTGAGGAAAGGTGCATGTGAAATGGCTTACTGACAGTACGTTACTGTTTCCTGAGCGCACTAAAGAGAAGTGACTGTACGAATGATGTACCCATTGTCACTCAGGTACGACACCTGTGCATGAGAGGTTTGCCTCTCATTGGGACACCTGTCGGAACGCAGGACGGTAGGCCATGTGTTGTTGGCGGTGTGTTTCGGTGGGTGGCCAGAGCGAAATGTCTGAGAATTGTCTTTATTTCCAGCCAATTTCAGAGACATTTCCCTCTGTCCACTCACGGAAACACGTCACCAACAACAGATGTCATACCTACCTGCGTTCCCATAGGTGTCCTGACAAAAACGGTACCTCACATCTGTGGGTGCACCTACCGGGGCGCAAAAATTAAAAGGGTAACCCACTGGTAACCCCAACCCTTTCAGCGCAGCACATTTTGTTCATGTGGGATACCTACAGATTTGGGCCTAGGGTGTCGAAGCCAGCAAGGAAAACAGGGAACCCCATGCATTTCCCAAAAGAGGACACCCGTGGGAATTCACAGAGGTCTGACTTGCGCAAAGCGGCCCAGAATTTATTACCCAGAAACCCAGCCAATTTCGTCTTTTGCCTTTGCCCTCTGACAGATGGATAAAGAAGGGGGTAGCTGATTCGGAACATGAATACGTTCCTCAGCACGTATCTTTCAGTGATGGAGAATGCACTAACACACATTTTAAACAGCCAGACGTTTCACCTTTGCCAAGCACCGACACATTGTTCGAGGACCTATCTGTGCCCAGGGTGTCCAGATACAATCTTCCACCACGGAAATAGCTAGGGAAGGACTTCTTGCAAGTAAGAAAGTGTTGTATTTTTTAAATACTGCACCCACAAGAAACCAACAATATTCCCTCCATACCCCCCAAAGACGCCTGAAGGTACGGGTGGGCAGGGAAAAGAAGACTCCAAGCAAGATAGGCCATGTGGACAGGTGCCACCCACAGATTAACTTATAAAGCATGTATCAGTGAGGCTTCTTAACAGACACTAAAAGACTATACCTCTGTTTGGGGTACGCAGAAGCCATGAAATGGAAAGTTTTGGCAATGGAATGACCAGGTCGAAAGCATTGTGGTCAACTAGAGATACGTTTGTGATCATAGTTATTGTGGCATATATCATACTTATATTAATGCCTGTTTTATGGTTTCTGACAAGCTCACACCCCCTTAGCTCACTATTTCTACTGTCAGCTCCACTACTATGTCTCCTTTCTATGCACACACATACACACTTCGTCCCCTTGATCTTGATCACAGAGAGACATATCTCAATAACACCTTCATAAGAATAATGAATGATACTCATGCAATACTGAACAAAACCAATTGTTGGTTATGTTCCCACCTTCAACAACACATTGAGAAAGAGTTAGGATGATACATATATCCTCTCCCATTGTCCACTGCTTGCTCTACATCCTTTAGCGCCATGTTTCTTGGTAGTTAGAATGACAGTACCACAGGTAACTTTGACAAATATACATACTTTTGATCAGCAGGTGCTACTACCTTTGAGATGCTCAGTGTTGGCTAACAGGAGCACTACCAACACTACCTCTACCAAATGTTCAGACAGGAATTATAGGCCATAGCAATCAATGTTATTGTTTCGAATGTCACCAGTAGGGAATAAGGAAGCAACTCCTAAAGCATACACAATTAACAATAATCCTCCCATAATAACATTTTGTCTAAGTGAGGAAGGTTCCAGGTGCAAGGGTACATATGACAAATGTATGAATACTGCAGTTTTGGTGAACGAAACAAGGCCCTTGCACATTGGCCGATCAATTTACCTTGGGCCTCATTACGACCCTGGCGGAGTGGGTTTACGCCAGCGTTATTCGCGGCGGACCCGTCCGCCCTACTACGAGATTCCGTAGCGCCATGGAGCGTTTTCCGCCTGGTTTTTCCGGGCGGAGAAATCCATGGCGCTACGGGACCTTGTCGTTAATTACGCCACCGTATTTTGAGGTGGCGTAATTAACGCCTTCCCCACTCCCATTATACCCTATGGGGCAAAAATGGGAATGGGGAAGGGTAAAATGGGGGATGGGGATTTACCGCCCCGCCAAGGTCGGAATGGGGCGGAAAATCCGCCAACCCCCATGGCGCTATCGGCAGCTTTCCGCCGTGCTCCAAGGTGCATTTTGCACCGCGATTTCCGCCAGGGTCGTAATGAGGGCCCTTGTCTCTGGGAAGCAAGCATATCCATGGTTTCCCAAAGATTGGAAAGGAACATGTTACTTGGGGATACTGTTACCAGGGATTTACTTGACATCAACTTTAGAAATATTGAAACACCCTTCGAGGAGGGATATCAATGAAGATACAGTCCCGAGAGGATAGCTCAGCGGCAACATGCTCGCCTTGGAAGCAAGACGACACGAAGCAACACAGGTTTGATCCCCGGGTCCATGCTTAGAAACTTCTGGGTATTTAGGCGTGTTATAAATACGCAACTAAGACAAAAAAAACAATTATTCAACAAAAAAAACTATTCCTGTAACAGCGCCTTGATGCCCACAGGCTGTGTGAGCGCTTTAAAAATGCAAAATAAATAAATACAACTGGCAAAATATAGGGGTTGTGTCAAAAGCAATAGTTCCCTTTTGGGTCCAAGCAATAAATTCCTGAGACATTAGAAGGGTGGCCCGAGTGTTAGAAAGAACGATCAATGAGACAACCGATATACTATTTAATGTGAAATTAGAACAGAAAGCTATTAGGATAGTTACACTTCAAAATAGGATGGTACTAGACACCATGCTAGCTGAAAGAGGAGGGGTTTTCAAAATGGTCGGGTCATTTTGCTGCGTTTACATAGCAGATTCTTCCCCTACTGTGTTTTAGGCTTTTAAGAGGTTACACACACATTATTTATTTATTTATTTTGTACATTTATATAGCGCCTAAATCGTCAGGCATCAGGGCGCTGTTGCAAACCAGTAACATGTGACATCTTCAACAGGGAGGGAACAGAGACAAAGGGTAACTGTGCATTGAGTACATAGTTAGGGGGAACCATTTAGGCAAATAACCAAGTTTCAGGGTTTTGCAGAAGGCCCAGTACAAGGCCTCAGCTTTAAGCTCTAGTGGTAGAGCATTCCAAAGTCTTGCCGTGCCAAATGGGAAACCTGCTCCCCCGCCTTTGGCTTTTCTGACTTTAGGCAGAACAAGTCTGTGGGCATAGAGGGGTCTTACTGGTCTGTTGGACTTCTATTTTCTGTGAGAGGTACTGAGGGGCAGTTTTGCTCCGGCATTTATGTGCGATGGAAAGGGCTTAGAAAATAATCCTTCACTGTTAGGGAGCCAGTGCGCCTTTTAACAGGCTGCTGTGATGTGGTCCTTTTTGGGAATGTTTTGTGCTGCTCATAGTACATTGTTCTGGATAATCCGTAGTTTATTTAGGTTTTGTTTGGAGACTCTGGCAAAAAAGTGGTACAGTAGTCCAGTGTGGCACCCGTTATTGCTCTGGTGATGGCCATAATAATAATAATTTGGCATTTATATGGCGCTACGAACCCTCAGGTATCTGAGGGCTGCTTATTATTACCCACGGTGTGTAGTGCTCATTTATCGACCTCGGAAGGATGAAAGGCTGAGTTCGGCCGGATTCGAACCTGTGTTAGCAGGCTCTGCACGGATGTCAAAGCGAGCGCTCTACTCGCTGTGCCACTTGACCAGCCGTGCAACTCTCTGTGTTGAGAAATTGTCTAGCTGCATTGATAAGCTTGGCTGTGTAGGCAGCTGAGGAAACTATCGAGTTGGCTTGTTTTCTGAGGGAAAGGGAGGAATCCAAAAGTACCCCCAGTGTTTTTACTGCCTCGAAAATCTGGATCTGGATACCATCTATCCCGAATGAGGAGAACTGTGGGCTATGTTTTTTTAGCATCGACAGGGATACACAAGTAAGAAGACAATCTTGTCATCATTGGGACAAATGTAGTTGGTCGCCATCCAGAACTGTATGGTGCCATATATCTTGTTGATCATTCAGGAGTCTTCTTTGTACACGCCGCAGAGGGGGAGGAGGATTTGGGTGTTGTCAGAATAGTTTGTGAAAATATTGTACAGGGAAGGGGAAACACAAGAACCTTGGGGGACCCCGCAGGGTATGGGGATGGAAGGGACAGCTGCCATGTCTGAGAAGACTCTCCTGGATCGGCCTCCTAGGAGTGCAGCCTCTTGTGAGAAGTTGGCTACCGATGTGAGATGTGAGATGTGAGATGATGGCATAGGTTTTTGTGATTAACTAAATTAAAGGCTGCAGATAGGTCCAATATTAGGAGGAGTGCTGGTTTGTCTTCATCCTTGAAGGCGCTCATTTGAATTTTCAGATCTAATAGTGCTGACTCTGTGCCATGGCCTGGTCAGAATCCTGACTGCTGCAGCCCTTGGATGTGGTTAGATTCTAAGTGGAGTTGAATCTAATTGTAGGCTGTTCCTTCTAGAATCTTGAGTAAGAATGTGATTGTGGTTATTGGGTGGTAGTTGTTGGACAAGGCCAGGTCCAGGGGAGGTTTTTTCAGGAGGGGGAGAACCAAAGATTCCTTGAGGCAAGCCGGAACCTGGTGCGTAGAGAAAGACGTGTTGATGAATTTGGTGATGAATGGGAGCAGGGTATCAGAGCAGTCTTTGATGACTGCTGCTGGGCATATGCCACCTTTATACCTTGATGGTTTAAGTTTTCTGATGATGTTGGAGGTTTCTTGTTCAGAGATTTCTCTGAACTGGAATGGGGGGATGGGCACATGAGGTTTCGAAGGGAAGGGAAGGTTAAGTGGACAGGTCTTAGTTTGTTTGTTTTCTATCTTCTGCTACAGATGACATGTTTTGGTTTGCATGGTGTTCTGGATACTGGTGCACCAGACTTCATCTTTGGTGATTAGGCTTGGTGAGGAGGCGGGTGTCTCAAGCTCTCTAATGATCTTGAATATTTCTTGTGAATTTGAGCTGGCTTTATCTATTCTTGCATTATAGATTTGAGCTTTTGCTGCTGTGATGGCCTGTGTGTAGTTTTTTGCTAAGTAGTTGATGGCCAATTTGTGGGTTTCTGAGGGGTCTGTCTTCCAGGCGGCTTCTGCTTGTCTTTATTTGGCCTGCAGGGTTTGGAGAGCGGCACTGTCCTCTTCAACTCATTCAGAACTAAACCACAAGACTTATCCTTGGCCTCAAGCCGAGAAACCTCATCTCACCAGCACTGAAATCCCTTCTCTGGCTCCCCGTGGCTGCACAGATTAAGTTCAAGATCCTTTGTATTGTTCACAAGGCTTCTGGGGCCCCGGCCTACTATATCTGCAATGCTCTCTTCCTAAATACTCTCCTTCCGAGCCCTCCGCTTGTCTTCCTCCAGCACTCTGCAGGTGAGCCGCTTCTCCAAGCAAAGACTTGGGGGGAGATCTTTATCCACTGCAGGTGCCTCCCTCTGCAAAAAAGCCTCCCTGCCTTGCTCTGTCTTGATTCAGATCTCCTTAAGTTCCAGAAACTCCTCAACACTTTCCTCTTTGCCTCCTCCTTCACTCTCCCTCTCCCCTGCTAACCACACTTTATGCTCTATAACTCTCTCTCCTCTACTTCTGCTCAGTTTTACAGACTTGCTGCCTGGTGTACCTTCAGAGTCTCACAGGTCCCAAGCTTTCATCAGTCTCCTGCACTTGCCTCCGGGCCTTGCACTTGCCGCAGCATTACTACACTTCAGTTATGACGCATGAGAGTGGCATCTCTCTGCACTTAACCCATGCTCTGATGGGATTTTGCACACTTGGTCCCTATTGCCCCCCCCACGCACTTCCTGTTCCTGCACCTGCATGATCTTAATGTACCATGCCTAGTAAGATTGTTTGTCTTGTCTTCCCTATGTCTTCCCCTCCCATGCATGGTTGCGCTTTGAAACACTTGTGTGTAAACGCATAATAAATAAACAATCAATCAACCAATCCTGGAGGTAGGTGCAGGGTATGTGTCTTCTGAGAAGTCAGGGGTACAGGTGTTAAGGGTTCTGTAGGGTAGTCTACCATTTACTACCACTGTATGGTTGGAAGAGTTCAGGTCATGGAGTTTTTCAGCTAGAGGTGTGTTAGCTTGGTTGAGTACCGGATGGGACCCATTCGTTGTAGATGGGGCGGTTTGGCGGGAGTCTGGTAGGTGTGTAGGGGCTTCTGGGGCCCGGGGCCTCAATACCTTCAACTGTCTCTTCCTAAATACCTTCCTTCTCGAGCTCTTCGCTCATCTGCCTCAAACTCCCTCAGAGTGAGTCGCTTCTCCAAGCAACGAGTTGGTGGTAGATCTCTTTCTTCGGCTGAGGCTTCCCTCTGAAACAGCCCCCATGCCCCCCTGAAACTTGAGGAGAATCATCTTTGGTTCCAGAAGCACCTTAAAGCCTTTCTCTTTGATTCTGCTTTTTCTCCCCCTCTCTCTTGCTGACTTCCTAGCTGACACTGAAATTGCACTGGTTACCTGGCCACCTTTTGATCTTGGGCTCAGGTCCCCTCCCCCGCCAGTCGCACTCCTGCACTGCCTTCCTGGCAAGCCCGGCACTTGTGGACTGCTTTCTGCATCCCTACAGTTCCACTTCCAGCACTTGACACCTGATGTCTGCACTTACCCTGTACTTGCCACCGGCTGGCTGTACCTTTACTTTTTTATTTATTTTCTTATCCCATGTACTGCACTGTCCTCCCACCATCCCCCACGCACACTTCTCCACCCTCCCCTTCCCATGCACTTGCGCAATCTGAATGACACCTGGCCTAGTAGGATTGTTGACTGTCTTCCCTCTGTTCCCCCTCCCTTGCCTCGTTGTTCCTTGAAACACTTGTGTATAGGCGCGTTATGAATGCCATATCATATCATATCATTGTTGATGTCAGTTTGGATGAGTAGAGGGGCGAAGGAATTTAATACCTGTTGGGTAGTGTAGCACTGGGGTACCAGCGGTTTGGTAGTGTGATGGTCGGCATGAGTGGTTTTGAGGCGGGGGTGGCTAGCTTCTCTGTAGTTTGGGGTGGATAGGGCATGTCCCCCTCTTGAGCCATATATTGGGTTGCACACGGATGATGATCAGGGTGGCATTTCTGCAGGAAATGGGACGGTGGGCTCATTCACTGGCCAATCGGAAGGCACTCTTGGATTAAGGCTAGTCTGTAGGGACATCTCGGATAACGCAGTGGCCATCTTTTCATGCATAATGTTGCAGTTCCCATCAGGTCTGGAGTGCAAGAATCCTTTGTTCTGTGTGGTTACAGGGGGCTCCTGGTGCAGGGGACCGGCAGATAGCTCCAGAGGCCTTTGACTTTGTCCTTTCAGTGAGGCCAGCTTTGCCATCCGGCGATTTGCATCCTGGGTCACATGGCCATTTACTGGCCAATCGGAAGGCACTTTTGGAGTAAGGCTGGTCTGTAGGGACATCTCGATAACGCAGCGGTGATCTTTTCATGCATAATGTTGTAGTTCACATCAGGTCTTGAGTGCAAGAATCCTTTGTTCTGAATGGTTAACTTACAGGGCGGGCTCCAATTAGACTCCTGACGCAGGTGAGGGGCAGAGAGCTCCAGAAGCCTCTGACTTCGGCCTTCGAGTGAGGCCAGCTTTACCATCTGGCGATCTGCATCCCTGGTCACTCTTGGAGTAAGGCTGGTCTAGGGGACATCTCGGACAACGCGGCGGCCATGTTTTCATGAATAATGTTGCCGTTCCCATTAGGTCTGGAGTGCAAAAATCCTTGGGGATTGGGGTTTGAAATTCATGTTAACGAAGGTAGCTGTGACATTGGTACTAGGGCTTGGAATTTGTTTACCACATGGGGTTGGTGTGAGGAATTAGAGAGTGTGGTCATCTGGGCTTTTTAGATTTTTAATAATGAAAAGGAATGGTGGGAGACCAACCTCCGAGGACTGTGTGAGGCCATTCAACAAAAAGTCCATCTGCTTCCCACACAAAACGCATAGTCACATGTACTCCGGGAAGACACAGCCTACAGGCCCCATCTTCCACTGTCAAATTCAGCTGGAAAGTGACAGCCCCGGGTACATCAAAGCATCTCAAGGAGGGGGAAGGCACATCTTCCTGCACCATGGGCAGCCTAATTTAAATATCAAAGGCCCCATGGGTCTGCTTTCCTTTTTCCCCCAGCTGGTGGCAGTGCATACAAATGAGAGATAATTGAAGCAAGCCTGCAGGGGCTTGGTTGCTGAAATAGACAATAGGAAAGGTGGAGCTAACACCCCTCTTGGTATGCAATGTGTCAACTTGAAGCTAGTTCTCACCCCTCTGTATGAAAGGCAGTGAAATGCATGCCTGGTACCACTATTTACTGTAGTCAAACCCCTGCAGAGCTAACCCCTTTCGGAGAGCAGAAATATGTGGTTTTGGGGAGACAGGAAGTCTGCTGCTAGCACAAACTCCAAGGTACTTTGGGCTTTAATTAAGAGTCACAAGGGGCTCAGTTAACCAGAGAGACACTTTGATCTACAACAGAAAGGAAGATGTTTGGGACTTAGGTATATGTTGTCACCCCCTTGTCTGTCCTGTTGCAGAGAACTATGGTCCTGACCTCATGCATAGCAGAAGATTGTTGGTGGGGACCCAGGATTGTTTCTTTAAGGTAGCTTAGCCCATTTGGCATTAGAAGAGGGCAAGCCCCCTCACTTAGCAGATCATTTGAAGACTTCGAAAGGAGTGAGACGAAGGATTCATTTGGACCTAAGCTGAAGGTACAGTTTACCTTACATCTTCCACCAGTGAAGGAAGGCCAGGAGTTCCAAGAGGGAAGCAATATCCCTCTACTAAACATATCCCAGGGAACAGAGGGAGACACCGGACTCAGAGGACCCGTCCAGCATCTCCAGAACTGGTACCCAACCAGCACACAGCATGCCCTGCTAGGTTCTGCTAGCAAGCTTCCTAGGTGGGAAGTTCCACAGAGTATCTGAAGTAAGGACAAGGCTGTTGCCTGCGAACACTCTCCTGAGCATTGGGCCATCTGCCTTCAAAGGACATGAGCCCTGCGAAGAAGCTAGAAGGAGTGCCACACAAGCATCATACAGTGTTCCTCTTTTATGGACATTTTCGAGACAGTTGAGTCTTGAACCGCATCCAGCTGCACCGCTGACTTTTGTCACGCCGCAGTCACCAGATCCGTCCAAATGCCTCATCCATAATTGCAGATCTGCCAACCAGCACAGAGACAACTATTCTTGGCCCTGAGCCACCGCGCCGGACAGCCTGCAGATGTCCACCCAGCCTTGCTTGCCGAACTGCTTGTCTCCTGGTACCCGCAGCGGTTTCCTGCCACTAACTCTGTCTCAATGGCTGCAAAGCACCTTGGAACCACCTCAACGCTGTTTGAGTACCAAAAACCTCTTCAGCACCAAGTACATTGTGGTTCTGCCCACTTGGTCCTTCTCCGAAAGCCCCTAGGGACAGTTAGGACCCTTTGCCCCCTTAGTGCTGAAACCAAATAATCTTGAACAGTAAGACTAATTACTTTTCCAACTACCCTCCTGTCAGTATCCCGAGTGAATCCCTTTCCTTCATGAAACTGCCTGTCCTCTATGTTCCTTTAAAGGGTGTGCTGTTTTTTGTAGTGTGCTGGAACTCTCTGTTGTAGTAATAATAACGTAGGTATTTTTATACAACTTTGACTGGACAGTCCCTTTTATCATTGGGTAATAATTGTATTCTCGCTGTGTTGCAACTAACCAAAGATCTACGACCTTGCAGAGATAAACCTGCCGTTCTTGCCGTTACCAAAAATTGGACAAGGAAGTCTTATAATTCACTTGTATTCCAATCTGTTCAGATCCCTTCTGGTGTACTAGAGGTGTGGGGTTGATTGATGGTTTAGAAACCTATATTCATCCCTGGACCACTGATACCTCGGACGTTGATTCGTCACAGTTGGAAAATACTGTCTGTCCTTGCTCTGATCGCTGTTGCCATTCTCTGCTGTTGTTTCTGCATGCAATACTTACCTACTTTAGGATCTATGCTATGCCAGTGCTATTCAAGAACTTTGGAACACTTACAACCTGAACGCTTGGGAATATGACAAATGCTCTAATTATGCAGGATATGGAAATTCAGAAATTTATGAATAGCGATATACATGCATTTGATGATGTATAACAAAATGGCTTAGCTTAGGTTAAAAGGAGCGTTTGTGAAAATGCATTTATTCAGGTTAGCCTTAAGTTCTGCCATTTTGTTTCATGCACTCACTCCATCTAGCAAAATCTCCTTTATGGAGCTGCAAAGTGTCGCCGCACATGCGGAATGAGTTTGCTGTTGCAAAGAAATTAGCTCATTGTTATTATAGCCTTGGATCTTGCACAGGCTGGTCCAAGCACGATGACATATTTTCATCTGCATCTCAATGCATGTACAAATAATAAGGATAGTTTATGACATAGGAGATGTTCTGATCTGTATTTACCAGGAAAGGGTTATCCTAAACAAACTATAAAAACATGCCGCTACATAGTACAGTAACCCTCGGTCATGAAAACAAAAGATAATTCTGGTAGGGATGTTTTCCTTTCAGTCAGAACAGTCTGTTATCTTGTAAGGTCAGAAAGCTAGAACGTACAAGCATGAAAATCACTAACAAAATGAATGTATGGATGTTTTCATAGAAAATCCTACACGTAGCATGGAGCAATAAACTATCTATGACATGCATTTCATAGCAGAACTCATGTAAACTGGGATGCATAAAAGGATGTGATTTTCTTTCTGTAAATTGCTCACTTCCGCCCAGCTATTGCTGGGTAGAACCTGAGCCCACTTAAAGCGAAAAAAAGTTGTTGTTTATACTCATCTCTCTGTCTGTTGGTCTTTTCTTGTTTGCAGTACAGATACCACATTTTGGTTTTACATCCAGAGGATTGTTACATTTGCACCTTTTATAGTCTTCTTCCCTCTCTTTTCAGCAGATCAGGTCCCTTTTAAAAAACATATTGCCCAATATCTGTTTTGCTTTTTGATCAGGTACAGGATATCCAGCGTGCATTCCAATTTCGTGTTTAAAAAATGCATAATATGGTCAGGCAGATTGATAGGGCTGATAAAGTGTTAGGGAGAATTCTCATTCTATGGCTAATTTCCCTTACCTATAGAGTCCCCAAGTAGCTTTGCTGGATTTGAAGGGTTTGTTTTTTTCTCCTGCTAAGAGTGTGACACTTTTTCCCACTCTTAGGCATATTTGCTATGTGTGTTCTATGCTATTTTTTGTGTTTAATGGCTATGGGGTTTATCTCACCACCATAGGAACCATCTTTATCCACATGTGTTACACAGCACATTCCGTGCAGTGACACAGCAGTGTCGTAGTGACCCCCAAACATAGACTCCATACCCTGGGACTGACTCCTGTCTCCCAGAGCATGTAAAGTCCCCATTGACTTTACTAGTCAATCTTGATTAACAAAACCAGTACAAATCATCTTACTATGGAGGTACTGGCAAGGTTTAATCATTTTTCTCTTACGTTAATTTTCGAGAGGGTACCGTACAGTCCCTCTCTCAAAAGTTTCTTGCAGTTGGCAGTGGATACTACCAAAAATATTCCACCGAGAATATTTCCCTATGGGATTTTCCCATTGTTCGAAGCTACCACATCTACTGACAGCCTCTAACATACCACCGGTTTATTTTAATATTAACTTTACTACGGTAGGTTTTATTTTCCAGAACTTTTATATAAATTCTTTCTAGTGTCTTTCTCTAAACTCCTAACCCAGGTCGGGGATCCTTTGTTCGTCCTTTTGGCGGGCTTCTGCCAAGAAGCCCTTCTTTAGGCACCACTGTGTCTGGGGTGGATCCATTGTGTGGGAGGGGGAGTAGGACCCCTGGACAGGGTTGCCTCAGCAACCCATGTCGCACTCTGCCCTGATAGGCTGGAGGGTCTCCCGCCAGGATGACCACTCCACTGTGTGAGTGACAGCTAGGCTGTATGAATGGGGATCTTTTTGCATAAAAGCAGGGTCCTGAGGACTGGAAGAGCAAGACGTCGCCACTGGAATTAAGAAACCAAAGAGGAGAGAAGCCAAAGACATCTGCAACGACTAAACCACCGGTGAAGCCCTGCTGCAACGTCTCACCACTTTTCTCCACACGATGAGAGAAGATCTTCATCTGCAAGAGCCTTCTTCCTTTGAGCTGGTGGGGCCAACCAGTTTGCCAATCACCTTCCGGGACCTGCATTTGGTCGAATCACCAGTGTCCTGCACTCGGAGACTGGATAGCCAGGCACCCATCCACCCGGACCGCGATTTAAAGGAGCGTACCTTTTATTCGTTGGGCAGCACCGCGGCTGGTTTCATCACTGGGCAGTGCAGTAACTCGAACCTTCCTCCACGACGAGAGTCTCTCTTCCTCTGCTGGAACTGCCAGGAACAACCGCCACCACAGAAGCCTCTTCTACATTTTAAGGTACTTTGTTCCACCAGGCCTCCCTTTTCATGTGGTAGTTCTAAAGGTGTTTTAAATCCTTTACCTACCTGCTGGGTTGGCCGTCCCTAACCTCTTTCACCTTCTGCATCCACCTTTTCGAATCGTTTAACAAAGACTTGACTGCAGCTACAAGAACATTTTGCTCCTGGGCTCTTTGCCCTGTACCACTGACTCTGGCACAGGCCTATTGACTCTGGCTGAATTTGTTAGAACTGCCTTCTCTAGATTGCTTCTCCACTAGAACTGTGTTGGTGCACCTACTTCCTATAACCACCTTTTCCTTCCCACTTTTAAAACTTGTGAAGTGTCATTTTGCTCGGTTTTCATTTAAGTATTATACATGCTAAAGTACTGCCTTGCCTAAACTTGTTCACACATTTATGGGAAGTGTTGCTAGGGTGTTTACAAATATATTCCTGTATAACGTGTGCTTTCCCTCCCTTGTGAGAAATTGCTAGAGTGCCACTTGTGTTTGGTTTTCACCTGTGCCGTTTTGCTCAGTTTTCACTCTTGCTCAAACTTGTCTACAATTTAACTAAGGACACTATGTGTTAACTTAGAAGTGTGTAAAATAAATATATATATATATTCTTTTTAATACAAAGCTTTGTTCAGTGTTTCCTTGTGCCATACATAGTAATATGGCCCTATTGTGTAAACCCTGAATACTGCTCATCTCCCTCTTGAGATAAGTCTGACTGCTTAGCCACAGTTACCAACTAAATCTTTGTGGCACAGACTTATACCAAAGGGGAATTATTGCTCAGACCTGTAGTCTTAATCTTCTGTAGTGCTCCCTAAGGGAACGTCACAGGATTCTGCCTACCACTGGTGTACAGCGGTGAGGATCAAAGTATTGGATTTACATTTTAGTGTGCTGCTAGTACCTTGGTTCAATTAACCACAAGGCTAACAATCACAAAAAGTTTATTTTAAACAAAGTCAAAGTATGGGAAGTTACAGCCAGGAGACCCTCCTTACTAATACTACTGATTATCTAAGGGATCTGTGTAGACAGAAAGGTCTTCCTGTCAAAGGCAAGAAATCAGAAATGATTGATAGACTGTTAGAAAAACAAAGTCTGGATAGTGGTGCTGTAGTGCCTACTACTCCAGCAAATGTAGCAAACATTGAGGTTGATAATGTTGATGATGTTATTGTTGAACCAGATGAGGAGGATAACAATGTCACCCCCTCTGGCCCTCTGCCTGCTCAAAGGCCTATAGAAAAAATTAGACTTCAGCTAGAATTCAAAAGAATTAGTGCCCAAACTGAAAAGAGACATCAAGAACTAAGGCTCAAAGAATTGGAGCTCAATCATGAGCTTGAGATGAAGAAATTGTCTTTGGAAAATGCTTCTCTCCCCGAATCCTCTAGATCTTCCAGTCCAAAAAGACCCCAGATGCCTAAAGAGATTGTGGGTATGTATGAACCGAAGTTGGATGTATTAGATTGGTTAGCTATGTTTGAATACAATCATGGGCTCCAGGATATCACAGGGAATCAGTTGATCCCCTGGTTATTCTCTAGGCTCCCCCCTGTTGCACTTTAATAGCTAGATATGGGAAGACTCCTTCATAGTACCTTAAGAGGTTTAGGACCCTCAAAAAGCATGATAGTACCCCTTGGGCTACTTGGGTGAATGTGTGTTTGAAGAACTTAGAGGGATGGATTAAGGGTTACAGAGTTAACACTTATGAAGGAATGAGAAATCTTGTAATGTTGGAGTCTGTCTATGATGCCTGCTCTCCTGAGCTCAGACAGCACTTGGCTGATTCAAAAGAACTAGATTCTAAGAAACTGGCTAAGGCTGCTGACTTGTGGGTTGCCAACAGGGCTCCTCACAAGGATTCAGGGGTCACTCAGAAAAAGATGAGGGAAAGCAGCCTAAGAAAGACAACAAAGAAAATTCAAATAATTCCAATTCCAAAGAGGCCCCCAAGCAAAATCTTAAGGGTAAGCCCCAAGGGAAACCAAATCAGGCTAGTGTACCTTCTGGTGACAGACCAGAAGGAGGTCAGAACAAGCCACCATTCATAAAGACATTTGGGAAATGTTATGTTTGTGGCTCTACTGATCATGTGAAAGGGAATTCCAGATGTAAGGGTAAACCTTCAGGGGTCCATACTGTCTCCTTAGCCTTCACTCCAGAGGAGGAAGTACATATAGCCAGTGGAAACTTTCAACTACTAGCTGAAGACCCCCTCAGAGTCTCAGCTAGTGTATCTTTAGTATCCCTATGGTTGTGGGAACAACAGAATTTAGATGTGTATAATTCTATCCCTCCTAATACTAAAGAGTATTATAAAGACAGTGTGCTAGTAAATGGTCAGGAGACCCCTGACATTAGAGACACTGGGGCCAGCATAACTGTGGTGGATTAATCTTTTTTCAAGGTGGAGGATGTTGCTAGGGCACCCAAACGCCTCACCAAGTTAGCTGGAGGGCCTGTGCAGATGCTTCCCCAATTACCAGCTCTCATCCAGTGCAATGAAATGACTGTGAGGATACCTGTTAGTGTGCAATCTGAAGTGCCTGGAAGGGTTCTTTTAGGGAATGACCTTAAGGAGCTGGGCGTAGTGTCAAATACACCCACACCTCCCAGCAAAAGATTGCAGGAGCTCACCAGACCTGCAAGAGAGAGGACCTTGAGGGGCTCTCCTGAGGAGATGATGGATAAGGAGATCACTCCAACACCACTGGAGTTACTAACTGCTATTTCAAAAGCACCAGAAGCAAAGGGGAAACCCAAGACTTCTAAGAAAAAACCAGCAGAAAGCAATCCAGTGCTTCCAACCAGGAAATCTCCTAGTTTGTCAAAAATCACACCTGTGATTCCTCCTCGAGCTGAGGCTGAGAGTGAGGTACAACCCTGTATGGTTGAACTAGAGCCTGAGGACTCAGATCTAGTGGAAGGCCAGGAACTCATTGGAGATCTTGACCCTGTGGACCATCCTGAGCTGCAGTCTTTACTGGCAGAAGGTGGCCCCAACAGGGCAGACTTCATTAAGGGAACAAAGAGAATGTCCAACTCTGGAAGGTCTTCGCCACCAGGCAGCTTCTCAGCTTGAAGGGCAAGAGCCTGGGAAGTATAGGTTACACTGGGAAGATGGCATCTTCTATATTGAACCGACAGAGTCAATCCCTGGAGACGACAAAAGACTTGTAGTGCCCCAAGAAAACAGACTCCACTTCTTGCAGCTAGCCCATGAGATACCTTTGGCTGGTCACTTCAGTTTCAAGAAGACCAAGGAAAGGCTCTCTCTCTATTTTATTGGCCTAAAATGGGGGCTGATGTAGATAAGTATTGCAAGAGTAGCCCCACTTGCCAAACCTCTGGTAAGAGTGGCTCCAAGAACGTGGCACCTTTAGTGCCTCTTCCTGTTGTGGGAGTACCATTTGAAAGGGTAGGGGTCCACATTGTTGGTCCTCTTGACCCTCCAACATCTTCAGGCAAC